>NC_135334.1:121098668-121398668 GCF_023851605.1 Tamandua tetradactyla | reverse complement strand
AACCAAGGCTAGGACACAAGTGTCCTAACTCCTATTTCAGTGACCTGTTCACCCCCTGCAGCTACCTCACAGTGCATGCACACACACACACACACAACAGACACACACAGCGCGCACACACACACATATGCAATGCACACAACCAGTGAACAAGTTTTTGCTCCTCTCCAAGTTGCTTAATTCACCAACTGAACCAGCAATCTTGGGCTAGAGACAAGGAGCAAGGGCTGGCTCTTAAAATAATGTGCCAAGATGAGAGGCCTGCTCCGTCAGCTGCATGCCCCGTGGCCCGTCATCTCGCTCTTCCTCTCTTTTCAGAGTGTGTCAGAATCTCCCCCTGCCCCAGCCTCCCCCCGGATCTGAGCTCGGATGCGGCAGCAGAAGCCCAGGCTGGTGGTTCGCACGATGGCATCAGGTGGCAGAAACGCCCATCCTTGGGTGGCATCTGCTCCGGGTACCAGAGTGCCCATTTCCACAGCCCCCTGCCGGCGCTGCAGCCCAGCTGAGCACAAACAAATGCTCCTGATTTTCCTTCTCAATGGCTGATGAGCAGCCAAAAGAGCAGCCCTCTGGAACAGGGGGTGGTGTCCCTAAAACATGCAACCCGCTCACTGACTTTGACTCTTCCCAGGGAAGGGGAGGGCGTGGGATCAGTGTAAGACAGGCACCGTGGAGTGTGCAGACGTATGTGGGGCTCCCAGCAGGAATGGCCCCCAATGTCACCCTCTCTACCCAAAGCCACTGTGCATCTGGTCCCCACCAAAAGACAGCCTGAGGAAGGATGCCAGCCATGGCTTTCATAATGCACCAGTAGACTCACAGCAGTTTTCATTGTAGGGGAGTGGAGGGGCGAGGCGAGGCAGCCTGGACGGGTGCCCTCCACGGTGGGGGGGGGGGGGGGCAGCAGGGCTGTGCCGCACCTTGGAAGCTTAGACTGTCCTGACTTTCAGCTGAAAGGTCCCTCCACATCTCCAGGACCAACACGCTCACTTCACATGCTGTGGGAGCAGGTGGGAGAGGGAGGCGGCCCACCCAAGGCTATTCTGGTGGTCCTGAAGATGTGGATTTCAGATCTGCTGTCTCCCCGTTCCTGGCTCTTCCCACAAAGTCCTGTTGAAATCCCTGCCCTGGAACCCCCAGCACTGTCACTGCCTGGCACCCTGCCGCCCACCCATCCTCCAAGACCATTAAGGCCTTATTCTCTAACTTAGGGAGCTAGTTCCAGGCTGAATGAAATGTTCCTAGGGGGAGAATCCCTTCCTGGAGCCAAGCCCAGGCGTCCCAACCCTGACTGCAGACGAACTGCTGCTTCTGGAGAGTGTCCTGAGCTTTTGTGTATATTCTGCCACTGCAGCAACATCCTAAGGGCTGCCCGTTTCAAGAGATCTGGGGGTGGGGGACAGGGCGGAGGCACAAGGAGACAGAGTGACCAAGACTTGAAATTTGCTGAATGAGGGACCTCAGAGTTTGCTTGGAGAAGTCTGTGTCCACACAGGCCATGCTAAGCTCAAACGCTGGCATTAGAAGCCCCCAGAGATTGCAAAGCCCTCTTCTCTTTGGCGGTGGTGGGGTGTGGGGTGCAGGGTGGGGGGCAGACAGGAGCAGCGGACACAGGAGCTGCCAGCCTTCTGGATGTTTCCATGCACATACAGAAGTTCCCAGAGCAGGGCTGGTCACCGAGTCATTCGAAACCAAACAAAGCAGTCTTTTTGTTTTCCGGCCCATGCAACGTCTTCAAGACTCTTCCAGAAACAGTGGGTTTTCTCCACCCTTTACTCTTTCTCCTCTCTCCACCTCATTTTCTATTCAACATAAAACTAAAGCTGAGCTTTCGTATGGCAACTTCATCCTAGAGCATTCTGGTAGCACCCAACATTTGGCAGCTAACCCCTACCGCAAGAGCCTCACCCCTCTTTTGGGGACCGCCCATCAAGAAGTGGGAGGGATCGGGGGGGGGGGGGGGGGCTGTCCAAGGAACACACATTCTTTAGGTAAGAGGAAGTTGGAAACTTTCTCCAGTCGCAGCGTGGCCCCTGCGCGCTCTTTGATGTGCTCATTTGTACTCATTTGGGATATGGAGAGAAGGGAGAGAGGGGATTTGAGAGAAAGATAAGGCAGCAATCTCTCCGGTGTCCCTTCAGTGTCAAACTGCCCCACATGACAGAGACGACGGAAGACTTCACGAATGCCAGCAGCAGTCTTGCTTCCTGAGGCCTGAGCACGGACACCCAGGCTGGACACGCGGGGTCCTGAGCCCAGACAATGGGGCCCCCTGGCAGACTGCCACCAACAACGGTGGAATGCATGGGGCCTGCGGACCCCGACCCGGGGTTGGCACGGGGGGCTGCTGTTGACTGCGGAGAAATGTCACACTTCAGCCTGGTCTGCTAAAGCTTTCAGAGGTTCTAACACCCCACTCTATGCCTAAGCTCACTGGTACCCAGAGACGGGATGGAGAGGGGTACACCCGGGGCACCCATCCTGCCCACCCCAATAAGCATTTAGCCAGATCCAAGGAACATGGGTGCAACTTTTACAAAAAGGATCCACTTCTCATCAACCCCCAGAAACCTCAACAAGTTAGCTCTCCCTCCCGCCTTCCCCACACCCACTGGCTGTCAGAGTAAAGTTTATTTGTTGTTTTTCTAGGGGTGAATTTTTACCCCACCACCCACCCCTAGAGTACCGACTTCGGGACAACCAGCCATCCCAACACTGCGCAGTCATAACTGGGACACCCCAGCCTCACAGCCCGGCTGGTGGGGCCCCCTTCCCGGTGGACCCACGTGTTTTGTTGGGTCTCTTGTCTGTCTACCCTGGTTTTCGGTGCATTTAACTCATCGGATCAGGACTCGCCTTCCTGGGAGGGAAAGGGCCGGGAAAGGGCGCCCCCTGGCGGGAGCCGGCTCAGCTCGCACCCCCAGAGCCCCGCGCCCGCGCGAGCCCACCCCGTCGGCGACCTCCGAGCGCGCCCCACCAGACCCCCTAAATCCGGACAAGCCCGGGCTGCGGATCCACACGGCACTCCACGGAACCGCCGCTCCCCCGAACTGCGCACACCTTACAGGGAGTAAGGGAGGCCCCGGAGGACAGCGTGGCGACGCTACCCGCCCAGCTGCGCGGGGCCCGAAGGCGGCCGCCCCCAGCGCCCCAGCCGGGCTCAGCTATCCTCCTGCTCGGGCCCCCCGTCCCCAAGCCCGCCCGCTGGCGCCTACCTGCTTCCCGACAGGCAGTGTCACGCACACCCCACACTCTGCGCGCAGTCCTCACCGAGACCCCGAACCCTGAAACCACACCTGCCACCCCCGACACCATTCCCCTGAAAGGCCCCCACCCCCACCCACCCACCCACCGGCGCTCCGTGCCGCTGGCGCTTGCACCTGTGCTGGGCGAAGGCCCTTTCCCACGGCGGACTCGGGGCAGGGATTCGGGCGGGCACGTCTCCCCTCCCCGCCCCAACCCCCATGCTAGTTGCGTAGAACTTGGTCCCTGGGCTTCACCGGGACCGTCCTGGGACGCCCCCAGCCCCGCTGCCCCACCCCACCCCCACTTAGTCCGGCAGTCTCCCGGGGAGGGAGCGCGGCGGGTCCCCAAGCCCCCGGGGGCGCAGCGGCGAGGCGCCCGGAGGGCACGGCCGGCACGGAGGTGCGGAGCCCCCTTACCTTCCGGCGGCGGCGGCCGCGCGACCCCGCGCCAACTCCCGCCGGCGGCCGCGGGGGAAACTTTCCGGGGCGCAGAGGCGCGCTGGCAACTCGGTCCGCGCCGGCTGCCTTCCCGGCGGCGGCGGCGGCGGGTCCGGGGACGGCCGGCGCGGGGCGGCGGCGGCGGCGCTCGCGGCTCGGGGCCGGGGCTCCGGGGCCGGGGCTCGGGCGGCCTCGCGCGGCGCGGCTGTGGAAGGCTCGGCGCTGAGTCCGCCGCGCAGCCTGGAGCCCCCGAGACGCCGGCAGCAGCTGCAGCCGCCCGCGCGCCCCCCTCCCCGCCGCCGCGCCGTCCCTCCCCCTCCGCGCTCCCCGCCCCCCAAACCTCCCCCTCCAGTCGCCGCCGCCGCCGCCGCCGCGCCTGCCGCCGCCCTCCCGGCCTCGGTCTCCTCCTGGGGCCCGGGATCCCGGGCTCGCTCCGGTGGGGCGGGAGGGGTCCCGGGGTCCACCCTCCCCCCCTCGTGGCCCCCCGCCGCCTCCCCGCCTCGCCCAGGGCCTCACTTCGTCTGAATCCGGGCCCCCCTGGCCGGGGTGGGGAGAGGGGCGCGCCACGCTCGGAGGGTCGATTCCAGTGAAACTTCCACGCTGCCCCCCTTGACCCGAAGGCAGGGCCGGGGGCGCGGGAGGTTCGCCCAGATCCCGCCCCCCGCCCCGACTTCCGCTCCCAGGCCGGGAGGAGCTGTTGAAAGCCTGGGGGACTCGCCTCCCGGGGCTGCGTTCCGCAGATCGCCGGGGCCGCCGCCCGGGCTGCAGCGGGGGGGCCTGACCCCGGGCCCGGAGCAAACGGCCCGCTGCGCACGGCCGGGCCTGGGTCTCCCACCTCAGGGCTGGGGTTCCTAGGGAGGGAGGAGGGAGCCCTTATCCCTTCACGCCCCGCTCCCCTCCCCAGGGGCCTTTGCTGAGACCCGCAGCCTCTGAGCGGGTTTGTTCGAGCCGCCAGCCCTGCCCCAGAAGGATCGGGAGCGCAGATCCCAGCTGACAACCGAGCCAAGGAGCTTGGTGGCTGCCCGGGGGACAGGGGCTCCTGCCCACTCCTCTAGCCATTCAGTGCCAGACCTGAAACTCGGCACCCCGCCCCTGCGCCCGGGACCCTCCAGCCTGCAGCAGCTCCCAGGCGGGGGTGGGGGTGGGGAAAGGGGACCCGGCCCAGGTAATCTGCGCAGTGTGAGTGGCACCCAGGAGGGGAGCCCCCTCCTTCCTGGCTATGGATGTTATGTCTGTTGGCAGTCCCAGACCTCAGGAGTGTGCCCAGGGGCAGGAAGCCACTGCCTTTCCTTGTCCAGGAAAAGGAGAGGCCCTCTAAGGACCTTGGGGTTGTCTGGGCCTTTCCTGCATGTCACTGAATCTCCAGGTGAGCCGAGGAGGCATAAAGGAGAGTCGGCTGGGCTGGGGGGAAAAGCCTGGGATGGAAGCTGCAGAAATGGACCCAGAGCGAGCAGTGCTTAAACCCACCGGGAGAAAATCTCTGATGTGGAATTTCTGTGAGATGAGGGGCCAGGAAGACTCGAAGGGGCTTCAGGCTCCACTTCACCCCGTTAGCTCCGGGACCAGGACCCGGGGAAAGAGGCTGGCACCGCGCTGAGACACCCCACAACCGGGGCCGCGGCATGCTGCCGGGGGAGGCTGCCTGCATGAGCGCCGGCTGCAGGGCGCCACAGAAATTTAAAGTGAAAAACAAGCACAAAGCACAGATCCAGGGCAAGGACGAACGGGCTTGGGAGGTGGAGGCAAGAGACAGGGGGCGGGTGGACCGAGGGAGAGGAGGGGGAGAGGAGGAAGGGGCCTCAGGGGAAGAGAGCACCTGGGAGATGAGAGAGGACTGGCCGGACAGCTGGACAGGCGGCGGCTCCAGTCCCTGTCAGACGCCCCGGGGCTCAGCCATTCTCGGCCCCAGCGGGAATTGTGCCCTCTCTGTGCTGCAGACAGGGGCGTCTGCCTAATAGCTTCCTTTAAATCAACTCTTGTTTTGTTTCTGCTTTTGCTTTTTATTTTTTTGTTTTGTTTTTTATTTAAATGTGATTGTTTTTAAAAAAGAAATGTTATACCATTACCATAAATGGAAAATCAGCATCACATTACTATAAATAGAAGGTTAACTATAAAAAAGAAATATATTGAAAATAAAACAGTTATTAAATTCTAACCAGCTGCCCTTGTTAGAGGGAGGAAGGGGCTGAGCCCCTGACCCCACTGGCTGCTGAGTAGGGGCACCGGCCAAGGGCTAGAGAGACTAATGACGTCAGCAGCGCCCGGGGCCCTTGCTTTGCCGGTCAGAGGCTGGAAACAGGACTGGACAGGGACCCCCTCTCCTCCTGCAGGGTGCTGGAGAACCAGCGCTGGGTGAGTGAAAATCTCTGTGAGCACCCCCGATGCCCCACATTTGAGGAAACACGATTCTAAGAGTATCAGGCACAAAGCACTTTTTGTCAAAAGCTAGGGACCCCAAGATTTCAGTTCTGGTCTTCAGGTTACAAAGGAGAGTCCAGCTTTGCTCTCCTGGGTGACCCTGGGGAAGTCGTCCCCTTCTCTGGCCTCAGCGTCTCTGCCTGTAAAACAAGGGCTTGGGCAGATGGCCCATGGGACCCTTTGGCTCTTCTTTGCTGAAAACAAGAGAGGAACCAAGAAGGAGGCTCGTCAGGAAACTGAGAAGGGTTTCGTGAAGGATGGGAGGCTGGGGAAGGGAGAAAATGCTGTGGGTGGGCCATGGGTGAGGGTCAGCAGCCCGCAGCAGGGAGAGAAAGAGGCGGAAAGGCCAGTGCTGACTGACCACTTGGAGTTTAGACGGGCATGAATCCAGAAGTGGCCTGACCTAGAAAATTCTAGAAGCCCCATTTGCTCACTCCAGAGGGAACCTTCTGCAGGATTTACTGTGATCCAACGAGCTCATTTTACAGATGGTGGTCTAGTAGGGATGGTTCTTTTGAAAATATTCACCTCTCTTGAAGGTGCTCTTAGAGTTTGTTTCCCCAGCACCTGAAGGTCCCACACCTGCCTGTACTGGGCAGCCGAGGGATGCGTCAGCGGGCCGGTCTGCTGGGTGTTCTCACCCAGGAGGAAGAGCAGAGCGCCCCAGCCTGGGGCAGACCCCTTCCCTCCGGCCTCAGTGCTCCCATCTGTAAAATGAGACACTTGGGCGAGATCAGTGGGTTTCAGACCGCGCAGGGAGGAGACCTTCCAGCTTGGCTCCCTTTTCATCAGTTTTGTACGATGGTGTCTCACGTCCAATTTCAAGGAAAAAATGTCCTTCACTTTAAAAAAAGTTTGAGAGCACTAGAAGAGGTGACCTCTCGCGTCTGACATCTGTAACTTCACGGCTGGTCAGACTGTGAGTGCCTCGAGGGCTGGACCCTGCCTGGCCGTCTCCTCCCGCTGAGACACTGAGCCTCGGTGGACGCCTCTGAAATGGGGAGTGGAACAGCGTCCTGCATTGGGGGGCTGTGAGGTTTGCGTGAAAAGCCCTTGGCTCAGTGGCTGCACATAGTAAGTGCCCAGTAAAGGTGCACGGAGCTGTGCGGCCTGTGGGTTGGCTGGATGGCGCCTGCCCAGCCGGAACCTTCCCCAGGAGGCAGGCGCCCCTACCTCCCAGCTTTCCTTAAGCAATCTGCACTGTAGATGTTTCATCATTGCTCCCCTGTCTCTTTTCCTCCGGGTTGTCTTTTTATATGTAATTTGCAATCATTTCCAAAAACTGACAGTTCATTAGATGAACAACTGAGTATGATTGAATTTGTTTATCTTTGCGATGATTTTCATATAAATAAATTCACAAATCCTAGAAACATCCTCTGTGAGCCCAAGCGAACCAGCTGGGGGTTGAAGGACATGTTCTTGACCCTGCAGGCCTGGGGATCTCCCCTGCTTTTCCCTCTTTGTCTCCCTCCAATAAGCTACCCACAGGCCCGGGCGGGGCAGGCCGGCCGCTCAGTGTTTTCAGGCCAAGGCCCGAGGGCCTGCCCGCCAAGGTCCCCCTCCCCCCCAGGAATGCTGGGGCCTGTGAGCTGGGAAAGGAAGGGACGATGTGCACGTCCCCTCCCCCCACCTCCGCAGGAAAAGAGCCAGAGCCCAGATGCCTCTGCTGGGGGGCCCAGGGTCAGAGCTCCCTCCGAGGCTTGCAGCTCGGCTTTCCAGAGAGCAGCTCCCCAGGAATAGCAAGGGAAGATCCTGCTGGATAAACAGTCCACAGACCCTTCATCCTGCTCCTTCCATTCTTAATTGAGAGTAAAAAGACAGCAGTGATAATGTCTCCCATGTATGGAGTGCTTGCTTGGTGGAAGCTCTTGTTGTGAAGTTAGATCCAGGTTCAAAGCCTGGCTCCTTCATTCACCAGCTGTATGAACTTGGGTGAGTAGCTTCGCCTCTCTGTGCTTTCGACTCCTAATCTTTGAAGAATGTTTTACAGTATGCCAAACAGAGCACCAGCTCACTTAAACCCCGAAATGCCCCCATAAGGAAGGGAAAACTCAGAGAGGTTAAGACATCTGCCCAAAGTCCCACAGCTAATAAAAAGCTGGGAGTCAAACCTTTCTCTTTTCGTGTATATAGGGAGCATGTGCTCATGACGCAGGGAGAGAGCTGTGGGCAGGAAGAAGGTCAGAGGGCCTGGAGTCAGGCCTTGGCCAAGTGCCCTAACATATCTGAGCCTTAACATGTGTAAAGGTAGATAACAGCCATCCCCCAGGCAGGGCCGTAAACACTGAAAGATATGACATCTGCAAAGGGTATTTTGCAGAGAGCATGTAATAAATGTGAAATATTTTTGTCACCTTTATCATCTGTGCAGACAGCTGTGTTTACAAGTTTGGAACCCAGGGTCCTACCGAGGCACCTGGTATTACTCAGTCATGAAACAGATCTCTGCGAGGGTGCAATTGTGGGCTGGGGCTCGGCTCCACACCTGGACATCCAAACCGTACCAAGGATGTATGTGGTCCCTGCCCCATTAGGATGATTGATGGGGAAACAATCAACAGCATCAGAGAAATTTTTATTAATCTTGCCTTATCAGCAGTGCCTCCATTTTACAGATGAAAACACTGAGGTTAAGCCAGCATTCTATCTAAGCGTGACCTATGTAAGATCTGCCAGCAGGTTGGTTTTAGGGTTGGGGATGTTTGGGCAGTGCTTCCCAAATTAAGGTTCTCTGGGCCGGACCTCTTACCTCATTTTCTGCTCTCCAAGCCTCAGTTGCTGGCAGATGCCTTTTCCTTCTGTGAACTGTCAACCCCCACCCTCCTGCTCCCATCCCCAGAGCCTCTGATGTCTAGCCCTTCTGCTCTGTGATGCAAGCAGCTCCTAAGGAGAGGGAATGGGGAGACAAATATACATTATCGTCAACCAGGGACCTCGGGAAGAGTGTCCCCCTCCCCCAAGCCCCAGAGGCGGGGTAGGGTCAGGGCTCTCCTGTTCCTGAGCAGTAGACACCTCATCTGGGTCTCTAAATCCAGCTGCAGAAGTGAGAATGGTTAAGATGAGTTTCCTTGCAGTGTCAGAAGGATGCTGCTCTTGGACTCTGGGATCAGATTAGTCCTGAGTTAAAATCTCAGTCTTACCTTGACCTTGAGCCAATAGTTTAAGCTGCCTGAAGCTCATTTCCCTCCTCTGTGAACTGGAGAAAATAACTACCTCTTTGGGTTTTGGAAGGGTAACTGAAATAATGCATGTAAAATGCTTAGCACAGGGCACATGTTAAGTACCAAAGAGAAGACCATTGTGTCTATTTTCCTGGCAGACCAAGTTTCACTGATGCACAGAGCATACATTAAAAGTCTACTGTATGCTTAAAGGGGGGCCAAGCGATGAAGGCCTCAAGCCAAGAACTTTAACTGAACGCTAGCCACTTTGCTAAACCCTATACCTCCATTTATTCCTACCAACAATCCTGTGAGGAAAGTCTATTATTGTCCCCATTTTACGGAGGGAGAAACTGAAGCTCAGAGAGGCTAAGTAACTTGCCTGAGTTCCCCCAGCTGCTGAGTGGCAGAGCTGAGATTTGATGGGCTCGTGTCCTAACTCACGCTACCTCATGCCGGTTATCTCATCTTTTCTTCCCAAAGTGCTGTGGTTATTAGAATTGTTCCCATTTTACAGATGAGCAAAGTGAGGTTCAGAGCAACAGAGTGACTCAGCCAGCAGAGCAGGGGCAGAGCTAGAAAGAGCCCCCAGTCTTCTGATTGCAGGAGCAGTGCCTTTGAGATAATGTTCGGGCAGCTGGCGGTGGGATCCCTCCAGCCAGGGAGCTAAGGGACCGCGGGGGAGCTTGCTGGGGGTAGCGGTGAAAAAGCCAGCCCACCTCCTGTCACTTTGATGTCTGCTCCATGTTCTAGGGTGCCATTCAGCAGCAGAGAGCAGGGCTGAGGAAACTGGATCCCTGCCAGGCCATCTCCAGGCTTGAGGACAGATCTGCACCTGGCTGTCACGGTGACGGTGACGGGACGTGTGTCAGCACAGGCCCCTGGGGTGGGGGGGCAGGACCCACCTCCTGCTCCAGTTTCCTAGGTAGCACAGGCTGGCTCCCGCTCCCTCTCTCTCCCCACCTCTCCTCCTTCCTCCCACCCCTCCCCCTCCTTCCCTCGCCTTTCTCTTTATGCTCACTTAGCTTCCACCCCCCAAACATGCCCTTCCAAGTGACAAGGCTCAGAAGAAATGACCCCATGCTAGTTCTCAATGTCACATGTGCTCTGTGCCTGCTGCCCCAGGATGGATGCACAAAGGATACTCGAGAGGTCTTCTCCAGCTTTGCCAGTGACTCAGAAATGGTTTATTTCTCTAACAAATACTATACAGCCCTTACCGTGTGTCAGACACCCTTCTGGGTATTAACTGCTATTATCCCTATTTTATGGATGGCAAATTGAGGTACTGAATGGCTAAGTAATCTGATGTTCTCGCAGCTAAGTTAGTGGGAGAGCTGGAATTCAGGCAATCTGACTCAAGGACCCAGGTTTTCAACCACTTTATCTTATTGCCTCTAATAGCTTTGATTTGTTACAGCAACTTCCCTGTCTGTTAAATGGGAACACATATACCTGCAGGAAGAAAAGCAAGCCCTCTTACGTGCACTGGGTTCTGCTTCCCCTCACAGGGCTCACAGAGCCTTGGAGATGGAAGGAACCATGGTGATTTGCTAACCTCAGGCTTGTAGGTGTGTGTGATGGGAATTCCATGTGTGTGCATCAGTGATGGTGTATGTCCAGGTGTGACAACCCATGTCTGAGCTGATGTATATGTGTGTGTGAGATGGTACATGTCTCTGTGTGTGTGCACATGTATGTGGTTGTACATGGCTTGGTTTGTCTATATGTACGTGCATGTGTGTGAGATGGTACATGCCCATGCTTGTGTGCATGTGTGTAATCTGTGCGTGTAATGGTAGTACCTGTCTGTGCCTGTATATGTGTGCCTGGGGGGATATCTGTTCATGTGTGGGCTTCTCTGTGAATGTGAGATGGCACTATCCATGCTTGCATGTGTGTTGGTAACACATCCACACTGCATCTTTTTTCCAGAGTGAAGCTGATTCATTTACTCAAATTAATGTTCACATCTTGACTGGCTCATTTAGTGGGAACAGCAAGTCCCTGTGCCAAGATGTGAACTGACCCTCAAGACCCTTCCACCAAAGAAAAAAAAATATGAAGCATATCTTGTTCCTGAGTTAACGAGCATTGGGCAATGATCAGCCTTCTACTCCTGCTTGTTTTGCAGCAATGCCTGCTGACCCCCACATAGCATTCTGTCAAAGGGAAATGTAGGAGAGCTTGTAAAGGAAGACAGGGAAGGGGGCTCCAGAAAAGAGGAACGGGAGGGCATTTTACAATTTACCAAGCATGATTTTGTCCAGCTAAGGAACCACGGAGACCAGTGAGGGAGAGGCTGGCAGCGCTGGCCCACTGATTTACAGCAGAACCAGCCGCGGCCCATTAGCCTGGGTGTCCACATCCCTCTTACCGCTTCCCAGGTTTTACTCCTTCTCTGCTCCTGCCTGCTTTTTATTCCAAATATGTAAACCTCTAATAAACGCAGAGACAGGCTTATGCCTGATTTATCCCCAGTTACAGAGGAGCCAGAGCCAATTAGAAGGTGGATAAAAGGCCCCATGTGCAGTTTGTAGAATTGCTTCCCCAGCATAAACAGCTTAACTCCATAAAGCTCCCCTAGAATGTTTGCGTAGTGGCTCCACGTCTGGAAGAGGCTGACCTTTGTTATAAGACCGTGGGTCTGTCCTGATGATTGCAGCAGGGCAGACTGCAGGCGGCTCAGGCCTGTGTGTGTGTATGGCCCAGCCACTTTGGAATGGCCTTGTCCGATTTTTAATTCACAGACTGGACCAGGTCGTGGCTTAATACATATCCAGTGACTGAAAGAATGAATTGGATGATCGATAAAGATTTGCTTTAGCAAAACAGAATTAGGAAGTTAAGGCCTCCAAGGGGGGGAAATCACATAGCATATCCTCTCTGGCCAAGAAAACACTGTTGTTTTGATTATCCGTGCCACTGAGCACCCCGCTCTAAGAGATGTCATGCCACAGCCTGAGCTATAGCCTCAAATCGGAGCTTTCATTCTCATATACATTATTTTGGAGTGTCGGCTGCATTCCAGGAACTACGCTAGAGAAACCTTCAGCAGATAGTCTGTGGTCCCCTTTGTGAGCTCACGGATGGTCCGCATTGCACTGTTCTTGGCGTCAGGCTGCCCCGTGAATGCAGTCGAGGGCCCAGCAGCTCATGTCCCAAGCCTGGCAAAGACCCCCTTGGGCCACCTATGGGAATCCTGGTGCCCCCTCACCCCTCCCAAGAGGCCAAGCCAAGGAGAGCAGCAGCACCTTATTAGATATGAAACCCCACTAGCAACCTCTACCCGCTTTCCAGAGCCTGGAGCCAGTGTCCCCTAAAATGGACGAACTGACAAGAACTCAAGGAAGTGGGTAAGCACTAAGAGGGCTCCAAAGTGTCCTGGCTTGGAAGATAAATCACCTACCCACCCTGGCCCTCCCTGCCCCCAGCTTCTCTTCTTTCCCTCCGTCTTCCTGGGGCTCCTGGAGACCTGCCCACTTCAGTGGTGGATCCAAGACGTCAGCCCCAAGTGACGTCTCCTCTAAGGAGCATCCACCTTCTCATCATCCTTGGATAGCTTGCCCACCACTGTCCCCAGGCTGAGTCACAGGGGCCTGAAGCAACTTCCTCAAGGGCAGGAAACGGCAAGTTTCTTAGGGAAACTTTGGCCAGGCCAACACAGAAGGCTCCAACCTTCACTATTGGGCTCGGAAGTCAAAGGGAAAGTTCCGGTGCTGAGGTGCTCCAGGGGCTCGGGGAGCCCACACTTGAATTGCCAAAGAAAACCCGGCCCAGGCAGACCCCTGACCCTCCGTATCTGACCACCCTGCCGAAGACCTTGAACCCAGGTCCTTTGTCTCTGTCAACTGTTGGGAGTTTGCTTCTGCTGGGCGGTCCACACAGGGCACCCTGTCCCCACAGACCTCTGAGAACCAGGGCAGAATATTGTCCAGGGAACAGACCTGCGTGTGTCCTCACTGCTTCTCAGAGTAAAAGCTAAAGTCCTGACAATGACCCCCAGGCCCAGCCTGGTCTTGCCCCCACTCTCCGCCCGAACTTCATCTCCTTCCAGTCTCCCCTCCTGCCCACCCTGCCTCAGCCATTCTTCCAACATGCCGGACAATTCCCACCCCAGGACATTTGCATTCACTCTTCCCTCCATCTGCAATGCTTTTCCTCCAGACAGCTGCATGACCTGCTGCTTCATCTCAGAATCTTCCCACAAATGTCGCTTTTGCGGTGAGGACTCCCCCTGCCACTTATAACTGCCATCCCAGTCTTCATGGCACTTGGGATCTTTTAAGGTTCTGTATCATTTACTCAGGTTTGAAGGTAAGCGCCTCGAGGGCAGGAGTCACTGGCTTGCTGTCTGCTATCCGCTGCATGAGAACAAAGCCGGCACAAAGTGGACACTGAGCCGGGAGATGAATGAGTGCCTTAGACCAGGACTGTCCGAGAGCAGAGGTTGGCCCCTGGGGTATTTGTTTCCTTGCAGCTGGCCCTGCCCGAGGCCACTTAGCTGCTGAGCCCAGCAAAAGGCACCGCAAATCCTGCTGACCTGTCACCACCACTGCTAGAACAGCAGCGGGAGCTCGCACTTACTCAGCACTCACGAGTGCCAGGCCCCATTCTAAATGCTGCGTCCGCGTTCGCGCATTTAAGTCCTGCCCCTGTCCTGAGGGGCAGGCACTATCATCCCCATTTCCAGAAGACGAAACTGAGGCACCAAGCAATTAAGTAACCTTCCCAAAGTCACAGTGGTCATAAAAGGCAGAGCTGGGACTTGGACACAAGAGCCTGGCCCCACTGGGGCGGTGGAGGAGACAGAGGTGTAAAAACCACACTTAGGGCAGCCCACGCATGCTGAGCAAGCAAAGGGGAAATATTGTTATCATATATGATCACAGAGGCCAAGAAAGGCTTATCATGAGAAATGATGTTCTCTGGGGTCTTGAAGCATGTACAGGAGATCATGGGTACAGAAAGGGAGAGAGAGTTCCATATCAAAGGGAGGAAGATGTGAAAGAGCGTGATGCCCTCTGGAAATTGTAGGGGGGTTATATGATTGAATCATGGGATACACATGGGGGAAGCGTAAGAGGCAAAACTACAGAAGTGGCAGCAGCTCTTCAAACACTAAGCTGAAGAGTTTGAGCTTCATCTTGGAGACTACGAAGAGTCCTGGAGGCTGGGGACTTACGCAAGGTAGTGAACGCATCCATTCACTCAGCAGACAGCTGCAAAACGCTAACATGGACCAGGCACCACCCTCAGCTCTGGGACCCGTGTCTGAAGATGACTCCTAGCAGAAAGGAAATGTGCCTGCTTCAAATTCCGAATCCCAGCACGGATTCTATGACTGTCTGTTCATAGAATGTGTGGACGGACGGATGGATGGATGGATGGATGGATGGGTGGACGGGTGGACGGGTGGACGGGTGGGTGGGTGGGTGGGTGGATGGATGGACGGATGGACAGGTGGGTGGATGGGTGGATGGGTGGATGGATGGGTGGACGGGTGGACGGGTGGACGGGTGGACGGGTGGACGGATGTATGGATGGGTGGACGGGTGGACGGGTGGACGGATGGATGGATGGGTGGACGGGTGGACGGGTGGACGGGTGGACGGGTGGACAGGTGGATGGGTGGGTGGGTGGATGGATGGACGGATGGACAGGTGGGTAGATGGGTGGATGGGTGGATGGATGGATGGATGGATGGATGGATGGATGGGTGGACGGGTGGACGGGTGGACAGGTGGACGGGTGGGTGGGTGGATGGATGGACGGATGGACAGGTGGGTGGATGGGTGGATGGGTGGATGGATGGATGGATGGATGGATGGATGGGTGGACGGGTGGGTGGGTGGATGGATGGACGGATGGACAGGTGGGTAGATGGGTGGATGGGTGGATGGATGGATGGATGGATGGATGGATGGGTGGACGGGTGGACGGGTGGACGGATGGATGGATGGGTGGATGGGTGGATTTATGGGTGGATGAATGGGTGGATGGACAGACAGCAGGAAAGAAGGGTGGATGAATGATCCTAATTCCTTTACCCAGCTCCCTAGGAATGAAACTTTGCCCCATTTCTCTGACCAATCTCACAAGGGAATGATGATGAGGAAAACCCATTAAGCCCTGGATAGCCTTTTAAATATTAGTCGCTAATGAAGCAGGACACACACGAAACACAGCGTGGTACATGCCCTGGAGGCGAAGAGAGCCCAGGCTGATGGATGAGGCCTCTGAGAAGGGCACAGGGTGGGCTGTCACTAAGTGCAAATGCGTCCCTCCCCCACCCCACCCCCAGGTTGATTCCAGCTTCGCCATTCCAGGGGGAGGGATGTGGGCTCCTCCCTGCTTCCTGCTGCCCCTCTTCTGGCCAGAGTAAAGGAGCAGGCAGCGTTGCTTGGCCTGTGTTGGTGGGAGAAGCCCTTGTGAGAGGGGCTTAGATGTCCATGTGGTTGACTTCACTTAAATCTTCTCTGACACCTGCCCATTCTGTCAATTTTCTCACCTACGGCCTGTGATTCCTGAGACTCGTTAGACGGACCAGGATAAGGGAAGCACGGGATAGTGTGTCGATCAAGCTGGTGCGCATTTATTGAATGCCTACTGCGTACAGGGCACTGTGCTAGAACAATAGCAACAACCAACAGCCATCAGGCACGTGACAGGTGTCAGGCAGGTCTTGCCATCACTTAAAAGGAAGCTGTGGCTTCCGGGGCGGGGGGGATGGGGTTGGTCAGCTGTCCATGGGACAGAATTGAGATTCAAACAGGCAGACTGGCTTCAGAGCCTGTGCTTTTAACCCGACCCTGTGAGAGAACACAGGAGGCCTGTACTGGAGAAAGAGGCTGGGCGGGACGCAGCTGTGATGGGGGCTGTGTTTGTCACCCACTCACAACGCCACGAGGCTGCTTGTTGACAATGAGTGCACAGTGGCTTCAAAATACGTCCAGCAGCACGCCTGGCGGTCCCGCAGACCTGTCTCTTGCTTCAACAGTGTTTGAACGGAACAGACACGGGGACTCTCTCCCCCCGACCTTTCCGGCCTCGACCACCCTCCAACTGCCTCTCCCGCTGCAACCTCTGGGACCAACTTCTGGGCCAGCCCCTGCCTCCGGGACCAGCTAACAGGTTTTTTGTGGTTAGCTCCTCATTGTCGACCAACCATGAGCTCCCAGATCCGCCAGAATTATACCGCCGATGTGGAGGCCTCTGTAAACGGCCTGGTCAACCGGTATCTGTGGGCCTCCTACACCTGCCTCTCTCTGGGCTTCTATTTCGACCGTGACGATGTGGCCCTGAAGGGCGTGGACCACTTCTTCCGCGAGTTGGCTAAAGAAAAGCGCGAGGGGGCCCGAGCATCTCTTGAAGATGCAAAACCAGCGCGGTGGCCGCGCGCTTTTCCAGGACGTGCAAAAGCCGTAGCAGAGTGAGGGTGGCTCAGTGGCAGAGTTCTTGTCTGCCATGCTGGAGACCTGGGTTCGATTCCGAGCATCTCTTGAAGATGCAAAACCAGCGCGGCGGCTGCGCGCTTTTCCAGGACGTGCAAAAGCCGTCCCAGGATGAGTGGGGCACGACCCCGGATGCCATGGAAGCCGCCCTGGTTCTCGAGAAGAGCCTGAACCAGGCCCTTTTGGAACTGCATGCCCTGGGTTCTGCCAACTCGGACCCACATCTCTGTGACTTTCTGGAGAACCATTTCCTAGATGAGGAGGTGAAACTCATCAAGAAGATGGGCGACCCCCTGACCAACCTCCGCAGGCCGGGCTGGGCGAGTATCTCTTTGAAAGGCTCACCCTCGAGCATGACGACTAGGAGCCTCCAGAGCCCAGAGGCCTTTATGGGGCGCCCTCTGCATTCCCCTGGCATCCAGGCTTCTGCCTGAGCCCCTCCCTCCAGCCAGGAGGTTCTCTTTAACCAGCTGCCCTGCCACCCTCTAACAAGCCTTGAACCAAGTGTGAACAATAAAGCTTTTTGCAGCAAAAAAAAAAAAAAAAAAAAAAAAAATACGTCCACAACTTCCTCCTTCCTGCAAAAGGTGGAGAAATAGACACAGACACAATTTTGCATGGAATTTGGGGGACCTTAGAAACACTTTGTGATCCATGGACTTCAAGTTAAGAATCTCTGGTTTAAAAGCTGGTTATAAATATGTTAATCGTTGCAACTTAGTCAGAGCTTCCTGGCAGCCAAGGTGAAAAAGAAGATACAGGGCTCCATAGCTCTTACTTGTCTTCAGGATTAAAAAAAAAAAAAAAAAGCATACTAAGTTCTTCAAAAGAGAAAAATCACTTTCCTGATACATTGTCTAGGAGGAATTTATCTCTGGGAGCAAAAAGCAGTGCTTGCTCTTTTCACTAAGCAGGAGCTGCAAGGTGTCTGGGTCACAGCCTGTAAAGAGCGCAATGCCACCTCGGAAAGGAAAACATCGCCAGCTTCCTTTCACCAACAATAGCACTGCCACCAGCCCCAGGTGTAAATGCAGTCGTGGTTCGTAGTTCTAAGGCAAGTTGCTGAACATATGCAGGGAACATATGGAGGTGCCCGGGAGGCCGGCCGCCCCCGAGAAGCACTTCTGTAGCCAGCCTGCTGTTCCTTCCCCCCCGAACATCCCGGGGCACCTGCCTGGCCGCAGTCCTGGGGAGGGAAGGGGCGCAGTCCTGGTGACAAGTCCGGGAGCAGACTGGAGCTCTCTCTGGACGTCACATGGTAGGGGCTCACGGCCTACAGGGGGACATAGCTGGGGGCCTCTGCCGATTTCATCATCCTGCAGCTCAGTTCTCCTTCCTCTCCCTTTTTACTTGTCACCATTCTTAGTTTCTTCTTCTCTCTCTATTTCTTCTTTCCCTGCTCATCGCTCTCCCTCTCTCTCACTCATTCTTTCCCCTTTGTCTTTATTTCATTTTTGGTCATTCTCCTTTATGCCTCTTTTTGTCTTCTGCACTCTCTTGTGGGTTCTGTTCTCTCTGTTACCTGCTCACTGACTGTTTCTCTGTCCTTAGTTCTCTCCCAGCCTTCCTATCTCTGTACCAGTCCCTCTCCATCTCTGTCTCACTTTCTCTTTTCCCTTTCACTCTCGATCTCTTATTAGCTCTTTCCCTTCTTCTCTCTCCATCTGTCCATCCATCTGTCCGTGTGTCCCTGGGGCTCTGTGTCACTGTTTCTCTTTCTGTCATCTGTCAGTATTTCTTTGAATGGGTGCCTGACTATCTTTCTTGTTCTCTCCCGCTCACTCTTGCTCTCTGTGGCTTTTCCACAGTCTCCCTTCCCCCCCTCCCCACGTACCCCTCTGCATGGCTGCTGTGTCTCTGCCTCTCTCACTGGGGTCTGACTCTTTACACCTCGGCCTCGGCCTTGTCAATCTTTCCTGGTTCTCGGAGGAGGGAACCGAGGCCCAGAGAACCCTGTGCTGCGCCCAGGGCCTGCCCACGTCACCGGGGCACCCAGACCCCAGGCCCCGAGCCACACTCGCAGCATGCCTATCCCCAGCCCAGCCCCACAGCCCTGCCCGGTTGCCATGGTTACCTGACTGTCCTCAGAGGCCACAGGGAGGGGGGAAGGGGAGGGGGCCCTGTGGCTCCCCGACGGCCCCTCCTCAACAGGCCTCCCTCCCCCAAAGGGAGATGAGTCTTGAGAACCCCCCACCTCTCTCTAGGGGACCAAACAATTCCCAAAAGGACCCTGCTGGTCACTCACTGAAAAGAGCCCCTCGACCCCACAGGCGCTGGCTACCTCAGGGAGCACCACGAGGCCAGCACCCCGGACCCGATGTGAGCCAGTCCGAGCTCGAAGCCGCCCCTCCTGCGGGCACTCGGTCCCTCCAACCCTTAGCAAGGTCTCAGGGGGACCTTAGGGGTGGGGGCTGAGCAACGAAAGGTCTCTGCCTTTGAGACCCCTGCAGAGAAGAGAGACGGGGGATTCTGAGCGTACCCCCTCGCTGTGTCGGGGGGCATCATGGAGGTCCCCGAGAGGGAAGGCTGATGGCTGAGCCTTGAAGGGCAAAGGGGGGCAGGGGAGAGGTGACTGGGATTTGAGGCAAATGGCACAGTTTATGGGACAGCCCTGGGGCGTGGGGAGATGCCTTGGGGGTATGAGTGTCTGTAAACCCATGAGACCTGGTAGCCCCAGTACCTTATTCAGTGTCTGCTAGAGCAGAAGCTAATAAATGCTGAATGAATGAATGAATGAATGAATGAGCTGCAAAAGGCTCAGTGGAGGCTAGAGGTACCCTGCATGGAGGGGATGGGGAAGAAGAGCTAGAAAGATGTGTTTGGGTAAATTTTATTAAAGACCCTTGCACCCAGACTAAAGAGTTGGGATTCCATGCCTTATTAATGCTTTTTGTTTGCTTGCTTTTTAAAGAAACAGCACTCTGGTGGTGGTTTGGAGACGAACAGGAGTTTGAACTCATAAACTTAACATGTCAAAATCGGAGCTCTAGATTTTCCCACCTCCCCCTTCCCACCCGGCCCCAAGCCTGCTTCCTCCGGGGCCTCCCTCTCCAGCTGACGCCAACTCCATCCCTCCAGTTGCTCAGCCAAACGTGGCCTCGTCCTTGACTCACCTCTTTCTCTCCCACCCTACATCTGATCCAACATCTGATCCACCAGGAAATCCTGTTGGCTACACTTGCAAAACGTGCCTGGAATTCAACCACTTCTCCCCTCCTCCACTTCCATCATCGTGTCCCACCCACCCCTGGCTCTCATCTGGGCTATTGCATGGTCCCTAACTTTCTTCTTTTACCCTCCCCCTGTCTCCCGTCCCGCAGTCTCTTCTTGCACAGTAGCCAGAGGAGCCAGAGGCCTCCTGTTGTTAGGTAAGTCAGGTCATGTCACTCGGCTCTAAACTCTGCAAGCTTCCATGTCATGCTGAGAAAAAGCTGAAGCCCACACAATGGCCGATGGATTCCATCTCCTCTCTGATTTCCTCACTCCACTCTCTCTCCTTACTTTTCTTTAAACTCTTCAGGTAAGCACCTGCCTCAGGGCCTTTGCACAGGCTGTTCCCTCTCACAAATGTCCTCATGGCTCCCTTACTTCCTTTATGCCTTCTCTCAATAACCGCCTGTTCAGTGAGGCCTACCCTGACCACCAAATTTTAAATTGCTCCCCCTATCTTCTCCATCTCTGATCTCCTTTACCCTGCTCCATATTTCTTTTTACATAGAACTGGTCACCAGCTGCACTAGTTTAAAACTGTCATGAGCCCCAGAGAAGCCATGTTCTTTTCTTCATCCAATCTCGTGGGGGCAGACATTGTTTAGGATGGAAACTTTGATTAGGTTGTTTCCATGAAAATGTGTCCCACTCAGTTGTGGGTGGGACCTTCTGATTAGGTCAATTCCATGGAGAGATGTCTCTGTCCATTCAAGGTGACTCTCAGTCCACTTACTGGAGACTTTCAAGGGGGAACCATTTGAAAAAAGCTCAAAGCCAACCCATTTCTGGTATATTGCATTCTGGCAACTTTAGCAAACTAAAACACCACTCAACATGCTAGATCACCTATGCATTTATTATGGTTATTGCTTGTTGCTTGTGTGCCCTGGTTAGAATATAAGCTCCATGAAGGCAGGTCTTTGCTTTGTTCCCGGACATCTTCCAAGTGCCCAGGTCAGTGCCTGCCACGTGGTAGGTGCATCAGTTTCCAGGGGCTGCTGTAACACACAAACGTGGCATTCCTAGAACAATGACGATTTATCCGTTCATGGCTCTGGAAGCCAGAGACCTGAAATCCTGGTATCGGCAGGACTGGTTCCTTTTGGAGGCTCTGAGGGAAAACCCCTTCGATGCCTGTCTCCTGGCTTCTGGGGGCAGCTGACAGTCCTGGGCATTCCTTGGATCGTGGCTGCTGCACTCCAGTCTGCCTCCTTCTTCTGTCAGCTCCTCCCCTGGGCCCCACATCTCCCCCTGTCACCCTCTTATAAGGACACATGCCATTGGATGTAGGACCCACCAGGATAATGCAGGATGAAGCCATCTCGAAACCCTTGACTTAGTTGTACCTTTAAATACTCTTTTTCCAAATAAGATCACTAGAGGTTCTGCGTGGGGCCACCCCCAACACCCTGCAGGAGAGACTCAACCAGCTTTGCCAGACAAAGGGGAGGTGGTAGGAAACCAGGAGTCCATTTAGGAAGCTGCTGAGGTACCCTGACCAGAGACCTCTGTAGCCTAAAGGGATGAAGAGGAACAAACAGACTGGGGGGATAAAGTAGAGTTAAAACAGACAGGACTTGGTGGCTCTTAGGTATCAAAAAAGGGAGAAAATGAAGGGAAAAGACATTCCAAAATTTTCCAATCTTTTTCTGGCTGGACAGTGTCTTGTGGCAGACACTACTGACCAGCCCCCCCAAACCATGACCAACCCCCCCTCCTCCCTGCTGCCCTTGCTGTGTAGTGTCTGGAGATGTGGCAGCCTTCCTGCCACCAGAGGGAACGGCCAAGAGAATCGAAGAGGCTGGCAGCTCTGACACTTTTATGACATCATGAGCACCAATCGCCGCTCCTCCAGACTCCTTGATTTGTGAGAAGAAATCCTGACAGGTGCAACCTGCTGTTGGCTGGTTTGGCATACCTTGGATGGGTTTCTCAAGCCCCTTTTGGGGGAGGCTGGAAAGCTAAAGCAATCCTATTTCGCAGACTCCCTTGCAGCTAGGATTCTGGCTGCGAATGAAGTTCTGGTTAAATGCACCTGTGTCAGGGGTGGGCAAGGAAGAGAGGCAGCGGTGTCTCCTCCCAGGCTCCCTGCGTGCTCCGCTGTGGTGGCTGCAGCGGCATCTCCACATCACAGCTATGGTATCACGACTTTTCAAACAAAAGGCCATGGGCAGCCTCTGACTGTCACTTCTCCAGGCTGCCCAACAATTTTGAAAACATCTCATTCCCTCTTTTAATTCACTTGCTGCTTAAACTTCCTAGCATGCTTTCCATTTTCTGCATGGAACACTTGCAGGTAGGCCCTGATTCCTCACTGGGGTGGGGGGCGTCCTCTGCTCCCCCCCACACAAAGCATGCCCTCACCTTGCTTCGCCCTCCCCCCAGCTGGATTGCTTCTAACTGGAGATGTGGTGTCAATTATCCCTCTTTTAAAAAAAAGTTTCACCTTTTATTTTATGGAAAATGATCATTTGTTGAATTGAAAACATGGTGCTGTTTTGACACACACTCCAAAGTGAAGGCCAGCCTTCCCCCACCTGCACCTCATGGCACTCGCAATGACTTAGCTCTTCATTCCGGATGCAGGGCATTTCATTTGTCACAGCACAAGATGCTTAACAACATCAGTAACTTTAAAAATCTGCAGAAAGGGCCTTTATTGGCAAAGTATAAGGTTTTAACGAGGCTGGTGACACTCCCAATCTAACATCCGGGTTTCTGAGTAATTCTCACCCTGTTGAAACTCAAAGCCAGGAGAGCATCCATTCTGCTCCAGGCCCTCTGTGCCAGCACTTCCCTGAGGTGGATGAACGCAGCCCACCTGGCCAAGGGCGTGGGGAGAGCGTGGGGTAAAAAACAGTGACTGACATTGCAAAGGTCAGGTCCTGCCACAGCATTTTCTACTGGGGAGGATGTGGCCATGCTGGCTGGGTTTGCTTTGAAGGCCTAGAAAAGGCTCTCCCCAGCCCCCCTGCCTCTAGATGGGGCTTCCTCGAAGTGGGTGCCATACGAGGGACGTGAAGGAGAAGCTTGGAGAGGAGAGTCCCGTGGTCAAATGTAAATGGTAGTTACACAAAGGTAAGCAGGCTTCCTTGCAGCAGGGCTTCTCAGAGCCTTCTCAGAGCCCAAGGGAAATTGTGAATTCCCCGAAGGGGTTTGGAACCTGGCTCCTGGCACGGTGCGTCACACACAGTGGGCTCCTAATTAAACACAGGACTTAGTGACCAGTTCATGATTTGGACCCTCAATTAATTTTAGCCTCGGCCGGGTCCAATGGCTGCAATCCGGCATGCATAAACAGTGGGAAAAAACATAAACCCTGGATCCCAAGAGCCCTAGCTCTAAATTACAATTCTGCCACTTATGGTGGAAAAGTGACCTCGCCACTCTGAGCCTCAGTGTCTTCTTCTAGAACAGGGAAATAAGATACCTTCCACCCAGGAGGGCTGGCTTGATGGATGAAATGAGGTACACAGTGGATGTGGCAGAAACAGAAGCCACAAGACTGATCATCAGCTGAAACCGTGGCTCCTCTAACCCCAGTGGGGCCCACCCGGCACGGTTCAGTGAGGCTGACACAGCGAGAGGGAGACAGTGGGTGGTCCTGGCAGCCATGGAACCCCGAGGAACCCTTCCCCTGAATTCCGTTCATGCCTGTGGAACTCTTGGGTTTCAATATTCTCTACCTGAGACTAACTCCCGTAACTGAAAGACTAAGAGACATTTCCAAAGCCAGTTTCCGGCTAGCGCTGCTGTTCCAAGTCGGGCTGGGGGGAGGCTGGAGACTGGGGGACAGAGAGGACAGAGACGGATGCTGCAATACACGGAGTCGTAGCTAAGACCTAAGGGCATTTAAAATGGGCTAGACATTGTTCTTAGCATTTTGCATTTTCTCATTTATTCTCAACAACAACCCAAAGAGATAGGTACTATTCCCATTTCTCCCAGTAGGAGAAACTGAGGCTTGGAGCCTCCTGGTGCAGCCTCATCCATGGTCAGTGCCCCTGCCCCTGACTGAGTCCTGGCTCTCCCCGGGTTGGTGATCACACCCTTGGACCGTATGCTCACTGGCCCCGGTTCTGTCCCCAGGGTCCTCCTTGCTTGCCTTAGCAGTGTGGGAGGCCAAGTGGTTTCAGATTACAGGGATCTTGACCTGTCCAAACTGTCAAGGCCAAGGGAGACTGACGCAAGGCTTTGGAGTAGAAAGGTCGGGCCTGGGTCTCAGCAACTCCACTCATTGTTCCGATCTGGGATGTGTCACTCCACTTCTCTGAGGCTCATGCTGGGGCTCAGGTCCGTGTCCCTCTCTGGAATGCTGATGTCGCATCAGTGTGGATGCAAATAACAGAAAGCTCCACTCAGAGTGGTCAAGACAATAAGGCAATTTTATTTTCTCATAGAAATAGAAGTTTAAAGCTAGCATGGGTAATCAGCACTCGGCGATGACATCAGGGACCCTCTTTCTTCTCACCCATTCTTGCTCACCTCTTGGTGGCAAAGTGGCCGCAGCAGCTCCAGGCAGAGCACGTGCAAACAAATGTCCACAGGCCCAAAGACAGTAGGGCCTCCTGCTCTCCTCCTGCTGCTCCTTTTTAAGACGGAGAAAAACCTTTCAGAATCGCCCAATCAGACCTCCCCTTGCCCAGACCAATCCCTGGCAAAGGCAGTTGGATTACCAGAAGTCAGCAGGTCCTGGGGGTGGGCAATGCTGGCCGGGCTCTGCTCAGTGGCGGAGGCCCCAATCTCTGGGTGGGCCATAGGCATGGCAGCTGGGGGCAGCCAGGGCTGATGCGTGAAAGACGCCCAGACCCCTGAGCAAAGACCTGCATGAAGTGAGGGAGAGGTCATATCCGTGGAAATGGCATCCTAGGCTGAGGGGCCACACCCGTGAGAGGGGAATGTGCTTGGCATGTTTGTGTTACAGAAACATCCAGAAACCACTAGCTAGAGAAGACAGATCCTTCAGGCCTCAGACGCCTGGGTTAGGACTTTGAATTTCGTTCTGAGTGGAGAAAGGAAACCACTGAAAGTTCTAGAAGGCAAATGACATGATGTGATTCACATAGACAAAATTAGGAGTACTCATCCAGGTGCCTATAAGAATTATAGTTTTCCTCATAAAGTCATCCATATAAAGGACATACTTAAAGTGTGCCTGGCATGCAGTGAGTGCTGTATGAGGTTTGATTCATTATTGTTGTTACTCTCATTTTACAGAAGAAAAAACTGAGGTTCTGAGTGGTAACTGACTTGCCCAAGGTCTACCCCTAGAAAGTACGGGAGCCAGTCTGTTACCAGAGCCTGGGCTCAGCATCGCTATATAGACTGGGGGTCCGATAGACCCATGTCCAGATCATGTTAGCTGTGACTTTGGATGATTAACTCCCCATGGTTTCACTTCTTCAGCTGTGAAATGGAGACGTGGCAGAGAGCCCCTAAGATGGTACCCGTGACCCCACTTCCTGGTAGTCACAGTCCTGTGTAATCCCCTCCCCTGAGTAAGTTGCTTCTAACCAGTGGAATACAGCAATGTTGAGGGGATGTCATGACTGTGATTAAGCTACAGAGGATTGTGGCTTCTGTCTTGCTGGAAGACCCTCTCCATTGCCTTCTTGGTTTGCATGCTTTTATGAAGCCAGCAGCAGGTGGAGAAGCCAACATGGGAATGAACTGTGAGCAGCCTCTGTCCACAGCCCACAGGGAACAGATTTCTGCCAACAACCACTTAGCAAACTCGGAAGTGGGTCCTTTCACGGTCGAGCCTTCAGATTTGACCATGGCCCAGGCCAATGCCTGGACTGCAGAGGCCCCAGCTAAGCTACGCCTAGATTTCTGATCTACAGAAGCTGTGAGATAATAAACGTGTGTTGTTTCAAGCTGCTAAGCTTTGGGGCGGTTTGTTACACAGCAGTACATGATTAATACGGGGGTAATTCTTATGCCAGCCAGGACAGTTGTTTGAAGGGTTAAACACAATGCTTTATAAAAGCACACAGCTTCACGCCTGGCGCAAAGCTTCTCCTCAATAAGTGGTAGCTGTTTTCTTTTTAATAATTTACTCCTCCTGGCGGGTGGATAGGAAGTCTGCTCTCCTGTGGACTTTGAGCTTGTACAATGCCTTGGGTTTGCTAAGATCTGGCTAGAAAGGCCAGGCTCAGGCATTGTGCCCCGAGCCCCGGGATTAACCTGGCCTGTCCCTGCAGCCCACACCTGGTGCTTCTGTTCTCGGCCTTCACAGAGGGGCTGCACCTCTGGGCTCCCCAGCTCTACCCTAAGAGTGACCTCAGGGCTTGTGCTCCTGCCCCTCCTCTCCCCCACCTCCTGGTCACCCTGCCTGAGGAAGGTCCTGGACCACCCTCTTCAACCGCAGTGGAGGGAGTGCAGGATGGCCCAGCTCAATCCAGGGGGGGCCCACCACACCGCTCCCCTTGGGGAGCAGCTCCTCCATGTCAGGGCAGACGGGGGCGCCGGGGCCTGGCTCCAGCCTCATGTCCTTGGAGCCAGAGCTGTCACTGGGCTTGCTTCTGCAGGGGCCGCACCCCCACCGCACACAGCGGCCGCCTCCAGCTGTGAGTCATCGGCTCCATTAAGGCCCATGACCATTTCTCCTCAGAGATTAGGAGCCAGCTACACACACACACACACACACACACGCACACACGCACACGCACGCACGCACGCACGCACGCACACTTGGGGTCTGTTCAGTCTCTCACATCCAGGCATCTGGATGTCTCCTGGCCTCCCCCACACACCTGGCATGAAGGGGTAGGCGGACATCTTACTCTCTATCTGCGTACCTCCGTCTCTCTCTGTAACTTTGACTCGTTGCCTCTCCCTTGTCTCTCCTGATGTTTCTGTCTCTTTCTTTCTCTCTCTGTCCCCCTGCTATTGCCTCATCATCGCCCTCTGCCACCTTGGCTTCAGGAGTGCACAAGGAGCTGATTTCATTCTACCTCCTGGGGTCAGCGGACAGACCCTCTGTCCACTCCATCCTCAAGGCTCTGGCAGCATCGGGCCTGGCATGGGGTCTGGGCTCAAGAAGGGTGGCAGGGGAGAGGGAGGAGAGGGAGGAGGCGGACGTGAAAACAAAGACTCCCAATGAATGTATTGCACACCTACTGTGCGCCAGGCACTCTCCCAGGCGCTGTGGAGTCATCAGCTCCCTCGGGGAGCTGCAAAGAGGGGAGCGAGTGTAGAGTTTTAATGGTGATGTGTGCACAGAAAAGGAAGAGCAGGGGGTGGGGGGTCCTCACCCCAGACATGGGGGGTCTGAGAAGGCTTCCGGGGAAAAGTGCACCAGAGCTGGGACCTGGGGGACAGTCAGCCAGGGGAAGGGGAGGGAGGTGGGCTGGGGCAGAGGGCAGCCTATGGGGTTCAGGGCAGCGCAGATGAGCGGCCCCACGGATAGGTCCATGCACCAGTGGTCGCACAACCCACTTGGCCAATGACAGGGTTGGAGCAGCCACCTGGAGCTGGGGATAAGGGTAGGGCCTGGGCCACGTCGTTGCCCCGTTATTCCTTGGATCTGAGTCCCAGGCAGACACCCCAGCCACTGCCCCCGCCCAGCCACAGACAGCAGCCCCCCGGCCTCGGCCCCTCTGCTGGGCGGCTGGGCTGGGACTATTTATAGACGACGACGCCCCCGCCCCGCGGCCCCTCCGCCGCCCCCAGCCGCAGGCACTCGCCTTTCCCAGGCCGTTTCCTTCTATTCTTCCACCCGGGCCAGGCCCTCCCCCTCCTTTCTTTCCTCCTTATCTCCCGCCGGCCGGGTTTCCTGCCCGAGCAGAAGAGTAACGAGGCAGCGCCCCTGAGTATTTGTGACGGCGGGCGCGGAGGGGAGCGAGGCTCCCGGGGTCCCCCGGGCGGGGTGCGCCCTTGGGGTCCCCCAGCGACCCTGTCTGCGGTGCCTGCCCCCAGCGGGGGCCTGGGAGGAGGCGGCCGGGCGGGCGCTGCCCCTGGGACCAGAGGCTCCCCTCTACCCAGCTTTCCACCCCTGGGCGAGCCACGTGCTTCCCCAACCTCAGTTTCCCCCGCTGTGAAACAGGGACCTCCCAGGGCTGGTGTGGGAGTGGGGGTCCACAGCGGCAGTCCCGGCTGAACGCGCTGGACTTCTTTTGTTAAGGCCGGGGGCGGGGCGGGCGGGTGCAGCCAGGACCAGCTCGGGTCTGGCGCTCCCGCCCCTGGACCCCTCCCCCCACCCCAACCCCCACCCCAGAATCGCTTGGGAGCACCCAGAGCCTGCGTCTCTGAAGACCCCTGTTCTGAGCTCCTTCTCCACTCCCCCCGCTCCTCCCCCTCCTCCCACATCTACAGGGCAGGATGGGGGCAACCCCCCACCCTCTTGCAGCAAGTGTGGGGGGAGCCCACCAGAGCCCACCCCAGCCCCAGGCTGCCACAAGCCTCCAGACAAACCCTGTCCTGGCGGCGCGGCTGGGAGACGAGGGCTAGCGCCCTGCTCGGACTTTAAAGAGGAGGATGAGTGGAGGGCAAGGCTGATGGCAAAGGACAGAGACTCAGAAGGGGGTTTCCAGGCACAGGGGCGGCTCTTCGTGCTCGCTGGGCATTTCATGTATTCATTCCATGAACGTTTTCTATGTGCTAGGCCCTGGGGACACAGAAGTGACCAAATAAGGGGACAGAAAACAAGCAGGTGGAGGACAGGAACATGACTGGTGTTGCAAGGGATGTAGGCAGGGGCCTGGCCCAGGAGGAAACGCAGAGGGGCGGCTGCTGAGACAGGCCCGTCGGGCGGCATCTCTGCAGAGGGGACATTTAAAAGAGACTTGGGGCGTGTGTGTCACTAGAAAGAAAGCTGGAGGATAAAATGGGGCTGCATAACATAGCAAAACCTGTCATGGATGAGGACTGTGGTTAATGGTACAAATATAAGAAAGTTCTTACATGAGCTAGAACAAATGCACGGCCCTGTTACAAGTGTGAGCGATAGGATGGGATGTGGGGAAAAGACAGCTACTGCGAACTATGGGCTACAGTTAGCAGTAATATTGTAATATTCTTTCATCAAGTGTAACAAAGGTACCAGACCAGGGCTAAGTGTCAATACCAGGGGGGAGAAGGGCTGTGGGATTTTTTTTTTTACAAAGCAGTGAGAATGTTCTGAAATTCATCACGGTGGTGAATGCACAGCTTTGTGATTATACCGAGAGCCACTGATTGTGTGCTTTGGGCGGATTGTATGGTGTGTGAATAAAACTGTTAAAAAAAAAAAAAAGAGTGGGGGGACCTGAGGATTAATGGATGGCTCTGCTCATGCTGAAAACTGGGGGAGACAGTGCCAGCCAGAGATGCTGTGTGGAGAGAAAGAGCTCAGAGTCAGAGCGCCCAAACCCAGGCCGCGGCTGCCAGGATTTGTTTTTCCCGCAGCAATTACCTTGTTTCCCAGGCCATTCAAGCCTCCTCCTTGCTCTGATCCACAGCCATCTGTCACCAAGCCTGCTAATTCTGACTCTGAAATGGTCTGGCATTTTCCTCCCACCCCCAGCCCCTGCCTGAATCGCTGAGACACTCCTTGACTGCTCCTGCAGGCTCATCTCCTGCCTCCAGTTCATCCTCCTCTTTGCACTCAGGGATTGTTCTAGAACCAACATCATCATGTAGCTTTCCTGCTCAGAAGCCTCCCATGGCTCCCCATTGCTGGCCCAGCCCAAACCACACTGCTTCACCATGCCCAGTGGACACATCACAACCGCATTCAGCCTGCTTGTCCAGGCCTGCTTCCCTGCCACCACTCCCTTACCTCTCACAGACGCTGCTTCCCTGTCCTTTGTGCCTTTACTCATGCAATTCCCTCTGCCAGAAATGCTGTTCCCCCATGGCACCTCCACCTTTGTTACCTGGGCAGCTCCAGCCTGGCTCTGCGGGTCTAACTCACACTGCACACACTCCTCTGTAAAGAGGGGACTCTGTGTGTCCGCCTCCTCCGGGTGACCGGAAGTCGGGACTTATGCCCTGTTCGTTTCCGGTGCTCAGTGCCGGCCCACGCCCAATGAAAGGGAGGGAAGGGGTGGATGGACTGAAGACTAGGTCGGTGAGGGTGTTGCTTCAGCCTCTCCTGCCTGGGTGCTCTCGGTTTCCTCATCTGTGAAATGGGCATTACATGAGTCCCCCTTACAGCAAACTGTTGAGGTAACGAGATGATGCATTTGTGCAGCGTTGCTTAACTCGGTGGCACTGCCTGCAGGGGATGTTTTGGAAATTGGCAGACATCTTGCATTGTCACAAGTATGGGGTTTGGTGGGGAGCAGCGCTGCATTTGCGGGTGGTAGGCCAGGGAAGGCCAGTGCCCAGCAGAGAGCCAGCCAGTCCTGCCCAGCGAGCAATCAACCCACAATCCACATGCCTTTCAAATGTCCAGCTGGATATTCACACATGGGAAAAACAATCTGTTTATAATTATATGGGTCTAGATTTTAATTCTGCTTTACGTGTAAACATAAAACATTTTTTGGTGCAGTTTTAATACACATGGAATTTTTCAGGGATGCAACTAAAGACAAAATAAGAGAAGTCTGTATTTAGGTTTATTCAGAACATGCCAAGAGTTGCTCGCCATTTGGGAAGAGCACGTTGGAAGTGATGGTGTTGGGGTAGAGGGGTCTCTGCTGAGCCCCCCGCGTCTGGCCGCACCCATTGCATGTTCTTTGTATTTCTCCTTTATGTTGCAGTTGGGACATTTCGTGGAGTTTTTGTAAATTATGTGTGTAGGTGGATGAGCTTATCTGTGGAGTTCATTTCAGTGCATTAAAGGGGATAGTGGACATTTTCAGCATAACAAGTGGGTGTGGAGTACGAGAGAGCTGAGGACCAGTGGTGCAGGGTGCGTGGAGGTCGGAGGACTGAGAGCTCACCGTGGAAGGCTCACTGCATGCTTTGCGGAGGAGCAAATGGGTGACTAGAGACATGCCGACGGAGGTTTCCGGTGCCCTCCCTTCACCACCCATTGGTGGCCTCTTGCTCGGGCTTGCCTGGGCCTGTCTGCTCCCAGTTCCAGAACCTTCCATGGGGCCATTTGAGCACAAGACCCCTTGACTCCCACAGCCAGTTGGCTCCTCTTTGGGTCAGGAAGTTGCTCAGGGTAACTGTAGCCGTCGTCTGGGGCACCCGGGGAGACACCCATGGAGGCAGAGGCCCAGTGTGGCTGCACCAGGCCTACTGTACCACCTCCGACCTTTGCAGCATCCGAGGTGGGGGCTGAGTCCGTCCAGGCCGGTCAGGGTGAGGTCAAGGGCAAGGACAACGGTTTCGTGTCACGCTCTTCCCGTCTGCCTCCACTTTAGTCCTCTGCATTTTTCTCTTCATGAGTAACAGGTGCTGTCAGAAGAATTCCAGACAGCGCAGGGGTGTCAACTCTCCTATTCCATCCGCTTTTTCTCACTACACAGAGGCAGCCTGGCATTGCTAATAAATTAGCATGGGCCCTTCTACACACTTTGCCCAACCACACTTACTTAAATTATATGACGTATTTTTTTTCCCACAAAGCCCACATAATATCAAATCTATTATTCTGCGATTTGTTTTTACACTAAATAACGTGCTGTGGACACCTTCTCATGAAGGCATGGAAAGAGAAATTGCTGTCTTTTAACTGCTACTCATTCATGCAGATGAGCCTTCATTTATTTGTTTTAATTTTTTTGTTAGACGAGAATGAATACGTACAGATGGTTAAAAAATAATAAAAAGGAAATGCCTCTATTCTTCCAAACACTTTCAGTTTGCTCTTTGTTTTTCTGAGCTAAACTTTAAAAAATCTACTCCTGTTTCTTTATTTGTCTACTTCCAACAATATCTACTAATGATTCTCCATGAAAAAGGAGGCATTCGTGATCAATCCCTAATATTTGTTGGTTCTATGCTTTTATCTTATATTTCTGAGGTTAAAGCATTTAAATTCTGTTTGATTATTGTTTCATTTAGACTTATATTAGAATTACTTGATAATCCATTTTATTTATAGTTATATTACAGACAAAATTGATTCCCAAAGTGAAAGCTAATAACCAGCATGTTTAGTTAACAGTCACACAGCCCTTAACCACTTCCCAATACAATGCAAAGTGCTTCACACAGAGGTTAGCTTGCTTGGCCGTCACAACAGCTGTAGGGGACAGCAACTCTTGTGGTCCCTGTGCCCGTTTGAAAGGCTGATGTGCCCTAGAAAAGCCGTGTTTTCATCCTGACGCATCTTGTGGAGACAGCCTTTCTCTTAATCCCTATTCAGCACCGCAGGCTGGAAACTTGATTCGATTATCTCCGTGGAGACGTGACTCACCCAATTGTGAGTCATATATCTCCCTTTGATTAGAAAATGTGACTCCACCCATTCCAGGTGGGTCTTGATTAGTTCTAGTGGATCCTTAAAAGAGGAAACATTTTGGAAAAAGCTTCAGAGCCTCGAGAACCACGAGAGCCCACGCAGCCAGAGACCTTTGGAGATGAAGAAGGAAAATGCCCCCAGCGGAGCTTCATGAAACAAGAAACCAGGAGAGAAAGCCAGCAGACATCGCTATGTGCACCATGTGCCTTTCAAGCAGAGAGAGAAACCTTGAACTTCACCAGCCTTCTTGAACCAAGGTATCTTTCCCTGATGCCTTAGATTGGACCTTTCTATAGCCTTGCTTTAATTTGGACATTATCATGGGCTTAGAACTGTAAACTTGCAACTTAATAAATTCCCCCTTTTAAAAGTCGTTCCGTTTCTGGTATATTGCATTCCGGCAGCTAGCAGACTAGAACAGTCGCCACGAGGAAACTGAGGCACAGGAGAGTTGAGGGATTGCCAAGATGACAGGTACGGAGAGGCAGGGCAGAGACCAGCATCGCAGGAGTACCTGAGCAGGTGGTGAGGAGGCAGAGGTGAGAGCAGGCTGGCGCGCAGGACCCCCGTCCACTGCAGCCACTGCCCTCCTTCCGCCCCTGTCATCCCGATGCTGCCCCCCTTGGCCGAGGTTGGGGTAAGGGGCTGGGGGTCCTGGGCCCGGCTCCTGCAGTGAGAAGAAGCCAGGACTTCCCTGCCCCCCAACCCTCCACGCGGCCAGGATCTCCAGGTCCCGGCTTTGGGGCAGGACGAGCAGACTCAAGCCTGCAGTGCCGGGAAGGACCAGCTCCCCTGGACTCTGGGCCTGGGTCTAGGTGGGGAGGGCAGCTCTTGTTTCCCTGCCTGGTGTCCCGCCCCCTCCGGCTGCCTTTGGGAAACCACCTGTGCCCGCCTTAAACAATCAGGTGGGCGTAATTCTGCTCCCCCAACTCCAGGTGTGGGCACGGAATCCCAGGCCCGGGGTCAGGAGGGGTGGGTGACCTGCCACCTGAGTGGGCTGCAGGACGGCAGTCCCTCCAGTAGGGGACGCTGACGAGGGGCGAGGGCAGGACCCCCAGACAGGGTGAGTTTTGGTAAATGCTCTGATACTTGGGTTGGACACTTGGGTCCTAAGTGTTTAATTACAAGCAAACGACAAAGGAGAGCCATTCACAAGCAGGTGTGTGTCAGTCTAATCCAGTGACCCACACCCAAACTAGGAAAAAAATCTGGAACTCCTCGAAACTCTCGGGAAAGGGAAGCTGCCATTCTGCTGAGCTTGCTGAGGGGAAGTGTCCTGGGACTGTCAGGAACTCCGTGGTCTCTGGGTGTGATCCCCTCCCCGGGAGGGAAGCAGAACTGAGAGGCAGCCGGAGCTGAGTGTCAGGGGCGCAGTGGGGACCCCAGGTCGAGCTGTGTTGGAAGCCTTCCCTACCTGTCGGCATTGCCATCAATTCATCCTCGATTTGCATTTCTGACACTTGTAACCAACAGACTCCTGAGTGCTAACTTGAATATGCCCCTTCTCCAAGCATTTGCAGAAAGGTTTCGAGGAGGAGGTGATGTCCGAGCAAGTCTGGAAGAATGAGCAGGAATCGGCCAGGGGCAGGGCAGGCAGGGGGTTCCAAGTCAGGGACAAGGAGAGGAGAGAGGCAAGAAACAGCCTGATGTAGAAGCTTGGTGCTTCCAGAGGGCACTGCGAGGGGCGGGGTGGGGGTGGGGGGCCTGCGATGGACCTGGACCGAGAGGAGCTCAGGGAAAGAAGTGGGGGAAGCTTTTCTGCCGCGGATGTTTACACTCAATATGGTGGAGAGGAAAGAGAGACAAATGGGGAGTCAGAAGGATTGGGTTGGAAGCCACGACTCGCCACCCCAAATCCAGGGCTGTTTACATCGCTGTGTGGTATGGATAGGAAACAGGAGGCAAAATCAGAAGAGATGGCAGCACAACTCCGTGGGTTTTGGTCAAGGTCTGACTCAGAGTAAGAAAGCGTTTGTTTGACAGTCACATGTTGCTGCAGCCAAAGCAGAATTCAGGTGACTTGGGGACTTTGCTAAAGCAGGTGACACGCACCAACTTTTCTAAGTTGGGCAGGACCTCTGCTCAGGTTAGAGGCACAGCCAGGCTGACCTCAGAGGGCTGGTCACAGGCGGGGATCAAGCACTTCCTCCTCGCTGGGCATTAACTCAATTAAGCTTCACAAAAAACTTTATGAGGGAGATCTTGCTTCTATCTTTATTTTACAGATTGGGAGATGAAGGCACAGAGAAGCTAAGCAACCTGCCCAAGGTCACACAGCTAGTAAGAGTAAGAGCTGGGATTTGAACCCAGACAGTGTGGCTCCAGAGCCCACGCTTTTGGGCGGCTGGAAGCCTGAGGGCTGAGCTGGGCAGTTGTCCTTGCCTCCCCCATGTCCTCGTCCATCTGATGACCGGAACAATAGTTTGTGAAACTGTCTTGGTGTGTCTGAGCGACTATGGCAAATACCACAGTGGGCTGGCTTCAGCGATGGGAATTCAATCCTGGCAGTTTTGAGACCTGAAATCCAAACTCAAACATACTGGTGAGGCTTGCAGTCCCCACACACTGTCACATTGTGCTGCTGACCGCCTGTAATGTTGGATTTCCTCGGCTTTTCGTAGCACAGCACTGGCCTCTTCTTTCTCTTCTGGGTTCCTGCGGACGCCCTGGTTCTCTTTACAGGGCCTCCGTAATCTGGACTAAGGCCCAGCCTCATCCATTAGGGCCTCACCTCAACCAAGAAGAGCATCTTCAAGAGTCCCATTGGCAGTGGGGTGCATCCCAGGGATGGGGTGCAGTGGGGTGCACCCCCAGGGATGGGGTGCAGTGGGGTGCACCTCCAGGGATGGGGTGCAGACGAATCGCACGTCCGTGTAGGGCACCGGGGCGGGGCCACTGTGGAGACAAAGGGGTGTCTCCCGCTGGAAGTCCAGCTGACGTGGACACTCTGCGCTCGGGGACCTGCCCCCAACAGGGGAGCGGTTCAGCATCACTAGACTCATAAAGGGAACCAAAAAGGTCAAACAGAAACGACCCCCGGGAGGGCCATGGGGAGCCCAAACCCGGGGCTCGGAGAATGGCGCCAGTCATTAAGAAGCCCTCACATCGAAGCCCTTCACAGGGTTGAGAGTTCCTGGGGGTGCGGGGGGTGCAGCTGACCTTACGGGGGCTGGATGGGGAACTGCTGCGGACACAGCTTCGGGACGGCGAGCCCTGGGTTTGAGTTCCGCCGCCAGCACTCCCCGTGGGCAGACACCCCAGCCGGCGGGCTCTTAGCCCCTCTGCTCTCTGCATTCCTTGTCTTAAAATGGAACTAATAAAGCTGCCCCCCTCTGAGGCAGCTGTCGAGTTTTATGAGCCAACATCCTTCAAGCCGGGAGCCCGGCCCTGGCTTGGGAGGGCGCTCAGGAAGGCTTCATTGCTGAATGCAATGGATGAAGTGCAGCCCTGAATAGAAGACAATTAATGCTGTGAGGTTAAGAGGAAAGCAAAGCACAGGGCAGCTTGGGCCCCAGATTAAATTGCAGTTCGGGGAGCATTAGATATGAGTGTGGGCAAGGACTAAAGAGTCCAGGGACATGAGAACAGTTGGATTTCCTGGGTAACCCAGCTAGTGGGGTGTTCTAGTTTGCTAGCTGCTGGAATGCAATATACCAGAAACGGAATGGCTTTTAAAAAGGGGAATTTAATGAGTTGCTAGTTTACAGATCTAAGACCGAGAAAATGTCCCAATTAAAACAAGTCTATAGAAATGTCTAATCAAAGGCATCCAGGTAAAGATACCTTGGTTCAAGAAGGCTGATGAAGTTCAGGGTTTCTCTCTCAAGTGATTCGGCACATGGCGAACACAGTCAGGGCTTCTTTCTCAGCTGGAAGGGCACATGGTGAATACGGTGTCATCTGCTAGCTTTGTCTCCTGGCTTCCGGTTTCATGAAGCTCCCCGGGAGGCGTCTTCCTTCTTCATCTCCAAAGGTCGCTGGCTCGTGGACTCTCTGCTTCATGGTGCTGCAGCATTCTCTGCTCTCTCTGAATCTCTCATTCTCCAAAATGTTTCCTCTTTTATAGGACTTCAGAAACTAATCAAGACCCACTCAAATGGGTGGAGACATGTCATCCCCTAACCCAGTTTAACAACCTCTTAACTAAATCACATCACCCAGGGAGATGATCTCATTACAGTTTCAAACATACAGTATTGAATAGAGATTATTCTACCTTTATGAAATGGGATTTATATTAAAACATGGCTTTTCTTAGGGGACATGCTTCCTTTCAAACTAGCACACGGGGCTTGCGACCCAATTTTGTTTTCCACGAGTGAGGTCTGTGCGGGGCACATCCAAGACAGAGGCACCCCTGTGGGTGACAACTGCCACCGGCCTCCCCCATTGCCATTTGTCCCGTGGGAGTCTGCTGGGGTGGGCCCTGTCGAGAACCCATTTTACGGATGAGGCAGTTGAGGCCCCCCTGGGGGTGATGCAGCCCCCGCCAGCAGCAGGGCCAAGACTCGAACCTGCCGCCTTCCTCCCTGGGAGATGCTGTGCATGGCGAGAGCGCAGCCGGGAAGCCTCCGCAGGCGGCACATGCGCTGTGGAGCTGGCGGGGACAGCCCCCCATTGATCTACTGCACCCCACAACTCCACCTGCCAGGGCCTTTGAGACGATTCTTGCCCCAGGCGATTCTTGCACTAGGCACGTTTGAAACACCCTGCGTTAGACGTCAGAGGAATCTGCCCAGAGAGCACAAGAAACGACCCAGACAGCAAGGCCGGACTTCCAGGGCTGTGGCTGTGAGCTATGGAAGACGTCCCAGGAAGCGGGGACAGCAGACTGCCCGGGGCTGGCGGGCGTGGGGGAATTGTTATATCCTGCCCCCGCCCCCCTACTCCCACCCCCCAAATGGTAGAGTGGAAGGTCAGAGGGCACGTCTCAAAGGCCCTGGCAGGTGGAGTTGTGGGGTGCAGTAGATCAATGGGGGGCTGTCAGCCCCTGGGTGGCCTATTAGGGAGGGTGACGGGGGAACCCCCCCAAGTCTCCCTGGGGTCAGGCAAGAGCTCGTCAGTCTAAATGGATTTTCTAATTTTATCCTAAAAACAGCCTTACAAATAGCTATTATCGTTACTGTCATTTTGTCGGCAGGGCAGAGTGTGGCTGGGGGTAGAGAGAGGAGGGCAAGCATCGTATCTGTGCTCGGGTCACTTGCCCCAGACCTCTGCTCCCCTGGCGTGGCAAGAGGCTTGGGGTGGGGAGGAGGGCGGGGCAAAGGCCGCCAGCCCTGGCCGTCCTGTACGTGAGCAGGCTGGGGCGCCGGAGGGCAGTGGCTGGTGGCCTGCCTTACAGGAAAGGGGACGTGCCTGGGGCGAGGGAGGCACAGACCAGCTGCCCTGCCAGGAGGGGCTCTCAGGAAGGGCCCTTGCAAATCAATGGCAAATGATGAAAAATGCAGACAGATAAGTAACTTAAAAGACTCAGGCTTGCTGGAAATGGCTTCTGATCTCAGCTCGGCTGCTGGGCAGCCAGACTGGCCTGCTCTATTTTTAATCAGGGGCAGTTTAGTGAAGGCCACTCGGGCCTCTGGGCCCCTTGGAAGGGCACGCTGCCTGGGTCCTCCCTGCAGGGCCTCTCTCCAGGTTCCTAGGCCCCCCCTTCCAGTCTCCATGTGAGGCTGGAGGGGCCCAGTTCTGCCACCTCAGTTATGTGCTTTGGGCAAGTCACTTAGCCCCTCTGGCCGTAACTGCCTCACCTGGGAAGGGGGTAACAGTGTGCCTTCCTTGCCGGGCTGATCTGAGGGTTCAGTGAGATGCGGGGTGCAGCGCCCGGCACACACAGAGCCTGCCGAGAGGCTGTGCTCCAAGGACAACAAGGAGACTGAGCTGAGACCCAGGGCCTGCTGCCCGAGCCCTGTACTGACCCCCCACGCATCCGCGAGGGGGCTGCAAGGGTGCTCCTCGGCCCCTCCAGGTCTCAGTTTCCTCATCTGTCCACCAAGCACAGCTGTGTCTACCTCCCATAGCCAGCGAGGGTCAGCAGAGATGGCGTTTGCTGGTTCCCGACCTGCAGGCGTCGGCTAGATGGCAGCTGCTGTGGTGCTCATTCCCGTTGTTGCCATTGTTATTATTAATGAGTAGATTGGGATGAACGAGCAGGGAAACCCCAGCTCTCCATTACTGGGTGGGCTGTGAGCTGGGGAGGCGGCTGCCTAGGCTAGACCCCAACCTGTTCTGGTCTTTTATCTCTCATTACTGGGTGAGGAATGACATGGGAAGATGCCCCACGTCCCAGGGTGCCCCCTTGGGGTAGGAAGGGGCACCGGCCAGCTCAGCATCGTGAGCAGGAGCTTGACCTGGGCTCCAGACAGGCCACCCCCGCCAGCTCACCTCTCTGAACTTCAGTTTCTTCACCTGCAAAACTCCTCCCAGCACAGCTGTTACGGTTGAATGAAAGGGCTTAACTCAGGGCCCGGCTTAAAACAAAGGCTATTTTTAAACTTGATCCTTAGACAGATGTAGTATACCCAGTACCCTGGAGGGAAAGGACGCAAACAGCCCCCCTCGAAGGCGGAGCGCAGACGGGGGGGCCTGCCCGTGCCCCAGTGAGCTAACAGCCCAGAAGTGCCCGGCAGCCTGGGCAGGGAGGAGCGCGGGGCTGGGCACGCCGGCCGCTGCCCTTCTGTCCACTCACCCCCGTCAAGGGCTGGCAGGTCCTCGCTGCGGCCGCACTTGTGGACACCCTGAGTTGGCGCAATGTCTCCCCCCAAACGGGGAACTCCTGGGAGCTGGGAGACCATGTCTCCCCAGATCTGAGCACTGGGCTGGCACACAGGACAACTGCACATTTGTGCGTGGCATTGCCATCTGCAGAACAGGTCTATTCTCATCACTTCCCCTCAATCCCACAGGGGTGGTGTAGCCGTCCCCATTTTACTGGTTCAAATGGACCAGGAGTTCGTCTGCGGTCACAGCTGGTGGAAATCTACGTGTGCTCCCATCACACCTTTACATTCCTCTAAAATGACAGCTGCAGTTTTTTAACTCCTTACTGTGTCAGACCCTCTTCTCCTCCAATCCACATAATGGCTCTGCAAGGTCTTGTGCCCGCCTTAAGGGGGCCGGAGAAGCGGAGCCTGTGGGGAGGCAGCGCCAGGACCACGCTGCTGCTGGAGCCAAGGCCGGTCCAGTCCCTCCTCAGAGCACAGACTCGGCACCGACATGCTCTACCCACCATCTTCCCCGACTTCAAAGATGAATTTGGAGACTTCACAAGCCTCCTCCTACAAGATGTCAGTATCACGCCCCCCCCCCCCGGGGCCCCCTCCCACCTCACAGTTGGGACAAGGGAGGCAGAGGGAATCGGCCCAGAGAGAGAAGGGCCGCGATGGGACAGGGCTATCACTCAGCACACACCCAGGGTCACCCCCGAGGCAGGTCGGACCCCAGAGCCTGCCCACCGAAGCAGCAGGCAACATTCTCGCCCCTCATATTTAGCTAGTTTAGTGTTTCATGACGTGTGCTTATATTTTCCATTTTATAAAGAAATGTTCTATTTCATTGGTTTCTCTATGCATAGTTCTTACGCAGGGCATAACAATTAGGGTTCATTCCTCATAGGTAAGGATTTGATGGGAGCACGTGGAATCTTGCTCCTTGTCCCCAAGTCACCCTTAAACTCCGCTGGTGCAGGTCTGCGGCCCCTAGCACAGGGCCTGGCATCCTCCTGGCCCTTAGAAGGGGACAGGTGACCGGCGTGCTGACGTCCAAACAGGTTCCCCAGCTCTAAACCAGTGCTCTTTCCTTTGCATCCTAACCTCAGGGAACTTGAAGTGCTGGACAGTGAGTGGCCCTGGGACGCAGCTCAGCTGCGGGTAAACTGCCAAGGGGTGGACTGTGCATGGCAAAGTGCCTGGGCATGAGAGCACAGACCCAGCTCCCTGGGTTCAGACTCTGAGTCCCCCACACATCAGTGACGTGAGCTGGGGTGAGTTACTCAGCTTCTCCCCTCCATCCAGCAGGGTGCCACAGATGGGCTTTGGGAACACGAGATCACCTTCACTTGGGGCAAGGCATTTTGGGCAAAGCAGAGGGGATGTTTGTACCCCGTGCCTTAATGCTTCTCCTCCCTCAGACCCCCCCTCATAGCTGGCTTTGGGCTCCTGCCTTGCCAAATGCATAAAGCCTTGTTAATAATGAATAGGGCCCTGTCTGCCTTACTTAACACTGAAGCTCCAAGCAGATGCACAGCCCTTTATAAATGATCCCGTCCAGCTGATTAGGCCCCGTGGGGTGCGTTCCGCAGCCAGCCTCTTGTTCCCCATAATGGAATCATAATGTTAATGTGATTTCAATTAGGGCCACATTACAGAACACAGGTGCCGAGTGAGCCTGCGGGCAGGGGGCCCTCCTCTGGGACTCATTTTCCTGAGAAAGGTGAGCATGTTTCCAAAGTCTCCTCCGACCTCAGGGAAAAGCAAGTCCCCGCTGGCTGCAAGGAAGCTGCGCAAGCAGAGACCAGAGGCATCCAAGCCCCTGGTTCCTGCCCTTCGGGAGACCCTGACCTGAGTCTCTTATTCAAACTGGAGTGGAGTGCAGACTCGCTTTCCAGCAGAAAAATGCATTTGGTGGACCCCTGAGGCTCACAGGCCCACAGGCCCCGATTGGAGAAACACCAGCCCAGGAACCAAAACTGTAGTCTAGGAAAATGTGTTTCCTTCGTGAATTAGCACTGCAAAAGAGAGGTGTTGGCTTGATGACTCAAAAAGAGCGCACGTGGTTGCAGGGCTTACTGTGTGCCAGAAACAATTCTTAGTGCTTTGTGCGTATGGATCCATTTCTTAGAATTTATCATTCAGATGAAAGCAGGGAGTGAGCCCTGCCCTGATCAAGAGGACATGGAGAAGCGTCAGGGCTCTTTGCCTCCACAGAAGCTTTTTTTTTTTTTTTTAATGTTTTATTAATTTTAAAAAAATTATAAGAAACACAAACATTCCTAATATATGCTCATTCCATTCTACATATATAATCAGTAATTCACAATATCATCACATAGTTGCATATTCATCATCATGATCATTTCTTAGAACATTTGCATCAATTCAGAAAAAGAAATAAAAAGACAACAGAAAAATAAAACGAAAACAGAAAAAAAATTTTTTTACATACCATACCCCTTACTGATCCCTTTCATTGATCACTAGCATTTCAAACTAAATTTATTTTAACATTTGTTCCCCCTATTATTTATTTTTATTCCCTGTGTTCTACTCATCTGTTGACAAGTAGATAAAAGGAGCATCAGACACAAGGTTTTCACAATCACAGTCACATTGTGAAAGCTACATCATTATACAATCATCATCAAGAAACATGGCTACTGGAACATAGCTCTACGTTTTCACGCAGCCTCCAGCCTCTCCATAACATCTTGAATAACAAGGTGATATCTACTTAATGTATAAGAATAACCTCCAGGATAACCTCTCCACTCTGTTTGGAATCTCTCAGCCATTGACACTTTGTCTCATTTCACTCTTCCCCCTTTTGGTGGAGGAGGTTCTCTCAATCCCTTGATACTGTGTCTCAACTCATTCTAGGGTTTTTCTCAATCCCTTGATGCTGAGTCTCAGCTCATTCTGGAATTTCTGTCCCATGTTGCCAGGAAGGTCCACACCCCTGGGAGTCATGTCCCACGCAGAGAGGGGGAGGGTGGTGAGACTGCTTGTCGTGTTGGCTGGAGAGAGAGGCCACATCTGAGCAACAAAAGAGGCTCTCTTGGGGGTGACTCTTAGGCCTAATTTTAAGTAGGCTTGACCTATCCCTTGTGGGGTTAAGTTTCATATGAACGAACCCCAAGACTGGGAACTCAGCCTATAGCTTTGTTTGTCCACACTGCTTGTGAAAATATCAAGAATTCAACTTGGGGAGGTTGAATTTTCCCCCATTCTCACCATTCCCTGAAGGGGACTTTGCAAATACTTTTCCACTCACTGATCAAATCACTCTTTCACAGAAGCTTTTAACAAACAGCAAGAATTGGCAAAAACATCTTTCTCAAAACTCCAGAAAACGGTTAAAGGACTGCAGTAGCAGGGCGAGCACTGAATCAAGGTAAAGGCCCCTTCAAAGGGGTAGGGTCTCGTGGTACCCTGGCTGGCCCTCGGCCACCCTTCACTGGGCCCGAACTGCATTCCCAGGCAGATCTTGGTCCTGGGTCTGGAGGCAGCTGAGTGATTCTCATGCACATAGCAGGAGCCTGCATGTCTGGTCCAGCACGTCTGGCAGTGGCCTAAGGGACTCACCTTCGCAGAATTTGCCCTCTGGGGGGAAGGATCCCCAGAGCACGCCTGCGGCACACCAGGGGAGAGCAGTCAAGGGGCTGTCTGGGGCAAGGGGCTGCCTGGGGCGAGGGGCTGCTGGTTGTCGACATACAGTGCAGTGCCTGGGACTGTGAGGGGACCATTTTGTAGGGAAGAGGGGACATTGGCATCCGTGTAAATCAGGGAGTTCCTAAGGTCACACAGGCAACTCTAAACAAGACACATGCGCAGAAAGGGCCGGGGAGGCCCCTATACTTTGGTCTGGAGCTATTTTCTAAACTCATTGTATGGATAAGCCCTGACGTAGAGCCCTTGCATGGGTAAATCTGCAAAGATTGGGAAAGGTGTTTTCTTTTATTATCACTATTTTTTAATGGCTGGCTTTCAAGTAAAGCTCTATCATAACACTAGCTGGGTACAAACTTAAGGATACCTCAGGATCTAAATTCCAGCGATAACACACTATTTTATCAAAAAGTGCAGGTTTCAAAAAAAAAGATTACAAAACATACAACCAAACAGGAAGTGATGGCCCAGGCAAAGGAGAAGATGAGAGCTTTGGCAGCCATCAGTGAGGAAGAGCAGACCCGGGACTTTCAGACAAAGACTTTAAAAATATGGTCCTAAATATGCTGAAAGAGCTAAAGGAACATAAAGACAAAGAACTAAAGGAAATCAGAAAAATGATGGATGGACACAAAGAGCATTAATAGAGAAATGGAAATGATGAAGAAGAACAAATAAAGCTGAAGACCATGGTAACAGAAATTAAAATTCCCTACTAGAGGGGTTCAGCAGCCAATTAGAGCTGACAGAAGAGAGAGTGAGTGAAATTGAAGATAAGGCAATGGAAATCATTCAGTTTGTGGAGGAGAAAGAAAAAAGAATGCAGAGAAGTGAACAGATCCTCAAGAACCTGTGGGGCACCATCAAGTGTACGAATATGTGGACTGTGGGGGTCCTGGAAGAAGTAGAAACACAGAAAGGGGAGAGAGAATATTCAAAGAAGTAATGGCTGAAAACTCCCTAAATGTAGCAAAAGATATAAATACACTCCAAGATGCTCCACAGACCCCAAACAGGATAAACCCAAATAGACCCATACCACAGCATGTTATAATCAAACCGCTGAATTCAAAAAGAGAGAGAGAATTTGGAATGTCAGCCAGAGAGAAGCAACGTGTTATTCAAGGGAGCCTCAATAAGATAAAGTGTCAATTTCTCATTGGGAACCATGGAGGCAAGAGAGTAAAAGGAAAATATATTTAAAGTGCAGAAAGCAGAAAATTGCCAAGCAATAATTTTATACCCAGCAAAACTGTCTTTCAAAAATGAGGGAGGCACCATACAGCATACCAAAAAAAGGGGGAGGGATTAAGACATTCCCAGATACACAAAAGCTGAAGGACTTTGTTACCACTGGAACAGACCTATAAGCAATGCAAAATGGAGTTCTGCAGGTTGAAAGGAAAGACACTAGACAATTGACACAAACCACATGAAGAAATACAGCTCTCCAGTAAAGAAAATGCACTGATAAATATGAATACGAGGACTATTGTATTTATGATTTGTAACTCCACTTTTTTCCTTCCTATGGGATCTAAGAGGCAAATGCATAATATAGAATGATCGGTCAATGGCTTGGAACTCATCATGCATAGATATGTAATTTGTGACAAGAACTACATAAGGGTGAGGAGTGGAGGGGTATAGGAATAGACCAAAGTGATACAACATTTGCATGATTAATGTCCCTGAAAAGAAAAATGGAACAACAATAAAAATTATTCATACATCATGGGAAAAAACCTTACTGAAATAAAGACTTGAATCTGGAGATACAAAATTGACTCAGAACAATCAGCACCAAGCATATTCTGATGTGGTTACTGAACTTTGAGGCTAAAGAAAGAATCGTATGATCCTCAGGCAAAAATCTCAAGATACATGAGCGGAGGAAAACATGTGCCTGCAGACTTCTGTCTAAATACATACTGTGCCCGTCAGTGGGGCAACTTCTACAAGGTTCTGGGGATCGAAAGTGTGACCCGAATTTTGTACCTAGATAAGTTTCTTTTAAATGTAATGCCCACAGCAGTGCGACGGTGGCTCAGCAGGCAGAATTCTTGCCTGCCATGCTGGAGACCTGGGTTCCATCCCTGGTGCCTGCCCACACAAAAGAAAAAAAAATAAGCAAAGTCCACAGACAGACATTCTCGAGCATCGAAGAATTTATGAATACCCCTTAATCCCTGAAACAACATATTGAGCAATGAGATCTGGTAGACAAAGGGATTTACCAAAATAAATAACTCAGAATAGAGAAGCCAGAGTAAAAATATTGGTGATAAGCATTGAATCCATTTAAGTATAGAAATAAAAGTCTGTGAATTTAGAGTATAGAACATGAGATACATGTTCTAAAATCAACAATGGAAGTAATAATACTAGTATAACTAGTAAATATACTAGTATAACTAGTATTATCAGGAGATGGAGAAGAGGCAGGAGGAAATGTGAATGTGCTGATGTCCTCATTTGTCACAGCAATAGTCAGTAGATATGGGATAAATTTTGGAAAATGCCATTTAAAAACTAACATAGTTACTCCAACCTCATAATTAAGATTTTACATAATTATGTTTAATAACTTTAGAGGGCCTGACAGGAACTAATATCTGTTGTAGCTAAAATTAAAAAAAGTATTTATCTGAAATTTAGCAATTTCTCCAGTTTCAATTGACTGACTTATTTTTTTTTAACTTTTTTTTATTGTATAATATAACACACACACAAAGAAAAGAAAGAAAAAAGCACTAGTTTTCAAAGGACTCGTCAACAAATAGTTACAGGACAGATCCTAGAGTTTGTCATGGGCTACCATACCATCCTCTCAGATTTTTCTTTCTAGCTGCTCCAAAACATAGGAGGCTAGAAGGAATAAATATATATTTTTTATCATCACAATCAATTTTTTTCTTTTTTTGTGAAAAATAACATATATACAAAAAAGATATAAATTTCAAAGCACAGCACAACAATTCATTGTAGAACAGATTTCAGTTTGGTATGGGTTACAATTCCACAATTTTAGGTTTTTACTCCTAGCTGCTCTAAGATATTGGAGGCTTAAAGAGATATCAATTTAATGATTCAGCATTCATATTCATTTGTTAAACCCTCCCTTCTCTGTGTAACTCCACCATCACCTTTGATCTTTTTATCCCATACTTTAGGGGTATTTGGGCTATGGCCATTCTAACTTTTCCATGTTGGAAGGGGCTGTCAATAATATGGGGTAGGGAGCTGGAACCAGCTGATGATGACTAACTTAGGTTTTAAATTTTTATTTTGAAATAATTATAGACTTATCGAGAAATAGCAAAGATAATATAGAATGTTCCCTTATATCCTTCACCCAGCTCCCACTATGTTAGCGTCTTATATAACTGTGGTCTATAAGTCAATGTATTAACCCTGGCATAATACCATTAGCTAAGCTGCATGCTTTATTTGGGTTTCCCCAGCTTTCCCACTAACGTCCTTTTCTCTGCTGCAGGATCTAATCCTGGACACCGCGTTGCATAGACTCATCATGTCTCCTTGGTCTCCTCCAATCTTGTGTTGATCTCTCAGTGTGTCCTTGACTTTCATGATATAATTTCTTTCACTGACAGTGAAATACCTGGCTCTCATTATCTGCAATGTATTTACTTATTTGCTTAAACCTATTATATGTTTAGTAGTTTCAGGATTGCTAACCTGGATTCTCTAAGAAATAAATTTGCAAAGGAGACTACACTATTTGTCTCTAGTTCTTTTTGCCTTTAACCATACAGAATCCAATCAAACCACTGTTTTCCAAAGTTACTTGGGTCAGCTCCCTTTCTCCACTCAGTTTGTCTTTATACAGTTAAAGTAAAATTTATACTGTCAAGTATAACTAAAGGCAATATATCTGAATTTTTAACACTTTTTTATTCTGAACTATAACATATACATAAAAAAGGAACAAATTTCAAAGTGCATTGTTAACAAGAAGTGATAGAAAAGATTTCAGAGTTTGGTGTGGGTTACAGTTCCACAATTTTAGGTTTTTCCTTCTAGCAGCTCCAACACGCTGTAGACTGAAAGCAATATCAATATCATGCTTCAGCAGTCAGATTCACCAGTTAAATCCTGTCTTCTCTGCTTTAACTCCTCCTTCTCCTTTGATCCTTCTCCCTATCTTTGGGGGCATTTGGGCTATGCCCATTCTCACTTTTTCAAAGACATCTACTCTTAAAATAGTATATTTAAAACACATGTGATTCCCATACACCTCTCTCTATTTGTCTGTGACTTATTTATCCATCCTTCTGAATGCACATACACATTAAGAGATGTCTAGAACTGTATTAATCAAATGTTAATGAGAGTTGCTTCCTTTCTGCCACTGCAAGATGCCCAGGTTTATCTTATATATTTTTTCTGTTTCTGGGCAGTGGGATCTGTTTTTTATTTTGTTTTTTGTTTTGTTTTACATTATTCAGGTCCATAATCAGTAAATAATTTTTATAATAAACGTATTACTTTTACAGAAACAATACAGGAAATTATTCTCTAAAATTGAGGTGGAAATGATCCACAGAATGGAGGGGTAAACTTCCCCCTGGAAGTAACAGCAAGGAGGTCATTCCTGAGCCTCATGGGGGGAAAAGTGATGGGGCAGATGCCAGATCAGATGGATTGAGGAATAAATGGAACGTGAGACAAGGCAACCAATGAAAGTGATATTTCTCAATGTTTGGTGAGCCTAGGAATTGTCCAGATAGCTTCTTACAACATATTCCTGGGTCCCCGTCCCCAGAGCTTTGGTTCAGTGGGTCTGGGGTACCACAGAGAACTTGCACTTCTTCCAGGCTCCCAGGCAATGCTGCTGCACATCTCCAAACCACACCCAGTCACATAATGTGGCACAGGCTTTAGAAGATAAACTGTGAGGGGAGGCAAGAGAGAGCAGTGGCTGGAAGGGGGAGTGGGGCTAAGGGAAGGTTGGTTTGCATTATTCTTGTCTCTTCACAGTAATAGAGCTTCATGCCACATAAGCAAGAACTCGAAAGAGTTACCTAGAGAAATAAACAAATTAATAATGTTAATGAAAGCTTCTACCACACCTTCTTCAGTAATTTATAGAGCAAAATGACAAAAAAATCAGTAAGCATTGTTGATGATTTGAATAATGTGATTAAAAAACTACAGTTGGTGTCCAGAAAAATACATCCAATTATGACAGAACTATTTTCAAAGACACATGGAATTTGTCAAAATGATTCTACTGGGTCATGAAATAAATTTCAAAAGATTTTAACAGAGTTTGGTCTGGTGTCTAATCACAGCGATATGGATAGCAATATGAACTGTAACATTTTGTAATCTTTAGAATTTGTGTGATACACTTCTATTTTCTTAACTTTTTATTTGGAAATAGTTTCAAATGAACAAAAAATGAGAATAGTACAAATGACACCCATATCCTCTTTGCCCAGACGAAGTGTGGCTCCCAACCTCAGTGGAACTTCCCAGAAGACGCTGCTTGGAGGCGAGACAAGCCTTGTCCAAACTGCAGATTTGTGAGATAAATAGGCATTGCTGTTTCAAGCCAATACATTTTGGGGCTGTTTGTTACACAGCAGTAGCGACTGTGACAGATGTTGTGGTGAATGGGAGAGTGTGGTCTGAGAGGCAAAGCATTTCCCCGGACAGTCTGCCCTAGGGGGAGATTTTCTCAGACTGTCCTGGTGCAGGTAAAGCTGAGCATTCACTCATCTGGGGTTGGAATTTCACAGGTTAGTGTGAAAGATAGGGCGCTGGTAAGAGTGTCCTAAGGTGGACGCTGGCTGCCAGGCTGATAGAGGAGAAAGAGGAGGTAGGAGATGGTTACCAGAAAGGGAGTAACAGGGGGGGTCAGAGCAGAGTCCCCCGTGAGGCTGAGGGATGGTTGTAAAGGCAGAACCCCAGGACGCGCGGGGGCTGTGGGCGCTGCCTTCACCATCCCGGCCCCAGGGCAGGGGCAGCCCAGGCCTTGATGACTTTGTTACCCAGCTACCTGCTGCTTCTCTTGCCAATTTCAGCCCTCTCTGAGCTCTCGCCTTCCAGCATGCACACACACAGACCCTTCTCTGGGCCCCGCCGTCTGCCGTCCACTCTGGGCTGTGGGGGTCTGCTCCCTGGAGCCCCCTGACCGCTGGCTCTGGGCTTGGTTCTCTCCATGACCCCAGCACCCCAGCGGGCATGTGCGCGACACATTCCGAGGCCCGGGAAACTCGCCAAGTGACCCGGTGCATAATGCAGGGGCTGACGGTGCACGTCATGGCCAGAACGGGCTTTGCGGGAGGTGCCAGCCCTGTGCCCTCTCAGCCTCGTCATTTCTGCCCCCACTGCCCCCTTCCAGAAGGTAAAGTGGGAGCCCGGAGAGGTTGAAGGCCATCCTGGGGTCAGACAGCAGAGGCAGAGGACACCTCAGCAGAAACTGGACCAAGAAGACCGGAGAGCACAGCTGGAGAAAGGCCAGGTATCTGGGGCAGACTCGCCCTGCCAACCCTCCCCCATACACATCAGCGGGCTGCAGGGCCCAGTGGGGGGCGGGGGGGGGGGGACATTTGGCAGCCTGTTAACTTAATCCTCACCCGGCTTGAGGGAGCTGGCTGTCACCTCGCTTCCGAAGCAGCTCCAGGCTGCTGGGAAACAGCTGGGCCAGCCCCACTGTGCTTCCCCTCCACGCTCCCTCCACCCCCAGCAAGTAAAGGAAAAGGACAATTAAAAGGAAATCTAGAGGAGGGTAGGCAGTTTTATGAGCCAGGCCAGGGGAACCAAGGGGGCTGCCCTGGAAGGGGAGAGGAAACCCCGGGAAATGAATGTTGATTTTTATGGGAGGTGAAGGGCTGAGACCAAGCGTGGGGTGAGGAGGCGGAGGGAGGGGAGAAGATAGGGGTCTGGCCTCACAGATGGGCCTTTGCAAGCTGCCCAGAGCTGCCCTAGAAGCGAGTGAGTGGCCAAGATGCAGAGCAGACAGCAAGGGGGTGGTGCGCAGTGGGCGTCAGGCTGCCTGGGGCTGGGGGAGCAGCCTTGTAGCCCCTTCCCCCTCCTTCGCCCATTGCATTGCCTGGTGCTTACTTAGCGGGCACACCTCCCGCTCCTGGCCACCGCCTCAGCCACTCACTCCACTGGCACCGATTCTTCATTCATTCATTCATCCATCCCTTTGCCCCCGCACTCCTCACCCATTCACTCACACTTATTCCTTCTCCTCCATTCATACTTCCAATGTCCCCAGGTCCTCATGTCACCTCAGCCTTCTGCTGAGGCCTGCAGAGGTGATGACCAATCACGCCTCAGTCCCCAGTTCAAGGGGTTCAGTCTGACGGGCTCCCGCTTTGGCTGCGACCCTAAGAGGCCCTCATCCGTCAGCGGGCGTGCCAGGTCTGGGCGCTTGTCTCATTAGGGCCCCGCCCCCCCCCACCCCTGGCTAGCAGCCTGTCTGTCCTGAGGTGGGCCAGACCCCAGCGGTGCACCGGGGAGACAGGGACACAGCATGGCAGAGGTGGCGGCTGCTGGTGGAAGGTCCCGCCGTGTGCCGGAACCCGGGATTTGGTCACCAGCCAGACTGGGGCCCACGTCTCAGCGTCCCGAGGGGGCACTTGTGCCATTCTGGAAGGGGAGGAACGTGGACGGGCTTCCTTTTGGAGCTTCTTTGTTTGAGGGGGAGGGTCCATGGTCCAGGAATCGAACCCAGGCCTCCTGCATGGAAGGCGAGCGTCCTACCACCCGTGCGCCCTAGGGCACCTTTAAATTAATTTATTTTTAATTGGTGATACATGCTCTGTTGCAAAATTTTAGAGAACTTCAGTGGATATTGGTGAAAAGCCAGCCCTCCACCCTGTGTCCCAGTTCTCTGTGCGGGAGAAGCTGGAGGCGCTGGTCCCGGGGCCGAGGCAGCACCAGGCCCCATGCCCATGGAGGATTGAGTCTTAGGCTTGGCAGGGTCTTAGGATAATCTCGGCCAAACTCCTTCCTTCTGCAGAGGAGAGGGAGGCGCTCATCTGAGTGACCAGGCAGGTTGGGGTGCAGACAGGCTGCTAGCCAGGGGCGGGTGGGGCCCTAAGACACCCCACACACACACACACACAGACACACACCCACTCCCACCCCGCCCTCCGGGGTGCTTCACACATCCCTTAGTCAGTGATTAAGACATATTTGCTAAATAATAAATGAATACAAACTCTCAGATCCAGGAAGCCAGAGAGCCTGGCTGGGCCCTACCTGTCTGCAGCTTCTCTGGGCCCCCAGGCTCCGAGGGGGACAATGGGGCAGGGATTCAGCTGGGGCAGGGGGGCTTGCCGAGCAGGTGGATCTCCCGGGGGTGGGGTGGTGTTTCTTTTGCAAGTCGCTGAGAGTAAGAGAGATGGCACCAGGTGAGGGCATGTCTAGGGGGGAGGGGAAAATAAGAGGGGTGGGGGGGCTGTACCCCTGAAGGAGCTTTAGAGCAGCTGGGAAATGCTGGCCTGACCTGGGAAATGTCTGCAGTGCCCCTGCCTGCTCCCTTTGTTCCCACGGCCTCTGATGGCTCCCCAGCCCCCATCTGGCAGACCCTGCAAGCCCGCGGGTCTGAGCCTCACACCACGGGGCTGAGATGGCTTGTTCAGGCAAGACCCCATTCTGGCTGCAGAGAGAGACCCCTGACTGCTCTCTGGGGCAGAGGGGGAGGGGCCAGATGGAAGCTGTAGGCATCAAGGAGTCTGGGGTGGGGGTGGGGGGCCCTCCCAGGATACAGCTGAAGAAAGAATTCCCCCCAGGCCCAGGGGCTTACGTCAATACCAGAAGTTCGTCATGTCCTGTGGCACACAGTTTTGGATTTCATGCTCTGGTAAAAAAGTATATAAACCACGGGGGTGGGGTCTGACAAAATACGATTCCCGTACACCAGCCCTTATGTCATAAAGAAAAAAACAAACTGCAATCTTTAATGCCAAAACGTAAGAGGGTAGACATGATTTCAAGATAATGGGCAGCTCTTTACATGTTTGGTAACGCCTGGCTTTCTGGAAAGCTCTCTAGATGGTGCTTGTTTTCCTTACTTGGTGAGTAAAACCTCATCACTGACTCTCTCCAGTGGGCAGGATGGGATTCGGAACAGCGAGGAAAGTGAGACCCAAAAAGGAGGATTGCCTCGTTCAAGGTTGCATGGCAGGTTCGTAGCAGAGTGGGGTTAGAAGTCCGAGTGGTTGTAGACTCCAAGTCCAGTGCTATTTCCACTGTGCCGTTTCCTCCGAGCTGGACGGGGATGAGTGGAGGGCCTGTGAGGTGGGCTGGGGGCTGCACCCTGCAGGGGGGGCTGCACGACTCCTTCTCCACCATGGCCAGGTACTTCACAGGCTTTCCGCCCTGGGGGACGGGGCAGCCCGGAGCCCACCTCTTCATCTCAGCCTCCCCCGGCCCCAGCCCGGAGCCCGGCTGCAGGCTGTAGCTTCAAACGCCTGCTCGTGCCCGGCTGCCAGTTCCCTCCGGGAACGCTCTGTGCCCCTGGCTGCCAGCTTTGCCAGCATGATGTCTCTCGGGTGCCAGGAGGGAGGGGGCCACATGTTGCCCATATGCCACGAGGATGGGAAGTTTCCACGGAACAGCTGAGCTGGCCTCTCCCCCTCCTCCTTCCCCCTCAAGAAGCTGCCCTGCCTCTCTTCTCCTTGTGCCCATCAAAGGACCTCCCGCGCCCAATCAGGGGGGAGATGAGAGGGATCTTCTCTCACTTGCAGGTCACGCATACTTCCCAAAGTACGCTGGCGTGCATTGGTTTCAACTAAGCAAACACTGAGCACATACCATGTGTCAGGATCTACAGGGCCGGGGAGAGATGACTTCCCTCCCTCTGCCCATCCCCCTTCCCTCTGTCCATCCTTCCTTCCTCCCTCCACCTCTCCCTCCCTCTATCCCTCTACTCCTCTAGCTCATCCATCCACCCACTTAGTGAGTGCTCTCCATGAACCAGGCACTGCTGCTGCATCCCCTCCGGGTGGGCACCCTGCATTCCCTATTTTCCAGATAGATAAGCCAGGCTCAGGAGGACAAGCCGATGTCCCAACACTTCCCAGCTCCAAGTCCAGGCTTGGGGTCAGGCAGCGGGGCTCCCAGGATATGCGTCTACTGGGTCTAGAGAGGCCAAGAGGGAACCTGGGGGTAGACGGCACAGGGGTCCCTGCCAGAAGGGGGAGGGTTGGAGCAGGGGTGCCAGGCCTGTGCCTGGTTGCCTCACTTATGGGATCTGTGCCACTGAGATACAGGCCCACTCGTGCCCGCCGGGCTCCCACGCCAGCTCCGTCAAGAGCCAACTCTGCCATTACCCAGGAAGGGCGGCTGGGGAGGCCAAGGAGGCAGCACTTAACACTCTGAGTCTTTGTTTTTGTTTTTGCTTTATGCTTTTTACTTGTTTGTTGTTATCTATAAAATCTGTATGATAATATTTATGTCACAGGCTTGTGAGGAAGATGCCATGTAATGAGGCATCGCGCCTGGTACACAGAAGGCACCTGGTAGCGTCCGGCATCAGCCAAGGCCCCTTCCTCAGCCCAGCTGGCTCAGCAGGGCAGGTGTTGGCAAGGACTGTGCCAAGGCTCCCGGCTGGCGGGAGGAGAGGTAAGTAAGCCACGGTGCTGCCCCCTCTCATGGAACACACCGTGGGGCCCTTCCCTTGGTGACTGCCATGCGGTCCTCAGGCACCCCAAGAACTGGGACGCTCGGGACAGGGCTGAGAAAATGACAACCACAAAAATAGTGCCCATTTCCTTAGTGCCCCTGTGCCAGGCGCACACTGCATGCTCAGCTCTCCTTTCACATGACAAATCTTTCCTTTGCCATTTGGCAGGTGAGACAGCTGTGGCTGAGGGCGCAAACCACTCGTCCTGCATCGTGCAGCCTGGGGGTGGCCAAGCTGGGGCTCAGCCCTGGCTACCGTGCCAAAGCCCCCAGCTGGCTTCTTTCTGATGCTGACGCAGGCGGGACTGTGCCTGGAGCCACTGGGGTACAGGGAGGCCATCACAGGGCCAGGGCACCAGGGCATTGGGCTGGAGAGCGTGAGGTCAGCGAGGACAGAGAGGACATGGGGACAGAGCAGGGGACAGAGCAAGACCCTGCCTCCTCGGGAGTTGTCTGCCCTGAAAACTCTTGTCTCCTGCGCTGCGGGAAGGAGTCAGGCTTTGGGCCCCCGGGTCCTAGAATGGAATGACATGGTGACTCGCTTCTGCTGTCACCTTCCTCAGGGGGTGGGGCGGGAGGGCCGGGGCCCCCAGCGTAACCATTGCATGTGCCCAGGGCCTGCCCAGAGTGGGCCCGGGGAGTTAGCGCTCCCACCCTGTGCAGCTGCACAAAGGAGAGGGGAGAGAAGCAGTGAAGAGGCTGCAGTGTTTGGGGGAGGAAGCAGGGACAGAGAGAAAGGCATCGAGAGAGAGCTCAGCTTTTAGGGTTCAGCTTGGGGACCTGGAAACTTGACCTGAATCCAGAGCCCATCCCCTTCTCCTGACCTTCCCCAGTTCACAGCCTGCGGGGACTTTCTGCCCCTTAGCTCATGCAGCCCCTGCTGGGTGGAGAGGAAAGGAGGGAGTGCAGGACAGACTGGAACCTGAAGCCTCATCTCCTTTCTTCTAGAGCCACCCCTGCTTCGATCCAGCCCTGAAGAGGAAGGCAAAGTCAGCAAACCGACCCCATTCGGCTGCTCCCCAGCCCTGCAGCCGCCTCCCTGTCCTCCCATCCCGAGCCCCAAGGGCTGCACCGAGTTACAGCTGGAAAGGGCTGGAAAAATGGCGCAGGGCAGCCGGAAAACCCAGCTCTCCTGGGCTGGACTGAGGCCAGGCCCTAGCATGGAGGGTTTCCACATACTGACCCCCCACGGAGAGAAGGGCCCGACCACTGAGCACATCCATTATGTGCCAAGCCCTTTCATCTCCGTCTCCTTTTGTTTGAGCCCCATAATAATCCACCGGTGGGAGTCACCGTTCCCATTTTACAGATGAGAAAACCGAGGCTCAGCGAGACGACACAGCTGGGAAGTAGCGTGATCAGGATTTGAGCCTAAATGTGTGTTCCTCAGAGCCTGTCCACTAGAAGCGGGGTGGGGTGGGTGGGTTCCAAGTTGCTTTGTGGTTTACTTTCTACGTGATATTTCTGCAGCATGGAAGGCAAAGCCGTTGCCCAGGAGGATCCGAGTGAATTTGGACCATCTTCGAAATTTCCCAGAAAGTCCTCATCTTCTACTGTGTGACTCTTCTCATCAACAGCCACCCAGCGAACTGCAGGGGAGTCTGCGAGCTCGCGATGGGGTGTGGGCGAGGCTGTGGCTGGACCTTCAGGGCTTCAGCCCCTCCCAGGCCGCGTACACGGGACAGCCACAGCGCATGGGGCATTGGCACGGGGCTGCAGAGCGACCGTCCGGGGGGTGGACAAGTCCTCGGTACATGCCTATGAAGCACAAGCAAATGACCCAGAGGCTATAGGAAGAAAGAGTGCAGGGAAGCGGACTGTGAGATTCTGGAGACACAGCTTGTAGGAGGTAGGCTTTGCAGCCATTTAGGGTAATTCATTCTGGCATCTCCAGGAGCTGTGATTGGGTGTTTGGGGACAGGGCAGCCCCCACGCGGGGCTCCAGGCCTGGCCCTGCCCTCCTAGGCCTATCCCCCCCCCCTCCAAGGCTGAGCTCCCACACACCCTCCAGCCCGATCCCCTATGCCCTTTGTGCTATCCCAGTCCGCAGTCACTTCTGACGGGGTGACGCAGCAGCGGTTTGGTTTGGCTGGCTCTCCCGCGGGTCCTCTGTGCCCCTCCCACAGCACAGTTCTGTCTGTGGCTTCCTGAGCCACCTGCCGCCAGCCTGCTGAAGAGGAGAATCTCTCCCTCCACACTCTGCCTGCTGGAGGCCACAAAAGGCCCCAGGTGGGAAGGGCCCGCGGAGCCAGGAAGCACAGGAGAGGGGGTCAGGGCATAGCAGCCCCTGATGGGCCCCAGCTGTTCAAACACGCAGGCCCCCTCCCCTCTTCCTTCCAAACTCCCCAGTCAGCACTTCAGGCCTGGCTGACGGCCACCGCGGCTCCCGGGGCCCTGCAGTCAACACCTTGCAGAGACTTCCTCCTGCACACAGGACGCTTCTCCCCAGACCTCAGAGGCCCAAAGGCCACAGTGGTTGAGGGGGCGTGAGGCCGGGGCTTGGCAGAGAGGGAACAGAACAGACACACTCAGAGGCAGGTGCAGGAGGAGACAGGGAGGAGGTGAGAGACCAGGGACCCCCTCGCCTGGTGTCCCCTGCTGCGCCCGCATTTAAGGCCACACAAGTCCCACCATTAATGATTTACGCTTTGGGTGCATGCAATGCCTCTCCACCCACCCTTCCCTCCAGACAACGCCAACCCCTCTCCCTGCCCTGAACACTCACCTCACGTTCCCTCCTCTCGCCTTTGGTCACCAAGTTCTTTCATCTAGAGGCCTTTCCATCTCTTCTGCTAGTGTCTAAAATCTGCACCTTCAAGGCCTGAGTAAAGCACTCCCAGACGGAAAGCCCCTCCGCCCATCACCTGACCCCATGGTGCCTTGTTTCTAGGTCGTTGTCATTTGCTGCCTTACAGATATTTGGGTGAAGGTCTTGCTTGCCTTGCCTGAGCTCCTTGAGGCTGAGACACAAACTGACCTTACCATGTGGTGCCCAGATGGTGCCAACCCAGTGCCCAGGTAGGGAGCAAGGGGGGCGGGACTGATATTTATTAATTTGGCAACTTCTGCACTTTCTAGCCCTTTATGTACCTGCCTCATTTAATCCTCACGGACACGGGGGAGCACGCACAACCGTCCGCATTTTACGGATGAGGCAACTATTGGAAACGCTCTCATTTTTATTATTTACGCTCTCTAATTGCTTCTACTGCATCACAGAAATAGCACGGTCTATGTCGATATCGTTTCCAGTGAGCTTGCTAAATAGTCTTGTTATCCTAACACCAGAGTCATGGCTTCTTCTGGGTTGTCCGTATAAACAATCACACCATCTGCAAGTAGTTATTTTCTTTCCAATCTTTAGACCCTTTCATTTTGGGGAATTTTGATTTATCTTCTTTCTTTCTTACCATGCTGGATGGGACACTCAATACAATGCTGATTCAAAGCAGAGTTAGTAGGCATCCTTGCCTTATGTCTAATTTTAAGGGGAATGTTTTCAACCCTTCATCATACGTGACAATGTCTTCTGTTGATGCCTCTTATCAAACTAAGGAAAGTTCTTCTCGGTTTTCTAATAGGTTTTGTCATGAGTGAATGTTGAAATGCATTGACCTCTTTTTCTGCATCTGCTGAGATTATTGTATAGCATCTATCTTTTGATTTGTCTAATGTGGTAAATTACATGAATGTAACTTTTTCTTAAGTCAAACCAACTTTGCATTCCTGGGATAAACTGACCATGACCATGGGGTGCATCGTTCTTACTCATTACGAAATTCAGTTTGCTAATATTTTGTCTATATTTTTTTCATTTTTATTCACGAGTGAGATCGTTTTCTTTCCATAGTGCTGAGTTTCACTTGGCTATCAAGATGAAGCTGACCTCATAAAATGAACTTCTTTTTGTAATCTCTAGAGTGTTTTACGTATGGCAAGATCTATAGTTTTCTAAAAGTATTTGGACATCGTTTGTAATAATTTCTGATCAATTATTCTAACAGCTTTATTGAGATATAATTGACATATAATAACTGCACATATATAAGCCACATGATTCAATGACTTCTTAAAATGCAATTTTATTGAGATATATTCACATACCATATACTCATCTAACGTATACAATCAATGGTTCACAGTATCATCATATGGTTGTGCATTCATTATCACAATCTATTTTGGACATTTTCATTACTCTATAAACAATAAAAATAAGAATAAAAATAAAAATAAATGTAAAAAGAACACCCCAAATACCTCATACCCCTTATCCACCCTCCTATTACTTATTTATTTCTGTCTTTATTTTCGTACTCATCTGTCCATACACTGGGTAAAAGGAGCATCAGTCACAAGGTTTTCACAGTCACATGATCACACCATAAAAGTTATATAGTTCTGCCATCACAATTTGATAACTTTGACAGATATATGTACATATCCATGAAACTATCACTGCATTTAAGATAGTGAACACATCTATCACCTCCCAAAGTTTCCCCTTGCCCCTCTGCAGCCCCTCTTTCCTGTTTCTCCCTGCCCCCTTTTCACATTAACACGTTTATGTCCTTTACTCATTTGTGCAGATCCAGATTTCCATCTATTATCATTTTCCTTCTCCTCAAAGGGCATCATTTAACATTTCTTTAGTGTAGGTTTGCCAATCACGAAATGCGTCAGCTTTAGTATGTCTGAAAAAGACTTGATTACACTTTCAGTTTTGGAAGACATTTTCTCTGGGTAAAGTATTCTAGTTTAATGGGTTCTTTCCTTTCAATATTTTACAGATGTTGTTTACTCTCTGGCTTGTCTTCTTTTTAAACAAGAACTCTGCTGTCATCCTTCTATTGCTTCTCTGTTCATAATGTGTCTTTTCTCTCTGGGTGCTTTTAAGATTTTTTCTTTATTGTTGGCTTTAAGTAATGTGATAATTATGGTTTCTCCGAGTAGTTTTCTTTGTATTTCTTGTGCATGGGGTGTGTTGATCTTTTAGAGTCTGAGGGTTTATTTTTTTGTCAAAATTTCAAAGATTTTTGATCATTATTTTTTCAAATATTTTTCTACTTCCCTCCCTTCCTTTCTAGGGACTCCAATTGCGTGATTATTAGGCTGCTTGAAGTTGTCTCACAACTCACTAATGCTGTTTTCATTTTTTAAAGGCTTCTTTCTCTCTGTTTCTTTTTGTATAATTTCTATTGCAATGACTTCAAGTTTACTAATCTTTTCTTCAGCAGTATCTAATCTGCTAGGATATTTTTCATCTCATACATTGTACTTTTCATCATTAGAAGTTGAGTTTGGGTCTTTGTTTTTAAGTTTTCCATATCTCTGCTCCATATGTTTAAAGCTTTCTCTAGCTTTTCGAATATGCTATACTGCAAAAATAACTGTTCTAATGCCCTTGTCTACTAATTCTATCATCTCTATTTTAATTTCTGGATCAATTTGTTTTTCTCCTCTTTATGGATCATATTTTCCTGCTTCTTTTCATGCCTGGTAATTATTTATTGAAACCAGGGATTATGGATTTTACCTTGTTGGATGCTAAATGTATTTTTATTCCTATAACTATTTTTTGCACCCGTATTTTGGGGTGCAGTTAAGTTACCTGGTGAGAGTTTGATTCTTTGAAGTCTTGTTTTTAAGCTTTGTTAGGTGGGACCGTGCAGTGTTTGGCCTAGGGCTAAGCTTTCCCCAAAACTGAGGCAAGGTCCTTTTAAGTATCCTCCCCAATGCCCCATGAATTATGGGGTTTTTCTACTTTGGCTGTGGTAATGAAAACTATTCCCAGTTCTGGGTAAGTGCTAATCTTTTCCGCAGCCTTGCCAGTTTCCTCAAACACATGCACTAATTAGGACCCAGTCAAATATGTGAATCTGTACAGCTCCCTCCTCTCCAGTACTCTGCCCTGTGAACTCCAACTGTTTTGGCCCTTCCCAGTGGCCCAGGACCATCACCTTAGCTGAAGCAGTTGGCCAAGCTCCACCGGGATTCCTCTTCCCTGCGCTGTGACCTGGAAACTCTTTTAAGCCATGAGCTGGGGCAGCTGCAGGGTTCACCTTATTTGTTTCTTTCTGTGATCACTGTCCTTTACTGTCTGATGTGTTTCACGTATTTTGTCAGTTTCATTTGTTGTTTTACGCAGGAGACTAAATATGCTCCTTGTAACTCCCTCTTGACCAGGGCAGAACCTCTGATTAAATTTTGAATCTTTTCTGCAACTGTGGCTGCCTCCTTTCTCATTCCTAATAGTGACTTTTTATTCTTTCTCTCCTTTTTCCTTGACTAGCTGACAGGGGGTTGTTTGCTATTAATCTTTTCAAAGATCCAAAAGTTTTATTTAAAATGTCAGTTTGTATTTCTCTCTCATGTATAATTCCAGGTAGCAGCCCCAACGGGATGGCCACTCCAGCCATCAGGACCTCAGGCTCCCACCGTCAGGGGTTTTTAGTGTATCCAAGGAGCCGTACAATCCATTTTAGAACATTTTCACCACCTGTTAGTAGCCCCTGCCCATTTCCCCAAAAACCCCCCAGCCCTAGGCAACAGATATTCTACTTTCAGCCCCTGTAGATTTGCCTCTTCTGGACATTTAATAAAAATGGAGTCATGCAATGTGATCTTTTGTGACTGAGTTCTCTCGCTAGTCATGATGACCTTAAGATTCCCCCACATTATGGCAAGTACCAGGACTTCATTCCTTGTTGCTGGATAATGTTCCATTGCATGGATATTCTACATTTTATTTATCCATTCAACACTTGATGGTCATTTGTGTTGTTTCTACTTTTTAGCTATTACGAATAATACTGCTATGAAAATTCACATATGGGTGTGTGGATGTGTATTTTCATTTCTCTTGGGTGTGTGCCTAGGAGTAGAATAGCTGGGTCGTATGGTAATTCTATGTTACTGTTATATTTTGAGGAACAGTCAACTGCATTCTAAAGTAGCTACACCATTTTTCTTTCCCATCAGCAAAGTGCAAGGATTCTAATTTCTCCACATCCTCCCTAGCACTTGTTATTATCTGTCTTTTTTATTATAAGTTTCTTAGTGGGTATGAAGTGTATCTCATTGTGATATTTAATTTTTGTATGCTGTATGGAGGGAGTCACATTTCATTCTTTTTCCTTGTGAGTATCCTTTTATTGCAGCACCATTTGTTTTTGAACTGTTTTTGGGTGGGGGAAGAGGAGGGGACGTGCACAGGCTGGAAATCAAACCTGGGTCTCCTGCATGGCAGGCGAGAATTCTACCGCTGAACTAACTATCCTTGCACCCCCCTCACTGTGATTTTGATTTGCATTTCCATAATGTGTAATGATGTTGAGCATTTATTAAAGACTTTGATTTCTTTCAACAATATTTTGTACTTTTCAGAACACAAGTTTTTCGCTTTTTTTGTTGTTTTTTTAAGTTTTTTTTTTCCTCATTTAACTGCCTTTGCCAGAACCTCCAGTGCAATGTTAAATAGAGATGGCGAGAGGGGACATCCTTTTATTTTCCCTGATATTAGGGGGAGCAAAGTGCATTCTTTAGGATGTAGTTCAGTGAGGTAAGTCAGTTTTCTTTGCTCTTTGCTCTTGGAAGGTGGATTCACCATGTAAGGGATTTTAGGTCGACAGCTGTTTTATTTCCACATCAATTTCAATTACGCTGAAAATATAATTCTACCGTCTTCTAGATTGAATTGTTACTGTTGAGAAGTAGCTACATGCCTGTGTCTGTTTGAAAGGATTATGCCCCCTGAAAAGCCATGCTTTAATCCTGATCCAATCTTGTGGGGGCAGCTGTTTCTTTTAGTCCACTGTAGCCTGGAAACTTTTGATTAGATTATCACAGAGATATGACATGCCCATTGTGGGTGTGAGGTTTTGATTGGATGGAGATGTGACTCCATTCATCCCAGGTGGATCTTGATTAGATTACTAGAGTCTTTAAAGGGGGAAACATTTTGGAGAAACAACGGAAATGGCAGAACCTCAGAGTTGACAGAGAAAGAGCCTACAGAAACAACCAAAGTGACAAAAACTTCAGAGGTGATGGAGAGAATAGAGACACAGATATTTGGAGATACTTGGAACCCAGCAGATGTCACCATGAGATGTTAAGCAAGCCAGAACCTGGAGAGAACCAAGGGAAGCCAAGAGATGAAAACCAGCCCTGGAGAAGCAAAGTGAGGAGCCCCCACAGAAGCAGAGGCTGAAAGCAACAGAGCCCATGAGCCAGGGACCAGCAGATGCCAGCTATGTGACTACCCAGCTGGCATAACTGTTCCAAATGCATCAGCCTTTCTTGAATTAAGATCTTTCCCCTGGATGCCTTAGTTTGGACATTTTTATAGGCTTAACACTGTAAACTTGTAACTTATTAAATTCCCCTTTTAAAAAGCCATTCTAGTTCTGGTATATCACATTCTGGCAGCTAGCAAACTAACACACTGCCTAAATGCTGTTCCTGTAAAGGTGATTTTTAAAATTCTTTCCCATTACTTTTGGATCGTCTCTTTTTCCTTTGATATTCTGATTTTTCACTATAATCTGTTTAGATGTGGATTTAATTTCACTTTTAGTGCTTGGGAATTACTAGCCTTTCTGGATCTAAGATGTGATATCTTTCAATAATTCTGGAAAACTTCTAGTCATTATCTCTTCAAATATTGCCTCTTTTCTATACTTTCTCTCCTCTATTTCTGGAGCTCTGGTTAAATATGTATTAGCTCGTCTCATTTTCTCCTTCATGTATTTTTGCTTCATTTTTACACTTTCCATCTCTTTCTGTCTCTGAGGTAGAACATTCTTTCTGGATCTCTGCAGCTTTGTCTTCTCTTTTACTAATTTTATGTCTATTTTGCTCTCTTGGCTTTAAATATTCTCCCATATGACTCATGTCTTGAATTCAACATTTCAATGATTGTATTTTTCATTTCTGGAAGTTTTATTTTATTGTTTTCCCAATCCTCAGTTTTTTATAGACTCCTGTTACTTGCATACATTTGCAAGTCTCTTTTGCTTATTGAAGCGCTCTGTATTTCACAAATAATTCAAATATCAAATGTCTTTACAGGTCTGGCTCTGCTGTGCATTGTTTCTGCTGGCTCTTATTTATGATGTTTTGTTTCCTTGCACACTTTATAATTTTTCACTGAAAGCTCATATTTCTTGGCACTTTACCTGTGGGATTCTTTAAAACTGCATTCCTCCAGAGGGAATTCATATTTGCTTCTGCAAGTAACATGTGAGCATTACCAACTTGGGACCACATTAAATGGAAATCTGTGCTTGACATTTATTGGCCCACACAGGTAGCCTCAAGTCAAGCTGCAAACTCAGATCAGGGCTGGCTGATAGTTACAAAGTCTCAGCACAGATGTTTTCTTCCTTCACACGAGGCTGCCTGGAAGATAGGCACATTGCCTTGTTGTCTCCTGTGCAGCAGGAAAAACAATAAAATAAAACTTCCAGAAATGGAAAATACAATAATTGAAATGTTGTCCTCTTACACTAAGGACACAGTCCTGAGGGATTCCAGCTTAATAAGGGGGTCATCTATAGACCCTCCACCTTGGGCAAGCCCCCTAGGTTGGTTGGTTTGTTGTTTTTTGTTTCTTTTATTTTGGTGCGCGGTCCAGGAATCGAACCTGGGTCTCCTGCATGGAAGGCAGGCACTCTCACCACTAAACTACCCATGCGCCCATCGCCCTAGGTTTTATATCCTGTGATTTACACCCCAGGCGGCCATGAGAGCAGAAGTTCACGGTCACCAGGGACTGACGGCAGGTGAAAGCTGGCTTTGATATTCACTTAGATGCCACAGTTTCTAACTTCACTTCATCTGTGTCCTACGCCAGATTTTGTTTTTTAATATTCTATCCAAAAGTTTAGTTGATGCATTTTGGGCAAAATGTTAAGGTAGTTCACCTACTATCTTACTTGAAAAGCCTAAATGTTTTACGGATATAAACCCATTTAATATTTTTAATGACCCTATGATGCAGGCACTGTTGCTATTCCATTTTACAGAAAAAGAACCCAATGTATAAGGAGGTTAGTTGCCTATGGCCACACAATTAATGAGTGGTGAAGCCAGGATTTTACACCAGGGACTCCGGCTCCAGCCCAGCTACCTACCCATTGTGAGCTAGCAGCCTGCGAGGGTGAGGGGTACGAAGGCAGTGGCAGCACCAAACAGGAAAAGTCCAAATGGAAATCACGTGAGAAGAAAGGTCACTCATATAGGCCCCACCAGGGGACATTTGCTTTGGTCATGTCACTGGTCAATCCAACTTTTCAATGGCTGCAAGTTCATCAGACTCACAGAGGCTCACTCCCACAGACAAGCTCCTAAAGGGTGATGGATGGACAGCTGCCAGCTAATAGCACAACAGTGAGAACCCAGTCACTGCACTGTCCACTGTCCTCGTAGGAAAGCCAAGTGTTCAGCCATGGGAAGGGAGAGCCACAGTAGGGATTTGAGTACGTCAGGCCACAGTTTGCTCAGAAAGTCACTCTTCCTGCAAGGTAGGCATTGCATGTCAGAGCATGTGACAAATACTGAAGAGGGATAAAAACAGGCAAACTAACCTGTGACAGCACAGCTCACTCATTCATTCAAATACTGTTTGTGAATGAGAACAGCCCGAGTGGCCATCGGTGGATGAATGGGCAAACAAAATGTGGTATATCCATACATTTGGATATTACTTAGCCATAAAGAGGCATGAAATTCTGATACATGCTACAATGTATCAGACACTAAAGGACAAATATTGTAGGGTTCCCTGTATGTGAAATACCTAGAATAAGCAAATTCATAGAGACAGAAAGTTGATTAGCGGTTACCAGGAGCTGGGAGCAGGGGGAGTGGGCAGTTAATGCTTCACGGGTCCAGGGTTTCTGTTTGAGGTGATGAAAAAGTTTAGGGAGCACAGCATTGTGATTACAATTAATGCCGCTGAATCGTGTACTTAAAATGGGTAAAATGGCAAATCTTATGTTACATGTGTGTGTGTGTATATATATAATATGTCAAAATAAAGTCATTTTAATATTAATTGAGCATCTACTGCATGCCGGCTCTGTGCTGGACACTGGGGACAGAGTGAAGAGGAGATCAGACGAGGTCCGTGTCCCCATGGGGTTTCCACTCTCAGGAGGTGCAGGTGACAGGCCAATCCGCTCACCGGATCCTCCCCATGCTGGGGGTGGCTGTGTGCTAGGAAAGGAAATGGGGAGGGGCTGTTTAACTTGCACAGAGCCTGCACGCACAGAGAACCCCAGCCTCGTTGGAGCATGAGGGTGGCTTTCCCCTTCCCGGACCGTCCCAGGCTGGGAGTGACCAGCCCTGCGACCGGGCAGCCAGCCAGCCGGGGATTCCCGTGAGGCAGGGCTCCCAGGAAGTGGTTGAGAGGATCGCTGAGAAGCCTGCCCTTGTCCCTCAACTGACCACCTAGGCAACTAACCGGCCATCTGACCTTGAAATGGAACTTGACAGATTAGGACTGGGAGTCTCAAGGGCAACGAAGACGGACTGCCCTGGGGCAGGGGCTTGCTGCATATCGTTGGTTAAGCCCTACACCCACCCTGAGAGCCAGGTCCTGTTACTACCCTCGTTTTAGAGACGAGGCTCCAGGGGATAAAGTCGCTCCAGGGCCGGTGGAGGAGGCGAGCGTGCACGTGGCGTAATGGGTCTCCAGCACCGTGAGGGAAATGGCAGCCCACAGCGGGGGCGGGGGTGCGGGTGGGAGGGTGGGGCCAGGTCCTGGTGTTCCCAGGAGGAGGCAGGGCGGTCCAAGCGCGCTGAGCCTGCGGCCGAGGAGAACCCCCCTGTCTGTCCCAGGGGACGGTCCCTCCCCCACCCAGGATGTGTCATATTCGCGGGGGCAGCCAAGGGTGAAGGGTAAGAGGGCGGGGTGGGGAGGGCAGGGAGGGTGACATCATCGTAGCGCTTAGTAATGCTTTGGCAGAGCCCGAAGCTCCCACCTTGGGAGGGAGAGGGGAGGAGGGGACACGGCGGAGCCAGCAGCCAGGCTACTGCCAAGTGGGTGATCACGAGCAGGCACCCTGCCAGGGGCCCCCAACACAGCTCCCGGGGCATGGGGTGGGGTGGGGTCTCAGGGAGCCCAGGAAGGGGACTCTGGAAAGTGGTGCCACATCCCACGGCCGTGTAGCCACCAGCCTGCTGCCCGTGCACCAGCAAGGTGGCGGCCAGCTGTCCACCTGCTCAGTGTCTGGCTGTCTGACCATCCGACTGCCCCTCGCAGGCTGATGGACTGTCTGGCTCATTTGCATCACTGAGGCTTGAGGATGCAAGGGGGGACGGGTTGAATCCTGGGCCCCATTTATAAGCACTGGCACTGCCCTCTCACGGGGGTGGGGGTGGGGTTTCTCCCCTTCTGAATATCCACAGTCAGGTGGAAGGAAGGAAAGAAATGAACGTCTCCAGAGGTTTATCAGGCAGCTGCCCCAAGCCAGGCGCCCGAGAGACAGAGCCAAACTGACAGGGGCCTGCCCTGGGGGACCCACGTTTTAATCGGGGAGACAGAGCCGCACCCACGATGATTGAAACACGTGCAAACACAGACACACCATCAGAACATGCAGACACACAGGCCAGCAGGAGAAAGCAACTCTGTCCTGCCTCCCCATGGAGAGAGCGCTTCCCCTGCCCCCAAGGGAGACCTGGGCAGTCCCACAAGTTGTCTGACTGCTACGAGGTGATAAAAATTCTTGGGCCACTTGAGTTGCAAACACAAAGTCGGGTTACCTTGGAAAGGAAGCCAACTTTGACCACGGTTTTAAGTGAAAATACTCGGCAGGCCAGTTGGAGAAGAGGGTTTTCATCCTTCTTCTTTCCCATTTTGCTACTTGCAGTTTTGGAAGCTGCCTGGGCAGGGGTGGGGGAAGATGCCAGGGAAGGGAAAGTTTTACTGGCTGGCAGAGGGGAGGGTAGCGCCGGGGGCTTTCAGGGAGCCCCTGGGGACCGTGTGGCTGTACCTCCCACAGTGTGGGCGCTGAGCTTCCTGCTGCGTCCTAGCTGAATGGGCCACTCTGCGCTCTCTCTGCTGCCGCATTGTTACCCACAGGGATGACGGAGACGAAGATGAAGATGATGAGTTGTGACTCATGGAACACCTGAGCAGACTGGGCCCATGTTAGGTCCTCAGAGAGCTCACCTGTGTCCTGCGCCCTGATGAGCCCTGGACGTGCTGGCCAGTCCTTCCTAGGCACATCCCCTTCTCTTCCCCGAGCAGGCCCAGTCCCTCCTGTGCCCTTTCAGAGCCGAATCCCTGCCCCCAGGATCTTCTGTAGTCCTTTCGAATGCCCACAGGGTCAGGTACCCCCACACCCCCCTTTCAGAGGAGCCGGGAGTCCGAGCACCCCAGAGCTCTCACCAAGGAAAACTTCTGGAGAAAAGCGCTCTCCTCTCTAGCAGCTGAGCCCGCTATGCCCTGGCACGGGTGGGTCATTGAGCCCAGGCTGCCACTGGGGGTCTGTGCCTTGAGACCTTGTCTCCCCGACCATTCTGCTCCTTCAGGGTCCCCAAGCCCAGTAAGGGGGACCTCAGTGAGCTCAGCTGCTCAGGTCACACCTGGGAGCCTGCTTGGACCCTTCCTGGCTCCCGAACTCCGACCGAGTCCTTTGCTCTGTGGACTCACCTGTCTTAGGGCGACCAGCTCACCCCACTTTGTCCTGATTTTCCAGGTTTAACACAACAGTCCTACATCCTGGGGACCCCTCTGCCCCAGCTGCTTGGGGTGGCTGGCCACCCTCGTCGGTCTTCGCTGCTACAACCTGGCCCAAGCCATTGTCACCTCTTGTTTAGACAACTGGCCTCTAAGCCGGGCCCTGCCCCAACACATGGCCTCTCCAACACCCCCCCCACACACACAGCCACAAGATTGTCCTTAGAAGACGCACATGTGGCTGCGTCCCTCTTCCCCGCTTGCCCCCACTGAAGTCCTCAGATGCATGATCCCCTCTGGCCCCTCCGCTGTTCCCCTTCTGTGTCTAGCCCCGCCCTCCCTCCCCTGCAGTTCCTTGAGGAGCACCCCCCACGCTTTTGCCCCCACGCAGTGTCTGTCTGTCTCTCCTCCAGGGGCCGGTCAACACTCCCCATATCCACGAGCCCTGGGACCTCAGGACGGTCCTCAGTCCCCTGCAGGCAAGTCCTTCCCACCTGCCCAAACAGCTTCGCTCTGAGGGCGTGAGCGGGCCTGGCCCGTCCTGAGGCCCTGGGCCCTGCAGACCTGAGCCCCCTGGCCAGGACATGGGGGTCGCACACTCAGACACACAAACCCGTTCGTTGAGCTCCTACTGCAGGCCAAGCCCTGGGACCCGAGGACACAGGGATGGAAATGAGCCACATGTCTGCGTACCCTCAGGGGCCCCAGGGTGAGCCTGTGGCCACACACACACATGTGCACAGAGACACACACACACCCAGACAGAAAGACACCAGCCGACACCCACAAACAGATATAACAGGCTTTAGACACTCGGGCAGGGTATTTAATGGGCCAGCGGCTAGCACTGCATGAACACGCTGAAGCTCGGCGCCCTCGGCACGGCTCGTCAACACTCCTGTACGTCTGTGCAAAAGGTGATGCAGAGTAACCTGTGAAAAATACGTGTGGGTGCACGAGGAGAAACCTGCCGTGCGGGAGACCCAGGTTCACTTCCTGGCCCATGTGCCCCCCACCCCCTCAAAAAGAAACATTTTATGAACAAAATTCCCTGTGATGTACACACATATCACACACCTGCCTGGGTGTGGTGTGTGTACAGATATAGATGCACATATATGCAGGCAAAGAAACACGTGTGCATCGATAGCAGCAAGAGCAGTCGTTTACATGAGTGCAAATAGCCACCTAAAATCACATCTTTAAATACAGAGGAGTATTTTTTAAAATCTTTTGCTCTTGACGTCTAGTTATTACTTCTTTTTTTGTGTGTGTGTGGGCATAGAAGCAAGCTCTAAGTTTTTCTTTTACTTTTTTAAAAGTGCATTATTTTAGAATAGATTTAGATTAACAGAAAAGTTGAAAAGGTTTTCCATACACCGCCCACCCACTTTCCCCTATTATTAACACCTGACGTTGGTACGGGGAGTCTCACACACTTAATGCGCCTGTATTGATATGTTATTGTTAATCAAAGTCCGTGCTTGATTCAGGGAAAAAACCCATATACACAGACATAAAAACACAGATATACACACACACATACAAACACAGACCACATATAAGCACAGACATGCACGCAGACACGTACACACAGCCTTGCAGACACACTCACAGCTACAGACACGCACGGCCCTGCAAGCACACACACAGACACACACTGATGAGGCTGAGCTTTACGGACACAGAGAATGAATAAAAACCCCACCTGCAATGGCTTTCCCGACGGCGGGACTCGGGGAGGCCGAGCTGACACCCGCCCCACCGCAGCGCAGCACGGGGCCTGTCTTCCCCGCGCTCCAGGACACGTTCCAAAGGCCTTCACTGGACGCTGGCCTCCAGGCCCACCGAATAATTCTAGACGGGTCACTTCCCCTCTGGACCATGATAGAAATGGGGGATGACCACTCCCAGCCCACCCCAGCCCCTCCAGGACGAAGGGGAGTTCTCCTTCCAGGGCCTAGGGCATCTCCTCCAGGCAAGGCCCACTGACTGAGACGCTTTGAAAGCGCTGTGTCCCATTCCCCTCCCAACGGGGCTGTCCCAGGACCTCCAGGCAGGGGTGTGAGTTCCCCAAGGACCATTCTGGTCACGGGTCCTTGGACTTGGTAAAGGGGGGGCTGGAGCTCAGAGCTCTCCCCTGGCAGGTTAGCATCTGTACACAGGCAGGCCTCAATGCCACCTAGTCCAGGAAGCCCTCCAGGACCCCTTCCCCCTGCCTCCCTTCTCAGACAGGGGGAGGCTCCGTGGCATATTAGTGGTGCATCTGCCTGGTCGTCGGCTGGTGTCCTTCCAGGCATTTCTCAAACTGCCTGCGGAGCCTCATTGACAGAGGTGTTTGTTGAAAACACGACTTCTCGAGCCCCTCACGCTCAAGGAAGGAATCAGGATCCCCCTTGTAGGGTTTGGGAATCCGGATTCCTAAGAGGACCAAGTGATTGTTCGATCAGCCAAGCAGTAGAAACACTGGTCTAAAGCCTGTTGCCTGAGTTCTTTTCTGCACCAACTTATTTCCTTCTGGCCACGAGAATATGGCCCATTATTTGTCCATTCATCCAGCCAGCCACTCAAAATATGGGCATTAAATGGCCAGCAGGCCTCAAGCACTGTGCTTCAAGCTGGTGGCAGCGCGAGCAGGCCCAAGCCCCCCCATCCTCACGGAAATTAAAGGAGACCCAAACTTAGACCAGCAATGTAACTGACAGTCCCAGAGCTCTGAGGGGTCAGGCAGCGGTTCTCAGCTCCACGAGGGCTGACCTCTCACCCTTCAGCAACCCTGTGGGTTTAGGTCTAGGATTAAGCTCGTTTTAGGGAGGGGACACTGAAGACGGCGCCACTGCAGCTTGGAAGGGCAGGTCTGGACTCGAACCCCGGGCAGACGGGGGGCCAGGCCGGGCCCTGTGGGCTGCAAGCAGGTGCACGAGGCCCCCCATGCCGTCAGGGGTGCAGAGAGGACAGCATCCTGCAGGGAGCTGGGAGGAGAAGCAGGAGCTGGGCAGGAGGGGGCTCCTTTCTGAGCTGGACCGTCGGGCAGAGGAGTCCAGGGAGACAGGGGTTTAGGGGGGGGCTCGCAATCCAGGCCAGAGGAGCACGCCTCCCATGGGGAGGGCGCCCTGACCAGGACCCGTGGCTGTGGCCCGGGTGGGCATCTACAAACGCTTCCTCGCTGGGGAGGGGAGGCGGGTAGCAGACGAGAGAGCCCTGGGCCCGGGGGCTGGTGACCCCAAACAGGCTGCTTCACCTCACTGAGCCGCCTCAGTTTTCATGTCTGTAAAATGGGGATGAAGCTGAGAATTCCCGTCCTAGGTTTGGCGTGAGAAGGAATTAGGATGACGTTGCAAAGGGCTTGAGCACACACCAAATAGTAGTGAGTGTGTGTGTGTGGCTTGGGGCTCTGAGGATATTCTGTCTGGCTTAAAGACGAGGAGACTGAGCCCCTGAGAGGTTCAGGGCCTTGTGGAGGCGCCCAGCCTCAGTCCCCAGTGCACGGCTCTCCCCAGCACCAAAGCCCACCTCTGGGCTTCCCACCTCTGCGCCCACGAGCACATGTGCCTGGGCAGCCAAAGGGCTTCTTGCAGCTGATTCTAATCAGCACTGTGCCCCTGGAGGGGCTGGGTGCTGTGCCCCTGGAGGGGCTGGGTGCTGTGCCCTGGGAGGGGCTGGGTGCTGTGCCCCGGGAGGGCCTGGGTGCTGTGCCCTGGAAGGGGCTGGGTGCTGTGCCCTGGAAGGGGCTGGGTGCTGTGCCCTGGGAGGGGCTGGGTGCTGTGCCCCGGGAGGGGCTGGGTGCTGTGCCCCGGGAGGGGCTGGGTGCTGTGCCCTTGGGAGGGGCTGGGTGCTGTGCCTCTGGAGGGGCTGCGTGCTGTGCCCTTGGGAGGGGCTGGGTGCTGTGCCCTGGGAGGGAGTGGGCACTGTGCCCTGGGAGGGGAGATAGCCCAGACTCTCCCTGAATCCACATTTGTAAACAGTTCAGCCAGAGAGAGGAAGGGCACGGTGCCCGGCGCCTGGTGATGGAAGATGGCAAGGGTCCAGCAGCTGTGCAGAGGGGCAGGATGAGGCGGGAAGGGTAAAGGATGGCTGTGACCCTCAGCTGGAGATGGAAGGGGGGAAGGACGGGCCAGGGTCTGTGCTTACTTCCCCGCCTTCTCCTTGGCCAGCTGCCACGCCCAGCGTTGTCCAGGGCATCAGCTCTTGGGAGGGCGCTGAGCCAGCTCTGGAGTCAGGGGACATTTTCCAGCACCCCCTCTAGGTCTTCTCCTCCCCACCTTCCAGCACCCAGCCTGTGTGGGGGAGGACGACAGAATTTAAAAGTCCCTTTTAAAAAGCCACAGCTGTGATGATGGAGCAGGAAGAGGCCCTGGTGGAATTCAGCCAAACCTGGGGCAGAATCTGCCCTGACCCCTCCCTAGTTAGGTGTGCTCAGCTCACTGCACCCCTGTGCAACCTCAGTTTTCCCATCTGTAGATTGGGGGTGATCTAACCACCCCAGGGGAACTCTAAGGGTCTCATGCACTGAGTGAGGGCCTAGTACCCCAGAGGGGTCCTGGAAAACATTATTAAAAAGATAAAAAACTATGGCAATGGGCAAAACTGGCCTACACATTACAGGCCCTCAATAAATACCTGCTGATGGAGTAGGAGGGGAACAAACACAGAAAACAATGATCCCAACATCTGTGCTTTTCGTCTTTCTTTCTAAAAGCACGAGGGAATTGGAGGCATTGGCTGGGGTGAGAGGAAAGCTGGCGTAATTCTTGGGGAGCGGAAGGCTGAGAACATTCTCAGTGACGTCAGCTCCCGTGTGCAGAATCCATTACATCCTCCCAAGTGCCGCTGGCGTCCTCTGACATGACAGCTCTTCTGGGAAGGAGATGAAAACACTGAGTTCATGAAGACAGACGCCAGGTTCAACTCTTGTCTCTGTCTCTTATCATTCACACAGTCTGAGATCAGGGCCATCTCTTCTGAGCTTCAATTTTCTTGTCTTTAAAATGAGGATACAAACACTGACTCTCAGAGTTGCTGTGAGGATTAAATGACGCCATCGGTGTCCAGTGCCTAGCGCTAGGTCTCTGCAAATGGTAGCTGTCACTACTATTACCTAAGGTCATCTTTGTATCAGTTAGCTATTGCTGTGTAACAAAACATCCCCCAAATTGAGGAGCCTAAAATAATAACTATGTATTTAGATTAAATTTCTCATTCTGGGTGAGAAATTTAGATTGAGCTCAGCTGAGAAGCTCTTCTGGCATCCCTCTTGCATCTGCAGTTGGCTGCAGGTGAGCTGTTGACTCTGCCACGGAGGGTGGGTTGGCTTTTGCCTGGGATGATGAGGCAACTCCCTGGCTGCTTGCATCTCATCCTCCAGCAGGCTAGCCTGGGCTTCTTCATATGGCAGTAGCAGGGTTTGAAAGAGACCAGAAGTGCCCAAAACCTCTTGAGTTAGGCTTAAAATTGGCACACTCTATCTTCTCCATATTCCACTGGACAAAGCAAATCATAAGACCAGCCCAGATTCAGAGAGGAGGTAGCTGTAGTTGCAGAGAGCATGGATATGGGAACAGGACTGGGTGTGGCCATTTTTGCAAACAACTGACCACAACTGTGCAGCTGGTTAGAGGCACCTGGGACAGGAACCAGGTTTCCTGATTCTCAGTGCAGTGAGTCAGGCCACTGTCCTGGGTGATCCCCAGCTCTGCTGCCCACTCTGCCCCATGCAACCAGCAGGAAAGCATGTTGCTCTCCTAGATGTCTTCACTCCTGCATCTTCCATGGCCTGGTCAGAATCAGGCTGCCACCTTCAAATCCCTTTACCCTCAAGAGATGGAGATCCGAGGCACACGCATCCACGTGCAGGCTTGCGGGGCCCTGGCGATCCACATCTCCCACGGATCGACCCAGATGGGGTGCCTGCCGCTCAGTCCTCAGACGAAGGCATTACACATGGCACATCTGGCTCCCCTCCCCACAAGCTGCCCCAGCTGCCCACTCAACAAACTCATTAAACTATCTCTGACGAGGCATTTTAGACCCGCACAAGCTACAGCTACTTTCCTCCAGCCCCCTGAGAATTTTCCTGCCCATGTGAAAGAGATGGTCGTATAGGTCAGTTCCCATTGTGGGGGGTGGGGCTGTGGCACCTGGTTCTCATTTGTGCTCACGTTCTGATTGGCTCCTAAGCATCCTCCCAATTCTTGGCCAGCCCACCCAGGGCACTGGAATTCACTGCCTTGTCTCCTGGCCAGGCAGCACCCCCCACCCTGACCCCACCCTCCACCCACCCTGTATCCCAGACAGCAAGGATGTGGTGACAGCTGCCAGCCAGGGGAGAGGCTTCTCCCCCACTTCTGTGCATTTACCAGCAGGCAGAGAGAAGCTCTTAAATCACTTTGCTTCCATCTCTGTTTTAAACCAGAAGCGTATTTCCTGGTTTATTGCCTGGGTCCCTCCACTACACGGTAAGTTCCACAGCATCAGGGACCATGCTTACTTGGTGGATCCCAATTTTTACCACAGGCTCACATGGCCAATTTATTGGGTAACCAATAAATATTTACTGGGATAATGGATGGATGGATGGATGGATGGGTGAATGGATGGGTGGATGAATTGCTGGATAGATGAATGGGTGAATGGATGGATGGGTGGATAGATGAACGGGTGATTGGATGGATGGATGGATGGGTGGGTGGGTGGGTGGATGGATGGATTGGTGAATGGATGGGTGGGTGAATGAATTGGTGGATGGATGAATGGGCGGATGGATGGATGCATGGATGAACTGGTGGATGGATGAACGGGTGAATGGATGAATGGGTGGGTGGATGAACGGGTGAATGGATGGATGAATGGGTGAATGGATGGATGAACAGGTGAATGGATGGATGGGTGGGTGGATGGATGCATGAATAAAATATTAGATTTAATTGAATTCTACCTCCTCAGAAAGGGCATACCTCCTCTACTCCTTTTCTGAACCAACAGTCTATTCTAATTGGCTTTGAGGCCCAGTGGGAAGGGTCTGGACACAGAGCCCCAGTTCTCAGGCCTGATCCCAGCTTCTCCACCAACACTGGGTGCTGGGTGTCCTGGGTGGCTCTACTAGCTTTTCCCTGACAATGTCATGACACACCATTTATTTCAACTACAGTGTGAATGACTGCTGGATTTGGGCAGAAGCGCAGCCCTGCAGCAAGTGGTGCAGCTTCTCCGAGTCATGGTTTCCTCAACCACGAGGTGGTGGGAGGAGCAGCTGCCTCCCTTGCAGGGTGTGAGGGCTGAAGGTCAACGCTAAGGAAGTGGCAGGTGTTGTGACGAGGACGATGGTGACTGGGGAGGAGACAGTGCCAGAGGGATGCAGCTGCCCGGTCTGCAGTGGCTTTGTGCAGCCTCTCCTCCTCCTGCTCACCTGTAGGATGCAGTCCATGGGCTGCAGAGTCGCCCGGCTGCTCTGGTGGGGGTCCTGCCCAGCACGGCTCCCTCACCTCTCTCCCTGGAGGACAGTCAACAGCACCCCAGACCAGCACCTCTGACGCCCCAGGCCCTGTGCCCTCCATGAACAGGGACAAAGGGGACTGGCTGCTGGGGTCACTGGGTGGCTGTGACTGTGGAAGCCCCAAGCTGGGCTCACTCAGGTAAGTGATGCCGGGGTGGAGCTGGACCCCTCACTCCATCTTTCCTCTGTCACCAGTGCCTGCTCCTGCCCCCACACCCTCTCCAGCTCCCGTCTTCCATCCAGCCCCTCCCCATGGCCATTCTGCCCTTCCTGCTGTTCCTGCTGGTCCCCCCCACTCCCCCCACCCCGAAGCCTGTTCCCAGAGGCCACTGCTTGAGGCATCTGAGGTGACTTTGGGGGGGGTGGCTCTGTGCCAGACATGTCCCCCCCAGAACGTATGAGCTGGGGAAATGACTTCAGAGGGGCAGCTGGCGAGGGAGGGGAAGGGGTGGCACTCACAGCTCACCCCTCACCCCTCCTACCTGGCTACCCCTTCCGTGTGCCCCAGGTGGCTCAACCCCACTGGGCAGGAGGCTGAGCTCAGGGCCTGCCCTGCCCCCGCCTTCAGGACCCATCAGCCCTCTCTGCACTGAAGTTCATTCCTAAATGCCTCGTCCACACCCCGGGGTGGGGTGGGGGTGGGAATCTCAGCGAAGCCAGTGAGAACCAGCTGCTTCAGGAAGCAGCCGTAGGTGCATTAGTTCATTCTGCCACTCCGGGAACTGGGCATCACAGACCGCATGCTACCTATGGGGAAACTGAGGCTGGGAGAGGCAAAATCACTCTCCCCCAACCACCTTGTAAGCAGCAGCCATTTCACAGGATTTGCTTTCCCCAGGGCAGGGTGGGGAGTGGGTGGTTCCTGCAAAGGGCGGCTGGAAGGGAAGGGGAGGCCTCGGGATGCACGCCTCCGCCCCCTTTCCTGTTTGTTCCACTTGCTGCTCATTATTCTACTTCCTTCCGCAGGATGCCAGGGGCCTTGGATGGGTCCCCGGGGGGTCCCCTGGCAATGCTCTGACTGGACTGTGCCGTTGGCAGTTGGCGCTGGGGTGCTTATGCATACCTGAGCACGTGTGGGCAGATGTGCCTGTACACGTGTGTGTCGCCTGTGTGCAGGTGTGTCTGGGGCACAGGTATGTGTATGAGATTCCCCACCCTCACCAGCATGCAGGTGCCACGGGCACGGGGACTTTGCGTTGGTTGCCATGTGCCCGGAGCCCAGAGCTGTGCCTGGCACAGCGGGCAACACGAAACACTCCTTGAATGTGTGAATGAATGAAGGAGCCTCAGTCCACAGACCCCAGCGAGCAGCCAGCCACGTGCCCTACAGCAAGGGAACCTGGGTCTCTGTCCAGATGCAGGGGAGGGAGAGGTGGCAGCCCTGGTGGCTGGACACTCTGGTGTCATTAGTGCCCCCCCATGCACACTGGGGGAGTTGTTCACCTGGAACCCCAGGGTGGGGGCTGGAGGAGAAGGGGGCTCACCGGGAAGCTGGCAGGGTCAGCGGCCAGGACAGGCCCGAGTGAAGAGCATTTGGCCTCTCCTGCCCCCCACTGGCCACCTGCAGCCTGTTAGTCTGAGGTGGGAAGACAGCTGGGAAGGGAGGGGGCTTCAGGGATCCATAGGACCAGGCCAGGGGTTATATACTGAAATATTTCCGTGCTGGTTGGTGGAAAAGCCCCCAGCCCAAAGCCTAGGACCCCCTGCCGCCCCCCCCCCCCCCACAGCCACCCGCACAGGTTGATGCTGGCCATAGGGACCCTATGTCAACTCCAGCCTGGCTCCCGTTCCCATGCCGGCCAATCACCCAAAGCCCAGCTTCCTGGACACCTCCTGAACACGACACTGGCTCCCCAAGGGACCTAGAGAGCAAGCTTGTGCCCCACCTGTGCTTCCTGCCTGGCCCCAGAAGCTGTGGGGTGGGGGTTGGGGGCACTGCCAAGGGGCACCCTCGCATCCTCCTGGCCCCCTGATGTGGCAGCCAGCCCACCACGGAGCTGCACAGCCAGTCCCTTGGCCGGACCTGGAAGGAGAGGTGGGGGCGGGGGGGGCAGGCATGCAGGCGGGCTGAGTAGCTTGGCTGCAGGGCTCATCTCAGGACTCGGGGAGCCGCCTGTGCTCCCTCCCTGCAGAAGCCTCCCAGGCCTGGGAAGAGGGCAGCTGGAAGTTGGGTGCTGCCCAGAGGTAGGAATGAGTGGCCCACCGGGTGTGGTGTGAAGTCTGCTCTGGCCCTCCCCATCGTGGCCCCTGGGCAGTGTGGGCTTGCCAGAGGATTCAACCCACCCCTTAATAACTTCTGGAATTTTCTTAATCTTCTCTAAAGGAGTTTGCAAATGCAGTTTTGAGTCCCCCTCCCGCCCTGCCCGGCCCAGGATCACACGGGGAGAAGTTGGAGCGAGGTCCAAACCTGATGCCCGGCTCCCAAGGATGAGGTGTTTTTTGGGGTCATCCCTAGATGCTGGTGCCCTCCTAAGGTGGGAGATTGGAGGGGCCCATCTGAACTGCCAGGATGGGCCCATCTGGACTGCCATTCCAGAGGATGGGCCAGCTGGAATCCTGACACCCCACCCCATGGAGAGAGAGGTGGCCAAGGCCACGGAGGGCACCGCAGGGGACCCCACACCGCTGGCCCTCAGCTGGCCCTTGGGGTGCCCCTTTAGGCAGAAGCTCTGCAGGGGAACAGGGCAGGGGAACGGGGCAGGGGAATGGGGCAGGGCATCGGGGCAGGGCATTGGGGCAGGGGAACGGGGCAGGGGAACGGGGCAGGGGTACGGGGCAGGGGAACGGGGCACGGGGCACGGGGAACGGGGCAAGGGAACGGGGCAGGGGAACGGGGCAGGGCATCGGGGCAGGGCATCGGGGCAGGGGAACGGGGCAGGGGAACGGGGCAGGGGAACAGGGCAGGGCATCGGGGCGCAGGAACGGGACTGCAGTTTCGTCAGCCTCTTTTGCTTCTCACCCCCTCAAAACTCCCAGCCTCAACCCCAGGGTCAGACCCGAGCCCCCGGGCCTGACCCACCCAGACCACACTTCACGTCCCACTCTCTGCCAGCTAACATTTGCTGCTGTCCTTTGAGGCAGTGAGGCGCTCAGCCTCCTGGATGGCCCCAACACCCTGTTCTCACCACCAGGCCAAGAGGGGACCAAGGAGTGATGTGCCAGAGGAAGAAAGGGCTCCCCAGTTTCTCTGCATGCATCGGCTGCTGTCCCCACTTGGATGTCACCCCAATTCCAGGGGGCTGCTGGAACCGTGAGAGACACATGGGCAGGCATCTCCATTCTCACCTGCTCCTCCCTGGGTCTCGGGCGGCCCCCCACCCTGCCCCCTGCCCCCGTGAAGGTGGCAGCCCCCATGCTCCCGCCCTCTGTGTGCACTCAGCCCTCCGCCGTCCACAACAACCCCTGCTCAGCTGGCAGCATCTGGGAGGCGAGGTTTGGGGCTCCAGGGGGTGCCGGCCTCCTCAAAGCAGCGAGAGACGTGAAGTACTGAGCGGTTATTCCCTGCCAGGTGCCCTGCCGTAGCCTTTGCACACGCGGGCACGGCCTTTGCACACTCAGTCACAGGGATAGCCTCACACGACCCGGGAACATCCCCGGGTTCGGACCTGAAGACGCTGAGGCCCCGACCAGAGGGGTGCTGCTTTGGTCGCCTGGTTACAAAGTCCCAGAGCCTCGATTCCAGCTCAGGGCTGCTGAGCCTTTCCCAGGGCGACAGACGGACAGCAACGACCCTCTCTGAGCCTCAGGACTCCCAAGTTGCTGGGGGCTTCGGAGTGAACCAAAGCAGGACCAGACCCGCTCCCGGCCCCAAACAGCTCCGGGTCCAGCTGGAGCCTCCGATTCTCCTGAGCTGACAAGAGACTCCCACCCACGGCAGCGACCAAGCCTTGTCTCTCTCCTTAGCTCCCCCCACCCCGCCCCGCCAAACCCTCCCCCGCTGCGAGGCCCTGCTCAAGCAGGGCAGGGAGGCACCCGGGCTTCCGGTGGGCAGGGTAGGCCGGCCAAGGTGAAGCAGAGCCGGGCAGTTACTCTCCCGGCGGAACCACTGCAGCTGCGGCCCCGGGGGGCGGGGTGGGGGGGAGCTGGCCCGGCCCGGGCACGACCCCCAGCTCCCCCTCTCGCCAACAGCTGTGCTGGGGGCAGGCTTAACCTCTCCTGCTCCCCCGTCCTCATCTGCACGATGGAGAGCCGTCACCCACAGGGCTATGGAGAGGAGGGTGAGGGTCTGTGGGTGGCGCGTGGCACAGAGCAGTGCCCTCCAAGTACCAACTGCGTCCCCCAGCGGCTCCGCGGGCCTTCACCTCTGTGCCCACCGCAGCCATCAACGCGGGGCCGAGCACCTGGGCCCTCATTTATGCTCGGGGCCCACTGACCCCGCTTAATCATGTTGTGAAGGGCTGTCAGAGCTGGTTTATTTGGGGAGGTCGGGAGCTCTAGCCTCCATCCAGCCACATTCCCTCTAGTAGCTGAGGAGGAGGAAAACACCACTTCCCTAAGTAACCTTGGGATGAGAGCTAGGTGAGTGATAAAGGTTTCCTGTTTTTTTTTATTTGACCACCAAGGAACTCAGAGGCTAAATTATATATGGTTCAACTAAGCAGGGGTAGCTCAGGGACAGTGACGGCTTTCATTCTGCACTCCAACTGGACGGATGGACAGTGCTGTGTTGAGGGTTCTGAGGCTGCACTCACCACCGTCAGGGTGCATCCATGTGAACTGTGATCATTTAGTGATGTCTGCCATGAGCGCAGCTGTGGATTTCAACAACGCATTCAGTGGGTATTTGCCACCATCAGGTAAATAAACTTATGGTCACCTCACCTGTTTTAGTTCACCACACCCAAGTCCATACATCCTCATAAATTTGTATTTTCCCTGTTACATTTTATTTCTGATTTATTATATGTACTTCTTTTGTGGGACAAGCCAGGTTATAAATAATACACTGGAATGGCTTCCCCAGAGCCCCCAGCCCGCAGAGCAGAAGCAGCTGCAGGGAGAGTCCCGCACAGCAGCCGAGAACAAGGCCGGTCTCCCAGGAGCCTTGGGATTACTCACCTCCGCGTGGGGCCCACGGGCCTGAGGGTGGGCCTACCATATTCCAGCCACAGAAAACCTCTTGCAAGAAATTAGCCAGCAGAGAAGCAGGGCTGGGCCGTTCCTGCTGTGCCCCCTGCCTGCTGCGGACAAGGCTCTCCGCGTGGGGGGCTGCCGCCTGCAAGGGCCGGATGGCTCAGGCAGTGCTGACCAGGCCCTGCCTCGGGGCTTGGCTAAAACACGCAGATCCCTCATCCTCACGCCCACATTGCCGGCCAGAGCTCCCGAGGCCAGGAACCCGTATTTTCACGAGCGCTCCCCCGGAGCGGGGGCCGGCCCAGGACTGGAGGAGCGTGGACCGACCTGCGGCCTCCTGGGCTCCAGGCTGGGCGGCAGCGCCCCCTGGTGGGTCCTGCCGTAATGGCCCCGGCCACTGCCCTGCCCGCCCCACTGCAGGGAGCCAGGCGGGTACTGGCCAGGGTTCCCCCGCTCCAGCTGTCCCTCCACCTCCAGGGACCTGGAGAAGTGGGAATGGCGGAGACAGAGGGCAAGCACCGTCCTAGGTCTCCTTTCCACCAGCCTTCCTTGCCACCCCCACGTTCCCGCTGCACCCCAGAGGGGACTGACTTCCCTTGTCTTCTGCACTAAGAAGCCCTAAAAGTTTAGTCTGAACTCCCCTGGGCTTCGCGGGGCAGGGCAGGTGGACTAGGGCTCGGCCACAGGAGCCTGCTCAAGTAAGAGCTTCCTTTTAAAAGTCTCACACTCATAAGAACACCTCGGGCTCAAACCGAGACTCTGTAAAGGTTTCATACGCTAGGTGTGCCTCCCCAGAACCCGTAACCCCAGAGAGTTCCTGGGTCAGATAAATCCTGAAGCCCAGAGGGACCAGCCTCTCCAGGATTATCAATTACTTACACCCCCATCCTTCAGTGTGGACGTCCCTTCTCAACATGAAAAGTCACAACAGGTATTCCTCAAAGGTCCCTGTAGACTGGGAGAGGAATTAAAGGAGGAGGTGGCATAGCAGAGAAAATGGGATTTAGCAGATGAGCATGGCTGCCGAATCACTATATTAATATCCCTTCTGGCCTCCAGGGTTTCAGAGCAGCTAGAAGGAAAAATGTGAGATAATGGAATGGTAGCCTGTGACAAACTCTGGGATCTGTTCTGTGACTACGTACAGAACTATACTTTGAAAACTATTGCTTTTCTCTTTCTTTGCTTAGTATATATGTATATTTACAATTAAAAATGTTTTAAAAGTCTCATATTTCCTCTTCAAAAGTCCCCTGAACTCTGCACATCTTTTTCATCATATTTCTTTAATATAAAAATGTTTCCTTCTGCAAGTGTTTACCAAAAAAAAAAAACCCAGATGCTCTAAAAAGACAGGCCACGCTTGCCCCGGGCTTCCCCGCCAGCCCCACCTGCCGCTTTAGTGTGTCTCCCGGAGGCGCCGGAACCTCGTCTCGGGAGCAGGAGCCCAGAGGTCTGCGCCTGTCTCAACACACAGATCAAACTCCAGCGCCCGGGTTGCCAGGCAGGCGGCCCGGAGCCTACCCGTCATGACCCACGTGCACCAGGCTGAGTGGGCGCCAGAGACGCCACCACGGGCCCCCCGGCCCCTGGGGGACAGCAGCAGGGTGGCCTGGCCCTCTTTCCAGCACACCCAGCCACTTCCTCCTGACCCCTCCCCAGGCGCCCACGGTCTCTCCAAGAAGCAGCATCTCCACCATGGCAGGCTGGGTTATTACAAATCCTCTTTAATAGTCTTTCGATCTTGAGCATGTTTTATAGATCTCTGCACGCAGAGCCCACTCCCCATTTCCCCTACAAGGCACAGCTTCACCCACCCCCACTTCCCTGGGGGGTTGGAGATGGGCAGTGGGCAGTGGCCTGCTGGTGCAGAAAAGCTGGTCCAGCCTCTCCAGGAGAAAGTGGCCTCCCTCCTCCCTCCCTGGACAGCTCACGGTCCTGGAGAGCATGCGGCCGGCCAGTGCCCTCCCCTCACTAAGCCGCCCGGAGCACATCCAGACCCCCTCAGGCAGGCAGGACCCCCGAGGTCCTGCCCCCACAGCTCGGCCCAGGCTCATCTGGGCTGCCTGAGCAGGTTCGGCCAGGCCAGGGGAAGAGCTGCTGCCCCCTAATGTCAGGTAAATAAAGCCCACCCTCTCCCACTCCCTTCAATAAAAATGTGAAAACCAAAGACACGAGCGTCTTAGCAGAAAAAAAAAAGTGCACCCACGCAGTGGGCAGAGCCCTGACAGCCCAGCACGTCTCACTCAAGCCCTACCCCCACCCACTCTGAGTTTTAAATATGCATGGCCCTACAGTACACACGGCCTCAAGGACAGGTGGAAATCCAGCCCACCCAGAACAGGGCAGGGACACTGCAGGGAGCAATTTCTCTGGGTCCTCAGTGTGCCCTGGTGGGCAGGGGGTCGAGCGGCCAGAGCCCAGGGCTCTGAGCAAGGCCGGCAGAGGGGTCCAGGCCCTAGAAAGCCCTACTTTCAGCCAGCACAGGAGAGGAGGGCGAGGGAGGCAGTGACAGGGGCACGGGCCTGGAGCAGGGGGGACAGGGACTCATTAGTACTTGGGGACCTTGCTGTAGTCTTCAGAATGGATGTGCCGGCACAGGCAGATGGACAGGAGCATCCCCAGGAGCTGTCGAGGAGAGGAGAGTCAGGTGGAGGTGACCAGCCCCCGGGGACCCAGCCCGGCCCCCAGCCCAGTCCCCAGGGGACCCAGCCCGGCCCCCAGCCCAGCCCCCAGCCCAGCCCCGGGGGCCCCAGCCTTGCAAGGCAGTGGAGAAGCATCTCGCCAGCCAGTCAACACCCAGATGTTAAGCTGGACAGGACAGACGTTTGACGTGTGCCTCCCGGCCACCCCGCACAAGGTCAGCACCCAGGCCTGCCGCAGGGGGTGCCACGGGAAGGGACGCAGACCTCGATGACAGCGACGCCCACACACGTGCCCAGGATGACGCTCAGGTTCTCCCGCAGCCATGCCTGCACCTTCTCCACGCAGCCCTGCGGGGACACACGGCCACAGTGAGCCACACCACGCCAGCACACGCCAACACACGCCAGCACACGCTGGCACCAAGGGGGCCACTTGTGGCCTAAGGGGCCCGCCCAGGGGTGCCGTGGGCTCCCCGAATGAAGCAGGTGGGCAGAAGTGGACGAAAGCACAGGAGAATCAAAGGAGGGAACAACCAAGTGCAGGAAGGACCCGTCGGAGCCCCGGGGCCCGAGCGCCCGCCCCGCCCACCCCACCCACCTCAGGGTACACAGGCCAGTCCTCGGGGCTGTTGCCACTCTGGGTCCTGTTCCTGGGGACCTCGCAGAAGCCCGTCATCACGGGGGGGCCGCTGTCCTTGTCCTCTCTCATCTTGCAAGAGCAGGGGTAGGTGACATTGGGGCGGCTCATGAGCTCGGCGTTGTCCGTCCAGTTGTAGGAGCTGACCCAGCCGCAGCACTTCATCTAGGCAAAGAGGGGCCAGGCTGCTCGTACCCACTGCCCGCTGCCCCCATGGCACGGGGGTTAGGCCTCCCTGGGACTGAGGCTCGGATCCGCCACTTCCAGGACCCTCGGGCCCCAGTGGAGCCTCCAGGGTCGGAGTTCAGGGCTCACTGTGGCTTCTGTAAGCCGCAGGGAAATGAAGGGGCCTCTGGAAACATGGGCCACAGACTGTCAACACAGCAGGAAGAGAGGGCACAAAGCAGAGCAGGAGGGAAGCACAGGCTGGAAGTCGGAACACAGTTGCACGAGGAGGGCAGAGGACACATGGCTAAGAATGTGGGATTGGGGGTCAGGCCGTGGGGCCCTAATTCCAGCTCTGCCACCTCCCAGCTGAGTGACCCTGGCCGAGGCACTGACCTCAACCTCCTCACCTGCATAACACAGGAAAGGTTCCCAGCCTTGAAAGGCTCCTAGCCTGCAGGGCCATTAGTGCCTACGGAAAGAGGCAGGCGAGGCATCCAGCCCAGGTGGGGAAGGCATGGGGAGAGCTCAGTAAATGCCACTTTTAGCTGCTGAGCGCCTCCTCGAGTTGCAATCTGACTCTGAGCTTCCTGGTTGCCAAAGTGAAAAAGGAGACAAGGGCAATTCTGTTTTTTAGAGGAGAAAATGTTTGGGGGTGGGGAGCAGGGGCATGGAGAAAAGTCTTCCTGGGCTGCACATGCTAAAAGGAGTTTCCCGGGCTTGTATTTCTGACACAGGAGCCCTCGGCAGAGCGGGACTGGGGCCCCAGGGGCCGGGCCTGTGCTGGAAACGCCCTGGAAGGCGAGCAGTCCTGGGTGTTAAAAATCCTGGCCCTGCCTCATGCACAGACAATCCGCTGCACTTCTCCGAGCCTCAATTTCATCACCTGGAGAGTGGGATACAGCAGCCGTATCCCACTCCTGGAAGACTCCAGCGGACCGCAGGCGGGCGCTGCGAGCCTCGGCGCCGAATGGGAGAGGTGGGTTCCCCGCCTGCTTCTCTCGCGCGGGGTGATGCGTCCAGACCCGCGGCCAGCAGGGGGCGCGCCGAGCACGCCCAGGAGCACGCGCCGGGCAGTGTTCCTAACCCACTGTCCGTTTTTCCCTTCCCCGAGGTCAGCCTGGGGCCCGCCCGGTCTGCAGGGCCCCGCGCAAGGAGACAGCTGGCAGCTTCCGGTGCACAGCAGCGGCAGAGCCCTCCTCTCCAGCCCCACACCCACCCCTCACACGCCGCCATGGTCTGCACGAGCCTCCATCCCCGTGTCTCCGTGGCCGTGCATGGGGATAAGACATCGCCACCCGTGGGCCACGTAATGGTGCTTTACAGACTCGACTGCACACGGGCATGGACCAGTAGCCCCATTTTATAGAGAAGGAAACTGAGGCTGGGAGAAGCCCTGGCTAGAAGAGGCAGAGTCAGCCCCTGGGAGCCCGGCCCCAGTGTGCCATCTGCACCACTGCCCACGCAGATGTCAGAACCATCTGGAGGCCGTGCCCGCGGCGGAGTCCTCTTGCCACCCCTCAATCAGCAGAGGGACCCCCTGTCCTCCAGACTCCTTGAAGGGTGGCACTTGTTCATCCCTTGCTGACCTAGCAAAGGGTCTCAGTTATTATGACCCAAATGAAGGTGTGACAATAACCTCTCCAGCGGGCAGGAGACCTCCAGCGATGCAGCCCCATCCCTACCTGTGCTCCTCTCATCCCTCCGGAGCAGCCAGTGAGGCCCCCAGGCCGGGACAGCCTGCCCCTGCTCACAGCCCAGAGGACGGTCGGGCCCCTGTCTCCTGGACCCAGCTTCCTCTCCAATGTCCAAACTGTCCTGGTACCTCAGAGCCACGCTCTCTCTTCCATCCCCGCCCCCCACCAAACCCCGCAGCCGTCCCCATTCCAGGTGGCTGGTGCCAGCAGGTCTGCAGTGCCCGCGTGCCCGCTGCTCTCATGGGAGCAAGGAGGAGGTGGCCCAGAAAAGGTGGGTCCTGGCCAAGGGCACACAGCACCTGGGACCACGAGAAGGGAACTGACACCCACACGTCGAGATGGATATGTGGGTGAGATGGTTGGTCCACCATCAAGACAGGTCAGGAGCTGGTCAGTCAGTCCACCTGTCCGTCCATCCGTCAGCTTGACTGTCAGTCAGTTACTCAGTCTGTTTGTCACTCTCTGAACTAAGGCAGAAGGCACGAGGCATACACACCTGCAGAGCTCAGCCTGGTGGGTTTTCACCTACGTCTGTCCAGGCGTAACCACCACCCAGATCAAGATTTGGCTAGAAAGTTCCCTCCGCCCCAGAGTCCCTGCCTGACAGGTGCCCTGCACCCCGTCTTCTAGCCGCTACTCAGCCTTGGAGCCCGTTTCTTAATGCCCAGGGTGGGGCTCCCGCCCCTCACCCCTGGCCTAGGGTGGAAAGGGTCAGGAGCTGCCTGTGAGACCCCACGCCCCGAGCAAGGCGCGGGGTTGGTTGTGGTGCCAGGGAGGGGGCTGCTCAGGAGCCCCCGCCAGCAGACACGCGCTGACATCCACACTCCCGTACCTGCGCGCCGCTGTCCGCTCACGAGGGCAGGAGAGCCCCAGACCGGACAGCCCGGGTGGGCCGGGACGCGCCCTCACCTGCGCCTGCACGTAGTCCCAGGCCTCCTGCAGCCTGTCGTCACTGCTGGCGTTGTAGTTCTTGATGAGCTTGGACACGATATCACCCATCTCCTGCTTCACCTGCAGGGAAAGCAAGGCCCGTGGTCAGATCTCCTGGAACCCAGGTTGCGCTGATTCAGCCAGCCTCCCAACAACTCTGGGGTGCATGCAGGCAGAGGCAACCACCCCTCTCCACACGCAGCGGCTCCGGGGCCCTCTGGACATGAATCATCCTGCCATTCTCCAGCTGAATACCACGCCCCCCTGCGCCAGCGGCCTCCCACCCCTCTCAGGCCTCCCAGCGTCCTCTCAATGGCCTAGAAGACCCTACCTGGCCTGGCTCCTCTCTGCCCAGACCTCACTTCCCGTGCTTGCTGACCTCTCTGCTCTCTCCAGGCTAGGCAAGCTCCTGCCTCAGGGCCTCTGCACATGCAGCGCCCTCTGCCTGGAAGGCTTTTTCCCAAGATACAGACATGGCACCCCTCACTTCCTTCAGGGCTCTGCTCAAATGCCACCTGCTGGGAACCACATTCCTGGACCACGCCCCAAATACCAGCCCTTCTCCACTCCCGCTCCCCACCCCAAGCCCTCCTTCTCCAGAGATTATTTGCCCCATTGTTTTCAGGGTATTTTTTGGTTTCTCGCCTTGTTAGAATGCCAGCTCCATGGGGGCAGGGGCCCTGCGAGCCCCAGGGGCCAGAGCGAAGGCCAGCCGGAGTGGGTGTGTCACACATTGATAAGAACACACACCTGAAGGACGCGCGGAACCAGTGGGCCTCCAGGCCCCGGGCCAGCCCACAAGGCGAGGACCAGGGCACCCTGCCCAGAGGAGGGGCAGGGGAGAGGCAGGCTCTACTGCCTTCTTCCACAGGGCAGGGCGGGGCTTCGGAACAGCCCCGGGCACTGCGGGGGGACCCAGAGGAGACCTGAGCCCCAGGCTGTGCCCTCAGCATCGCCCCTGTGTCCGGCAGTCCTCCAGCACGCCCCGCCCCCACAGGGGCCAGCACCACCCAACCCCCACGAGCAGTGCATGTCCAACCCCCACGAGCAGTGCATGTCCAACTCCCACAAGCAGTGCATGTTCGGGGTGCGGCAGGAGGACGTGCTTAGGCACCTCGCTATGACCTGGCTGCCTGACCCGGGGCTCCCTAAAACCCACATCCAACCACGGCCTGGGGTGCGCAGGGCTTCCGGACGCCTGGTTGAGGTAGAAAAGAAATGCTTTTTTATTGATGCTGTATGGGTCACATTTCATTCTTTTTCCACGTGCCTATCCCATTATTGCAGCACCATTCACTGAATTTTTATTTTGGTTGGGGGGAGGACGGGGGCAGGGAATCGAAGCCAGGTCTCCAGCATGGCGAGCGATAATTCCACCGCTGAACCACCAGTGCCCCCCCAAACACCTGTTTTTATCTAACTCCATGGAGAAAATGCTGATTTACAAAGAAGGCAGACAAGGGGTCTAAGTATCAAAAGTTTCAGCCCCAAAGGCCTCCCATTTGGGCGTAGAAAAGAGAGGACCCCACACACGGCAGTTTTTCAGGAACAAAACTTTGCAAACCCCAAATCAGCCAGGGGAGCGGAGGGCAGGTGGCGCCTCTGCCCTGAGGCGCACACGCGTGGAAAGGTCACTCACCAACCCCCACCCCCTAAGCCGTTCCTGAGAAAGAGGAATTGGGAGACGTGGGCAGGTGCTCCCAGGCAGGAGGTTTCAGAGCCTGGCTCCCAGGAGACCCTGAGAGTGGGGCTGCCTCCCCCCACCCGCAGGCAGCCTGAGCCTCCCCCCTGCCCCTCGGATGCTGTGCTCAGAGAGCCCACACCCTCCAGGGGGCTCCAGCCCAGCTCCAGGCCCCACTCCCTACAGACCTGGGAGACCCGCCTCCCTTGCAGCCAGCCCCGTCCAGTGACCACTGTGCACTTCTCCCTCTCAAGACAGCCCTCAGCTTGAGCTTTTTTTTTTCCTTTTCATTCATATGGAGCTTTACATCACAATAATATTAATAGTGATTAACTTTTCTCAAAGTTTTTTTTTATGTACCAGGCCCTGGGTTTTTTTTTTTTTTTTTTTCTTTTACATGGGTAGGCACCAGGAATCGAACCCGGGTCCTCTGGCATGGCAGGCAAGCATTCTTGCCTGCTGAGCCACCGTGGCCCAAAACTTTTTACCATTTTTTTTTTTTTTTTTTTTTTTTGCATGGGCAGGCACCGGGAATTGAACCCAGGTCTCCGGCATGGCAGGCAAGAACTCTGCCACTAAGCCATCATGGCCCACCCTGGCCCTGGGTTTTTTAACGCACCATCTCAATGAGATCATCACAGCAGACCTAGCCAAGGCTCCCAGAGGTACAGAAAATGAAGTCCAGAGAGGTTAGTTAACTCATTCCAGGTCACACAGCCAACATGGGGCAATACTGAAATGTGGACCCAGGCTCGTTTGATTCCAGAACCCATGTTTTGACCCATTAAGCTCTAACGGCATTCTGTGCAGAAGGTCAGGACAGTTCTGGGGGCTCAGAGAAGGTATGTGGTTTGCCCAAGTCACACAGCTGGGACTGCTCTCCTGCAGATCTTGGGTCTTTCTGCCCTTACCATCTCTGTTTCACCTCTGAGCCCCAGAGAACCAAGGGCCCTTGGGGTATGGAAAGGAGGGAGGTCCCCAGAGTATCTGAATGGGGACTTCCTCCCCAACATCCTTCCCCATCCGCCCTCCCCACCGACCTCAGGCTATTTATACCTGCCCTGCAGGCTCCACGGCAGCCCTGACTTCCCTGTTTCCCACCCAGCCCACTGAAATGAGAAAGAGACAGAGGCTGGGTGGTTTCCACTGAGGCTGGGTGGTTTCCACGGAAACACCGCATTGTCCTCCAGCCCAGAGTGGGGGGCCCCCAGAGGGCCTGTGGCCAAAGAGCCAGCATCTTGGGATCCCACCTCCCTGGAGGCCTCGCTGGGAGCTGAGGGAGGTCGCCCGGGCAACGGGACAATTCCCAAGAAACAGCAGGGAGGGAAAGCAGAGAGAGGTTCCTGATCTCATCTCACCCTTGCAGGGCCCTCTGCTGTTTTTGCTTGCCTTGTACCCACTGCCCTGTCTTGAACCGCACTTCCTTACCTTCTGGGGGGGGGACCACCAGAAGCCCCCTTGTACCCATGGGTGGGCCTGAGACACAGGCCGGCTACTCAGTGCCCCTGTGCCCTGACCCAGCGAGCAGCTCAGGGGTGGGTACGTGACCCGGGCTGGCCCACCACTAAGCTAGCGGATGAGAGCCATAGCCACCGAGGCACCCACCAGGCTCCACTGGGCTGAGGGACGAGAGAGACAGAGGCCTGATGGTAGCTTCTGGAAGCCGAGATCCAGCTCGGCCTCTAGCAAGCTCAGGCCAGCTTCTGTTGGGTTACTGTCACATACATTGAAGAGTTCTACCTAGGACAGGCTCATATTTCATGGACCCTCATGCAAAATGGAAAAGTGGGGCTCCTTGTTTAAAAATAATAAAGAATTTCAGGACAGTGGCATCAGGGCAAACCAAAAACAGGATCCTTCTAGGGGCAATTGCACAGATGCACACCTATGAAATCAGCCCTGGTTCTGCCCAGAAGAGGGAACAGAGGCTCAGAGAGTTGCAACAACTTGCTCCAGATCGCACAGCTAGCGACACTGATCTGTGCAGCTCCTGAGCCCTGCAAACTCAGCCCTGGCAAGCCACTCCCCGCCACCCCCCTGACCTGGGATCCCACTATCCTGGGGCCCCTCTACTTATCCCCTCACCCCAATGCTATGCTTTAACCTCACCTTGCACTGACATTGCACAGAGAGTCAAGAGTAGAAGAGACCTGGGAGTTCAGCACATCAGCCAAATGTGACACTCCTTCCCATGCTTTCCCAGGCTTTTAGATGCTTCCGATGATGGGAAGCTCATTACCTCACACAACAGCATATTCTAGGTTTGGGAACTCGCCATACAAAGCAATTTGTTTTAAGTTGGGCCTAAATAACTGCTACCCATTTGTATTAATTTGCATCCTCCCTGCCCACCTCCAAACTCCAGTCCCAGCTGGGACCACTCAACACAAACCAAATCCCTCTCTCCTAGGACAAATATCTCTCAGATATCTGAGACCAGATGTCTCTATTTGTCCCTCTCCTCTCCAGGGTAATTTCCCGGCTTCTCTGACCACTGTGTGGGCTGTAGTCCACACCTCTCCATGCTCTTTACTCTAGCAGGTCAAATCACCCAACAGCAAGGCACCCCAAATGCAGTATGATGAGCCCACATCTTTCCGCCTTCTTGCCTGGGTCCCTACAGGAGATGCTGCAATGCAGAGACAGCAGCTCTGAGGCTTTGTCCCCTTGGCCTTGCAGGGAACTGAAGACCCTTTGCTGTCCTGGCTGCAATCCACATAATCAGCTACCCTGGAATTAGCAGGGGGCCCAGCCAGGTCCCCAACTGTAAGCTCCTTGAGGGCAGGACCTGCGTCTGTAACTGTCCCCCACCCACCAGGGAGCCCCGCCCAGAGCTGAGCGCCAGCAGGGGCCTGGACACTCACATTTCCTCCACGGGGAGATCACTGTCCATAGACAGCATGGGTACCTTCTTTTCCCTTCCCAAAAGGTCACCTTTCCCTGTCCCAAGCCTGTAAAAAGTAGGTCAGTGGATCGGGAAGTTTCCATTGCTGCAACCAGATGTTGCCCAGAGGGACGCGTTGTCCTCTAGAAACAGGTTTCCCTCCCTAGGCCAGCAGGGCATGTGCACACGGTTATTTTGGGCTCCTTGGGTGGGAAAGGGCAGGAGAAGGGGAATTGCAGTTCTCCCGAGCAACCCTCCAGCCATCATGCCCAGGCCATGCCTCTCTACCCCTGCCCGCCGGCTCCCATGCAGCCATCTGAACCTCTTCCCCTCCAAGCTCCCAGGCCCTGGGCCTCCTGCTCCTGCACCTCCACGTGTGTCTTCACACTCCTCGTATAAGCTCTAGAGCCTCAATGCACTCACCTCCCCGGGATGTTGGATTAGCCGCACGGCCTGCGAGAGCAGCCTAACCCGGCACCAAGAGCATCACAGAAAATCTCTCATACTAAACCCACGTCCCACTCATCCCCCTCTGCCTGGAACAAGCCAGGATGCCAGTGTGTCAAAGACGGGAGTGGCTGGAGAGGTCACCCGAGGCTGAGAGAGGCTGGGCCACTTGTCCAAGGCCACACAGCAAAGTGGTTGAGGCCACCCCAGAGCACAGGTCTCCTGCGTACCAGACCTGGGCTCTGTCCACTAAACAGAAGCTGGCTAACAAGCAGAGGCGGAAACTGCCAGAAGGACTGACCTTCGCCTGCCTATCCTGGTTCCCACAGCTCGTGCTCGAGCTCGTGCTCGCAGTGACTGATGGCGACAGGAGCAGCTGCCGTGCCCCGCGCCCTCGCAGGCATTTCAGTGAAGTTAATAATGGTGACAGTGAGAATAACCACCAGCAACGATTCCGGCAAATACCTGCTCCAGTCTGGATGCTGCTGCACGCCCGACCCGCGTCGGAAGGCCTCACCTCAGAGCTCCAGGGGACAGTGGGAAGTGCTCGAGTCCAGGAAGGGGGGGACAGGAAGGCACACCCCCAGGGCCCTGGGGCAGCACCCCACCATCCTTCCCATTCATATTTCCTGGGGTATACACTGAGTGGGGTAAACAGCCTGTAAATAGCCTTCCAGGCAGGTCTGATTTTATCGTCAAATGAGTTGCAAATGATATTTTTGGTTTTCAAAGTTTTTCGTTGTCGTTGTTTTTAAATTTCAGAACTGCAAATAACGGGCAGTGGACCCTTGTATCATTTGGCAGATGAGGAAACTGAGGCACAGAGAGGCTCTGTAACCTGCCCAGGGTCTCCGAGCAGGGTTCCAAAGAAGGCAACCTGGTTCTGAAGTGAAGGTCCTTGGCCACCTCACTGCTTTCTAAAAGCATCACAGTTTATGCTCACGTCCACCCTGGGCGCGGGGGGCTGCGCCTACTGGGTTTATTCCGATTCACAGAAGCGGAATCCAGGGCTCAGGACGTCCCACAGCCTGCCCCGCGGTGCTCCTTCCCAGGGAGCAGCAACTTCCGGGGCAGCAGGGAGGGAGGGACACATGGCAGCCCGGAGGCCCGCTCGGTGAGCCCGCCCGGGACTCATCCTGTCCCTGCACGGGAGGCCCGGAGGGTGGGCAAATGACCAGCTCAACTCCTTCCAAAAGGCCTTTTCCCTCCAGGCTCAGACAAGCCCTGCATCCCCAGCTGGGCCTCATCTACAGGATTAAACACTCCCAAGGGCATGTTTATCTTCCCCTGAAATTTATAACGCGCTGGGAAAAGAAAAAATAAATTGTTCATTTCAACTCGGGCGATATAGTGGCGCCAGAACTCTCCCAGCAAATCCCAGAAACTTCCCCCTGCCTTCCAGAAAAGGGGGTGGGCCAAGGTGAGGTGGGCCTGGGGGCCGCAGGGGAGCCCAAGGGGAGGTAGCGGGGTGCAGAGGACAGAGCCTGGGCCGGAGGCAGGAGTCCTGACTCTCTAGCACGCCGGGCTCTGCGGCTGGGGGACTCCTCTGGAGCCTGGCTCCTCTCGGACAGAGATTTTAGAGCATGGGCCTTGGGTCAGAGGCAGCAGGACGGAGATCTCTGCTCCCAGCCATGTGACCATAGCCAAAAGTCACTTCACTTTTCTGGGCCTCAGTTTCTCAAACTGAGCAGTAGTTGCAAAACTGAGATGTGTGTAAAGTTCAGCTCCTGGCACGTGGTCAGCACCCGACAGATGGCTGCCTGTGTTACTATAGATGGTAAAACACACCAAGGGTGAGAGGCTGCACTGCCTGAGACCCCCCCAGACATGGCCAGCTTCCGAGTCAGAGAAACTCACAAGGGCCTGGTCTTATCCACCCCGATTATAATGTATCACTGTCTGAGCCCCCCCCGAGAAACCCCAGGTGCTGCAGGGGCAGAAAGGAAGATCTGACCCCACAACCCTTTTACTGAGAAAGAAGAGTCCTTCTCCTAACCCCTGGCTTCCTCTCTGATAGCCAATCAAGCTTCTTTTCAACAATGTAATTTACTGTTTCTCCTTTTACTTTGGCTGCCAGGAAGCTTGAGGATCTATATTATCTCCTGGATTCAGGAACAATGGTCTTCTCTCTTAATGTAGGATCTGATCTTTTTTTTTTTTTTTTTTTTTTTTCACATGGGCAGGCACCAGGAAGTGAACCCGGGTCCTCTGGCATGGCAGGCAAGCATTCTTGCCTGCTGAGCCACCATGGCCCGCCCTGATCTCTCATTTTTGAGAGGTGACTCCAATTCTCCCAGGAAATAGTGGACATGGAGTAGAAATAAGTAAACCAAATTCAAGTAGGAACCACCACAATGAAAAGCTCATCAGCGTGAATTCAGACACTAGGGTGCATGGGTTCAAATCCTGGCTCTGCCACTTAACAGCTGTGTGATCTTGGGCAAGTTGCTTAGCCTCTCTGTGCTTCAGCTTCCACAACTGAAAATGAGGATAACAGTACTGACCTCATCAGACTGTCGTGAGGAACAAATAATTAAATGTAGTGTGTGTGAAGCAATTAGTGCTGGACTTGTTCTATGTTCTATTAACTCTTATTTGTTGATGTTGTAATGTTTTTACTCAGCCTCCTTCCAAGGGGGATCTGGGACAACTTGACCTTCAAGTGGTAAGATACAGGAAGAATGAGGAAAGAAGTCTTTGTGTCTCTGTCTGCTCAGAGCCCACCTGGCTGTCTGTCCACCTATCAGCAGATGAGAGTGTGTAGCACTGGAGGGAGGCAGGGTCCCCAGGACTCGGAATCAGGGAGCCTGGGATTTCACACTGGCCAGCCGTGAGCCCTCACCCACTCCACTGCAGGATGGGGACTCTTACATGACCCTGAAAGGGCACGGAGAGGATAAGGGAAAGAACCAATGCAACGTGACCAACAGTACTCAGAATGTGGTGTGTGATCGCTGCAGGGATCATGGGGTGACAGTTACTGCTATCGATACCATCGTTGTTATCCGTCTCCCCAAACATCTGATGCCCAGCTATCAACACAACACTCACACTGAAGGGCCTTTGTGAGGACAAGGTAATTACGTAAAGCGTCTAGAAGATGCCATGTGCACACAGAAGGTGCTCCATAAATGGTAACTTGACAGTCACAATTGTCTGATTCACCCAACCACCACTCCTGGCTCCTCTCTCTTGAGCCTCTGTCTTTAGAGTCCAAAAGCAGGACACTTGCTTCCTCAGCTTCCCCTGAAACCAGGGATGCTCTGTCTGGAAAGTCTGTTGGCGGGCTTGCTTTTCTGATCAAAGGGATGGCCGTGGCTAGCCTGGTAGTGTCCCTTTCCCCTTTTTCTGACCACAACAGCACAGACGCTGTGCCTGGCACTGCAGCAGCCATCCTGTGCCCAGGAGGTGAGTGGCATGATGCGGAAGAGGCATCATGGCAAAGCTGCAGAGCAGACAGTCAGAGCCTGGGTCTCTGAGCTTCCAAACCTGCCCTCTGGTTAAGTTAACAACAGAAGTCCTAAGGGTTTTAGTCACAGTGAGTCTGATTCTCTACTCTTTGAAGCTGAAAGCCTTCTCTCTTATTCTGGACTAAAGTTTTTATTATCAGTCTCCTTGCCTCATCTGTAGATAAGCAGCATGGATCTAATGCTTAATAACAAGGAAAACTAACATTTGTCAAGTGCTCATTATACTACATACTCTCTGCTAAGCATTTTATAAAGATAATCTCACTGAATCCTTTCTACAGTCCCAAGAGTTAAGTTCCATTCTGTCCCCGTTGCACAGGTGGTAAAACTGAGGCACAGAGAGGCAAGCAGCTTGCCCAGGGCCTCACAGGCAGAAAGTGGTGGGAAAAGAAGTGAGATTCAGGCCCAGGCAGCCACTGCACCCTCACACTCTGCCTTCTCCAATATTCCACCACTCGATCGCAAGGAACAGGTCTGGTTAGTGGCCTCTGTCCCCTACTGTGTTTGTCTGTGACAGTCAAGAAGCTTCTTGTCTGTCTCCCAACCCCAGGCCCAACAGTCCATGTGGCCCACCCAGCCCCAGGTGTGCATGTGTGTACCCGCGAGTGTGCTCACCTTGTCCGCCCAGCCCCAGGACTGTACATGTGTGCACGTGTGCGTGTACTCACCTTGTCCGCCCAGCCCCAGGACTGCACATGTGTGCGCACGTGTGCATGTGCTCACCTTGTCCGCCCAGCCCCAGGACTGCACGTGTGCACGTGTGCGTGTACTCACCTTGTCCGCCCAGCCCCAGGACTGCTCGTGTACGCATGTGTAGTGCACTCACCTTGTCTGCCCAGCCCCAGGACTGCTCGTGTACGCATGTGTAGTGCACTCACCTTGTCTGCCCAGCCCCAGGACTGCACGTGTGCATGTGTAGTGCACTCACCTTGTCTGCCCAGCCCCAGGACTGCACGTGTGTGCACGTGTGCGTGTACTCACCTTGTCTGCCCAGCCCCAGGACTGCACGTGTGCATGTGTGCGTGTACTCACCTTGTCTGCCCAGCCCCAGGACTGCACGTGTGCATGTGTGTGTGCTCACCTCGTCCATTCTGAAGTAGAAGAGGGCCCCAGCAGCCACCTGGGCGATGAGGATCAGGAGGAGGAAAGCAAAGTACTGGGGATGCAGAACAGGTAGAGTCAGCCGTGGGGCCCCACCAGGGGGACGCATCCCAGCCCCTCAGGATCCCCTCCCACGCCCGGCCCAGGGCAGTGCTCAGCCCCAGCAGGAGGCGGCTGGGTGGGCGGCCCCAGAAGGCCTGGACTCACCAGCCCCAGCAGGCAGCGGACCTCTCTGATGGCGCCGACGCAGCCCAGGAAGCCCATGAGTGTGGTGACCGCCCCCACGCCCATGAAGACGTAAGCCGCCCTGTTGAGTGAGCTGGATGAGGTCTCTGCAGGGGGCAGCAGGGGTGGAGAGAAGGGTGTCTGCTCGGGCCCAGCTGGCCCCCTTAACCAAATATGGACACAGGGGAGGGCCCAATGCCTTCGGAGTGTACCCTGAGCCCCTCCTTGGAGTCGGGGTATTGGGCTCAGCCACATCTCCCTGCTGACCACTCACCACCCAACAAGGAACCTGCTCCCTCACCCCCTCCAGGTCCACTGCAGCTGGACCGAAGCTCTCCTGGGAGCACCCCAGGTTCAGCATGCTCCCCAAGGGAGTACACAGGCCTGGCTGGGGCCCTGGGAGAGTCTGAGGACCCCATTGTGGCCACCAAGGGTGTCGGCATCCTTAACGACGGGTGCACAGGGCTGGAAGTGGGCAGGAGAGAAGGCCTGTGGTCTGCTCCACCTCCTGCAGTCAGAACAGCCCTGACCTACACACTGCCACTCTCGGGGTGCCGGATGGGGCTGGAGCCCTGGGGAAGCCGCGGCGAGTCCCTACTGGCTGAGTGCAGGCCTCCTGGCACCCAGCCCCACCTCCTTCCCAGCCCCTCAGCAATCGCCAGCACGGGGAGAGGCGGTCAGATTTCACTTGTCCACACTCCCTGGGCTTCTGTTCTAACAACTCCTCCCAGAAGGAACTGCGCTGCCTGGAAATCCCCTGCATGCCAGCCTTTTGTCCGAATTCTCCTGCTTAGTTTTCACAGCAGCCCTACGAGGGTACAATTCACATCCTGGTCACTCCGAAAGTTCCCTGAGGGTCAGAGAAGCTACGAGAGCACCGAGGTGCCCGGCAGGGGCAGGCACACATGCTGGGGCAGCCCACCTACTGTAAATGGCAGGAAGTTCCCTTCTCTCTTGCTGGGACTCACAGGGACCAGCATGGCAGAGAGGAAGTAGCCAAACTGAAAGGGACAGGGGCTGAGAGATGTGGATTCTAAGCCCAGCACTGCTGCCAGCACACCCTGACCCCGCGGGGGCCACGGCTGGGCCTCTCCCTCGGTCCCTCTAACACATGTCTAGGAAGTCTCACTTCATAAAGCTGTTAGAAGGATCACATTTTATATAACAATTTTATTTAACAATTACTTATATGGGGTTTGCTAGTCCCCAGGAGCCGTTCTGAACTCCTTTTGGATATGGACTCATTTAATGTCTTGCAGTAACTCTGTATGGCGTGTTCATCATCAGCTCCATTTTACAGAAGAGGAGCAGAGGGACAGCTGAGGTCACTTGCCCAGCATAGCACAGCTCAGCCACCAGAATGGCAGGGATTTGCATCCCAGCAGCCTGGCTCCAGTATCTGTGCTCTTAACCCCAGCACCAGTGCCACTCACTAAGGTGCCAAGGCACGGCAAGCAGCAGAGATCTGTGGTTCAAGGTTAAGCGTATAGGCTCAAGGCCCCCACCTTCTAGCTGTGTGTCCCGGGCAAGTTCCTTCACCTCTCTGGGCCATGATTTTCTCTCTATAAAATGGGGGTAACAGTACCAGTCCCGTGGACACGTGAGGCTCCAACTAGGTAAAGGGGGAAACCGAGTGCATGGCCCAGTACATAGTAGGTGAAGAGACTGAGGACCCTAAGCAAGTCCTTTTCGCCTCTTTGAGCCTCAGTTTACCCAACTAGTGGATGAATGTTTCTGAATGCCAGCTGCCTGTGGAATCACTGGGAAGCTTTTAAAAATTATCAGCACTCAGGCCGATAAGGGTGAGGGTGGGGACAGAGCCCTGGTATTTGTAAAAAGCAGCCCCCCCCAACACCCCCCGGGGCATCTAGGCAGCGCCACCAAGCCTGGCCAGCTCCAGATTCTCAGACCCACCAGGCAGGAGGCTGGAGAAGTGGCCAGAGGCCCCCCACCCCCAACCCCCAACCCTAGAGCCCTGGGTGGGGCACGGAGGGCAGAAATGCAACAGCTTGGGTGCCGGACTTTGCCCTTGGCACAGGGCCTGCTGCTCGTGGCCACAGCCCAGAAAGCAGGGAGCCTGGGGGCCTGGGCTCAGCCAGGGCCGACAGCAGTGCCCCCGGGTTGGAAGAGCAGGGGGCACCAGGCAGAGGCAGGAAACCCGGGGTTTGGTCCCCAGCCCCGCAGTGGGAGGCAGTCCACCCGGGCTGCGGCTGGACAGAGGCATCACCTGCTTCCAGCCTCTTCCAGGGGGCAGGCCCCCGGGGGCCAGGGTGACAGGTGTGGCCCAGCCTGGTTCCGTTTTACGCAAATCAAGCAGCTGTCATGAGCCCGGGCCCAAATACGTTGCCTCGGGCAGCTGTGGGAAGGGGGAAGTGACCCAGGGACAACTTAATGAAGGGGGGGGCACCACTCTGTTCCCTGGGGCTCTCTGCCGTGCCCCTCCCCCACCCCACGCAGCAAACCTAGAAGACTTCCTGGAAGAGACTGAGTAGACCCAGAGGGGTCCTGCCTGAAACCCAGGGGCACCTTCCCAGGAGCTTCTAACCCATGGTTCAGCCTGAGCAGCCTGGGGGGCTCCAGCCCCACATCTCCCACTGACTGCGTGAACTTGAGCACGGGGCTTACTGTCCCCCAGCCTCGGGTTTTCCATCTGTGAGGCAGGAACGTGATGACGCTTCCTCACAGGGTGTTGCGGGGTTAAGGCCATTTGCACGGGTGGAATGATGGGCACCGCGCCTGGCACCCAGCGCTCTTGGCGCCTTCCTTGTCCATGCAGGGACCCACCCAGCTGGCTGGTGCATGGCACATGCAGAGCCCTTTCGACACCGGACAATCTACCTTCCCGGCTCCTTCCCCTCACTCCCTGGCTTGGGGAGGAGAGACAGCAATGCCCACCCGTGCTCAACAGGCCAGTGGACAGAGAACATAAGAGGCTCGCTCAAGGTCACAGCCAAGGGAAGGGGCCGGGATGGGAAAATCAGCCTTTCTCATCCCCCAGTGTTCTCGAGACAAGGTTGCTTTGTTTTGGGGTGGGAGAGAAAATTCCTTCCGGAACCCCCTGTAGAGGGCCCCGTGGTGTTGTGGTCAGCAGGAGGACCGGGCAAGGCCCCAAGGTCAGCTGGCAAACTGGTGGGCGCTGAGGCTGAGCCATGGTGGGGGGGCCTGCCCGCTGCCCATCCCCCCTCCAGCGCAAGCACCCTTACGCAGCACGGAGATGAAACTACTCTTGTCGGCCACGATCCACACCCCGAAGCCCAGGATCACGGCACCCAGGATCTGGAAGGAAAAGGGCAGTGAGTGGGGAGCCCAAGAGCCCAGGTAGGGGGGCCCAGGGGGCTCCAGGCCCACCCTTCCCCAGCCCGAGCCAGCAGGCCGGGATGGCCTCGGGCCCCAAGTCCCTGTCAAACCCCAGGAATCCAGGCAGCAGGGCCAAGAGCCAGCACCCCCTCCCGCCCCGCTTCTCACCCCACATGAGGTCAAACGGCCACACTGGCTGGGAGGGCCCAGCCTCCTGGCCCCTCCATGCCAGCCTGGTTCCGGGGGCTGGGCGCTTCCCAAACAAGCCAGGCTCTGGGGAAGACCCTCCGTGCCTGCCTCCTTGTCCTAAAGATCTCAGCTCCGGGCCACCTCCCCCAGCAGACAAAGGGACCCCTGTTCTGGACCACTGCCCAGCCTCTGTTCTTTTTTCTTTTTACACAAATAAGACCTTTTATTTGTCACTTCTAAAAGCCTAAATTTTAAGCAGATTCTTGGACTGCTGGCTCATAGCCATCAGTTCACTTCACTTGAGCACCCGTCTCCTCTCCAGCGGCTTCTTCAGAACTACCGTCACCGTGAAGCTCCTTCGCCAGCATTTTCATGTTTCTAACAAACACTCCACGGAGAGGACAGATTGCTACGGCTTCTCTACGTCTCTGCCAGGGCTGTCTGGAATCAACTTACTGACCTCTTCTTTCAAGTCATCTGTCTGTACCTCTCGCATCATAGTTTCCATCTTCTGGATTGAATGGACCTGCTGGTGCTGAGCAGAAGAGGTCTTCTAACCTGATGGCTGCGTTTTTTGGTAAAACCAGCACAGAATGGACGAAGCAAATAATCATCGGCAGTTTTGGCATCAACATGTGCTTCAGTCGTGGTCGGCCAGGTTTTGACCGTGGGACACATTTTGTCACGGGTCAGATTCACGCTGTGGAAGTTGGTTAGGCAGTTTTTGCCCTGCACATCCTCAGCAATTCGCTTGAATTTTCTAAATGCAACTTCATCGTCCTGCAGATCAGCAAGGCTCACTTCAAAAACACGACCCTGAAGGCCATCAGATACAATTTTGGATCTCTGAGTCCTTGTAACTAGTGTTTTCCCAATATTTCTTACATGAAACATTGCTGGTGCCTTCACACCGCGCCACTCTTTCTTAGAAAACGAATCAACCGCTTTCTTCTTGGCTCCTTCCTGGCCACGTCTTGCAAGGCGCATGTTCTTGCTAACCGCCACAGCGCCACGCCGAGAGCCCTTCTGAACAGCCATTCCCGGGGGATCTGACGCAGCTGTGTGCATCCTTGCCTGGCTGGACCGTGGCCCCCTGAGGGCAGGGCTGGGCTGGCCACAGTTCTGTATCTGTGGGAGCCCTAAAGGGCCGGCACTGGGTGACTGAACAAAGAAGGACTGAATTCACGAACCAAGCTGTGCCTCAGCAAACTACACGGACAGGGACCATGCGCCCAGGTGCCCTGCCTTCCTCTTCCACTAGGAGGGCACCCACAATCTCCCCAGGGCTGGCCCAGCCATGATCCACCACCCCACGGAGGATGCATCACCACACGAGGCTGGCCTGGGGGAAAACCCATTGGGTTTCCACCCACCTGCCACCAGCTGTGGGCTCCTCCTCAGCCACCATCCCACAGCCAGGAAAAGGCCAGCGCTCTGCTGTTATCAAAGAACAGGACCAGGACTAGGGTGAGGCAAGTGAGGCATTCCCCTGAGTGCGAAATTTAAGAGGGTGCCCCAAAACTCAATAATCAAGATACATTTTTAAAAATCACAATGAATGCAAAAAACTTAAACAAATCCATGATGAACAAATGTCAAAATCTTAAGTAAAGACGTGACGCGTGCTACTGGCTTTCCTTTTAACCTCGGGCCCCAGTATGCCTCAGCACCGTTGGTGATGCTGGGCAAATGCCTCGCTTGCCTCGCCCTAGTCCTGGCCTGTGAAAGACACCACTGAGGGCCACGGAGCGAAGGCCGGCCCCACACGTATCTACCGCTGGCTTCCTCTAGCTTGTGTCCTTTCTTCTCTCCTCGTCCGATGGGTCTTCACTTTACAGATGGGGAAACTGATGCCCTGACCTTGTCCAAGATCAACAACTCATCCATCAGTTTGAACCCAGGTCTGACCAATAACCTCAGTCAGAGGGTGGCATGTGAGGTGCAGGGGTGACTGGGGGTCTGTCCTGAGACCCTGCGGAGGGGCAGGATCTGCCCGAGGGTGCGGGCGCCTTGGGCTGCAGTGTGTTGGGAAGAGCTGGAGGTTTGGTTCCCAAAGACTCCTGAACCCCTGCCCACGTGACCCCCACCCCACGCACAGCTGGGCGGGGAACAGCCCTCAGTCCAGCGGTCAGCCCCCAGGCGCCTCAGACCCACGTGGGCAGAGCCCAGCCCACTCCTGTCCTCACAGAGGCAGGAACAGTCCCTTCCACAAGGAGGCTGGGGGAGGCAGGGCAGAAAACTACCTCTGGGTAAACATCCCAGGCCAATCAAAACCCAGACTGCCCAGCTGGGCTGCTCAGCTTGCTAAGAGGAACCCAGAGAGGGAAGTGCCAGCACTGCCTGCTCAGGCCCTCTGCGGGGGCTGCTCCCAGCACCACGGGCGTGGCCTGACCGCGGTGGGGGAACAGGCCAGGAAGGAGGACGGCCCTGTGGCCCTGCAGAAGGGATGAGGCTCTGCGGCACCTCCTCTCTCTGAACCAACACTGGGGGCGTGGGGCCACCCTGCCTAAGCCAGCCCCAGGCCCGCCGAGGCTGAGAGGCTCAGTGAGGAGCCAGGACCCGTGTGCAGCCCTCCGCCAGGACACATGGCACCAGCAACCTCTGGATTTCCTCGGTCCTCACAGAGCTGGCGGGGCAGTTTTCTCCCAGTTTGGGGCCAGGAGGGCATGCAGGCAAGGATGTGAAGGTGTAATACACACACGCGTGGGCACCCACACGGCAGGCAGGGCGGTTTCCCCAGAACATAATGTCATCAGGTGCATAAGGCAAAGAGCAAATTCCTTCCCGGGCGCGGTCTGTGCCCTGGAGAGCAGGCTCTGGCCCACTGCCCCATCAGAGCCCACTCCCCATCCACACAGTGGGGCTCCAGAAGCCTTTGCTGGCCTCCCCGACAAGGTCAAGGGCTCTTCTTATCTGCTTTCCTAGCGTGGCTATCCTTCATGGGAGCTGGTGCTCACCAAGACTGCAGCTTTATAATCCACCTGAATGCTTATCTGATAGAAGCCTGCTGTCCCCCAGGACACAAGCCCCTGCGGGCAGTAGCCCTGGCTCTCCCTCCTGGGACTGTCCACTAGCACCCAGGTCAGGGTCGGGACACAAGGAGATGTCAAGCACGTGTGCTGAATGAATGGTGAGTGAAGGAGTGCATGGGCACAGTCACCTCATCCTCTTCTTCCCTCTTGTCCTTCTCCGATAAAAGCCCCACCCATCCATAACCAGCCCCACACTGACCGTCCCAACAGTTCACCCTGGGCCCCAGCACACAGGGAGTTAATCCTGACTCCTGCCAGACCTGGGAGAAGCCAGACCCGCATGGCCACAGACCAGCCCCCCAAGTGCTGACCTGACAGAAGCTTTTTTTTTTAAGGCAGCCTGGAAGAGGGACAGGAAGGGACACCCTGGCCAAAACCATTGACCTCACTCCTTTCTGACCCTCCTTCTCCAGCTCAGGGGAAGGGGGAGTATCTATGTCTCTGAACCCCTAGCCCCATGCCCCCGGCCTCCTAGGCTGTAGCCAGGCCCCCACTCTTTAGACCCTTAAGCCCTCAGGGGTCAAGCTATGGGGCTTGCACCCCACCCACTCCCTGCATCCTGGCAAGCTGGCCCTGAAGTCAGTCCTTGGTCTGGGAGTCAAGGGCCTGCCAGGGAGGGCTTGGCTCTCACCGCAGGGGTAGCCGCTCCTCAGCAGCCAGGCTGGCCTGGAGGGGCCACTCTGCCAAACCAGGGAAGCCCAGGAGCCCAGGCCTGCCCGGGGCAGGTTCCAGGCCGGGCCATGAGCCCTGGACGGCCACAGCCACAGCGCAGCCTCCGCGGCCAGTGAGCATGGAGCTGGGGCTAGAAGCAGACAAACGGGCAGGCAGCACCTGGGCTGTGTGTATTTGTGTGTGCATGTGTACACAGGTGTGTGTCTGTGTGTGTCCACAGTGCATGTGTGTATGTGTGGGTGTGCATGCATAGGTGCATGCACAATGCATATGTGTGTGTACAATGTGTGTGCACATGCATATCTATACATGCACATGTGTCTGTGTCATGGGGCATGTGCGTGCGCGCATGTCTGTGCATGCAGTGAATGCATGTCTGTGTGCGTGCACAGTGCATGTGTGTGCATGTCTCTGTGTGTGCATGTGTGCACAGTGCATGTGGGTGTATGTATGACTGTGTATGCACATACATGTGTGTGCATGCATGTCTGTGTCACAGTGCATGTGTATGCATGCAGTACATGTGTGCATGCATGTCTGTGTGTGCATGTTTTGTGTGTGCACAGTACATGTGCATGCATGTCTGTGTACAGTACATGTGTGTGTATGCATCTGCGTGCATATGTGCCCAGGAACACACTTGTAAGTATCTACGTGTTGGGTTAAAGTTACAAGTGGGGATTTAGGATGATTCATTTCTTTAGTTTCCAAACTTTCTGTAATCTTACACAACCAATATTGTAAAATATTTTTTTCTCCAAGTGATTCATGTCTATCATAGAAAATTTGGAAAGTACAGAGAGGCAAAAAGAATAAAATAAAAATTTCCAGGAATCCCAATGCTAATCTTCAGAGGTATTTCCTTCTCCTCTCAAAAATATTCATGCATGGGTACAATTTTTTAAAATAAAATTGGACCATGATAAACATTCTACTGTATAACCTGATTTTTTAACATGTCAGGATGAGCCAGCAACATGCTGACACGCGGGTGTGTGCACTGTGTGTGAGGGAGCCCACCACCTCCAGCACCAGGGCCCTCCCACCCGAACCCTCATCCCCCGCAAACACACACACAGACATGGACACACACAAACACACCACTGTCCTGGCAGCAACATGCAGGAGTCCGTCAGTACCAGGCCAGGGAGGAGAGCCCAGGCCCCGGAGGAGAGCCCAGGCCCCAAGAAAACCAGCTCCAGCTGTGCTCAGGGCTGACATCTGGGTGCCTCGTGTCTGGGGACCTGTGCGCTCTGAAGGACGCATCTGGGGAACAGGGAGCGCGTCTGCCTGATAGCTTCTGCACCCACCTGGCCCAGCGCCGCCCCTTGCCCACCCCAACGCTGTTTGGGGAGACAGTCCCCCCGACGGGGTACAGGTGGCATGAGGACAGCTGAGACCTGGGTCTGAAACAGGCAAGTTCTTCCGAGGAGGCGGAGGAGGCAGGGGGATCAGGAGAGGATCAGAGATCCCAGGGGGATCTCTAGGAGATGCTGGGAAGTTCTTCCCCCAAGCTGCCCAGTGATGAATTGGGGGTCACATCCCAGGCGCTCTCCAGCCCCGCCTGGCCCAGGCCTCGGTGCCCCAGGAGAGGGGAGGTTGGGAACTGAGTTCAGAGCTTTGCCAAAGGGCCAGCTGGGAATGCCGGGAATCTCCTGGCCACCCCCAGCCGATGCCGCTCAGAACGCTCTGTCCTCAGCCCCCACCGACCACACCTGCCACCATCCCATCGGGCTGGGGCAGCCCTGGGCAGAGGCTCTGTATGGGGTGGCTGAGGCGGCACTGCTGTACTTACAAAGAAGAGCAAGTTGAAAAGGAACAGAAAGTACTTGGTGACTTTAATACAAGCGGCCCCCATCTCGCCGGTCCCGGAGCTCCCTGAGGAGAAGAGAGAAGGCAGGTAGGCAGGTCAGTTGGGGGTGGGGGTGGGGTGGGTGTCTGGGTTGCGATGTCAGAGAAAACAGCAACGACTGGCCCCCACAATCTGCCAACCTTAGGCTGTCCCAGTTTGCTCACATGACAAACCCTATGAGGCAGGTTTTGTGCTTTATGGGCTGTTGAGGCCCAGAGAGGTTAGGTGATTGGCCTCAAGTCACACAGCCAGGAAGTGTGGTCCTATGAGCAGTCTCAGCAGCTCGATGCATGGCTGATGGGTCTGGGGTCAGCGACTCCACTGGGGTAGGGCTAGAAAGAAAAACATAGGGAGACGCCCCCCTCCATAGCCTCCAAGGCTCCAAAACTCCCCCAGATGGACTTTGGTCAAAGTCAACATGTAAGTAAGCTAGTGACTGACTAGAGTCACAGAGGCAAAATCTGGAGCTTGTCCAAAGACCTGCAGACCCCTCCTGGGCTAGAGGACCAGAAGGAAGGCGGAGTTACCGGGGAGAGGAGGAGGGCTCTACTTCTCTGCAGAAAATGGACTGAGTACCCTCCCAACCTTGTTAAAAAGGAATAAATTTACATTATATAACATTTAACAAATACAGGAAAGCACAAAACAAAAATTGCCTATCATCTCACCCTAGAAATGAAAACTATCATCATTTTAACAGCTGTATGTCTAGTGCATCTGTGTGTGAACAACAAAGCTGGACTCATATTGCAAAGACTGCTGTTTGGGGGCCTGTTTTTTTCATTCTACAATACACTGGGAAAACTTTTGCATGTTGATAAAATGCTCTACAACATAACTGTACACACTGCATGGGATTCCATCTTATCAATCAGTGCTTATTAATATTTTGGAAATGACAATTCCCCCCCAAGAAAATTTAGACACAAGCAGTATTTTGCAAATAATTTCTGGGGGTTCACAGACCTCACGAAGCCCATGCAGGAACTCCAAGGACCCAGTTTAAAATCGCAGACATAGCTAAAACATAAAGCCTTTAACTGATACTCTAAGATAGGACACAGGCTTTTTGCAATTGTTCAGTCACATTGGGCGATACACCTTCTGAAACGACACAAGCCATGCTGAGCACTCAGAGCCGCTCCACACCAAATAATCCCAGGAGGGGGGCTCAGATGGGAGGAGGGGAGCTGGAAGCTGGCTGCCCTTCACCCCTTCCTGAAACCAAACAACCCAGGAATGACAAGTGCCAGTGCAGGCTCTGTGGGTCAAGAAGAGTCAGTGTCGGGCAACTGGGGCCTGACAGCTGGCTGGGGACAGCTGCATGGGCAGGCTGGGCTCAGCTGCATTCCCGCTGCTCTATGTCTGGAGGTGGGGAGGGGGCAGGCCAGAGAGTGGAGGGGAAGGATGGCTCCAGGAAGGAACTTCACCCCCTCTCCTCTACGAGGGGTGAAGGGTGGTCAAAAAGTCTTACAAAACTCCCTTATCTGCCTGTGGGGTCCCCCACCCTCCTCTGGACAAATGAGAATTCAGGGCTGGACAAGATCTCAAAAATCACCTCCTGCTAGCTCTTGCCAGATGAGAGCCTAGCTTCTATTTTACATACCTCCGGTGATGAAGGGCTCACTACCTCACAAGAGGGCCATGGTATTCTGACAGCTTTGTTAGAGAAGGCTTCCTTAACTGTCTCTTTGTGACTCAGTGTGGAAACAGGCCTTTGGCAATCCTGTCCCGCTCTGCCGCACAGGCCTGGAGGCTCCAGGAAGGGGTTTCTACACTTTATGACTCATAAAGCCTCAGGTCAGGCCGGCCCCACGTGGCCCCGCAGGGCAGCAGACACGGCATTCGGGGGAAAGCAGTGCTTTAGAAATAGCAGGTAGCTGAGGGAGGGGTGGCCGCTGGTAGGAGCACCAACCACACGGGGACATTTGCGAACATCATCTCCTTGGAGTCTCACAACCAGCCCAGCAGGCAGTTAGTTCTATTCTTGGGGACCTAAGGCTCAGAGAAGGTGAGCGACTTGCCCAGGGCCGCTCAGCTGGTATGTGGTGATGGGTTGCGGAGCTCAGACAGGGTGAGTGACTTGCCTGGGGTTGCAGAGCCCAAGAGGAACCCCAGTTCTGGGGTAGTGGCCAAGACTTAGAAAGGGCTCTCAGGGGCAGGCCGGGATTCCTCTGTCAGGTTAATGGGTGAGTCCCAAGGCAACTCTCTGAGGAGCCCTGGTTTGGTGGGCACTACAAGGGTGGGAAATGTCACCGCAGGGGCCCCGGCCTCGATGGCATCAAACCCACACCTGAGGCAGAGGCTGCTGGGCTGGCCCTGACACTCCAGAGCCTGGGCAGCCTCTCTGGTCTTGGAACCGGGCACTGAGCTCAGCCCTTCCCACACCCTCTGAGTAAACTGAGGCAGGGAGTGGGGGGGTGAAGGAAGTTGGCCGAGGTCGCAAGTGGGGCCCCAGCCCTTACACCCGCCGCCGTCCCAGTCTCTCCACCCCACTGAAGAGGCAGCTGGGTGAGTTCAGGTGCTGAGGAGGAGCCGGCAGCCCTGGGAGCGGCAGGCAGCTCGGCCAACGGGAAGGGCCCGGAAGCCGCCTGGGAATCCCCTGCGGGATGGCAGAAGCCTCTCTCCCCCAGAGTGCAGACGCTTCTACCCGGGCTGGTCGGCAGGGAGCAGGGAATGACCCCGCAGGAGAAGGGTGGGCCCTCGAGGGCAGGGAGCCGCACGCTGGCCGCCCCACGGTGGGGGGCACTGTCACCTGCAGGGAACCCCCAACCACGGCCGGGCCCTGGGGAGGCCTCAAGGCTGGAGGGGAGAGCACCTCGGCCAGGAGACCAGAGTAAGGGTTGGTCCAGGGCCTGGGGCGGCCAACGACAGCCTGTGGGCCTAACCCGGCCCACGGCCTGCTGTGAGCTAGGAGCAGGGCTTAGTTTTAAATAGCTGGAAAAATAAAATAAAAAATTACTGTGGAACACATGAAATCCAGATTTCAGGGTCCATGCACAAAGCTGCTCCGGGGCCGGCCAGGCCCGCCGGCCTGGGTCCTGCTCACAGCTACCACACATCCCGGGGCAGTGCTGCAGGGGATGACGTGGGGCACCCCAGGGTCCAGGGGGCGGGCGCTGGAGGCGCGAGGACAGCAGGCTGGGGGCAGGCACCGAAGCTGCGTCCTCAGGAGAGACAGGGTCCCAGGTGCGAGTCCAGACCTCGGCTCTGCCCCCCACGGTCTGGGTGAGGGACTGCCAGACCTCGCTCTTCTCACGTGCGGAGTGGGACCCCTAAAAGCACCCGCTGGTTGGTCTGCTAGGAAGAGGAAGCAGGCGGCAGCGGCTGGGCAGGGGCACGGGCAGGGCTCAGGGATCAGAGCTGGCAGTAGCACCTCTAGCATCGTCGTCATCGACTGCTCCATACGTGTGGGAGGAGTGAGCAGGGAACTTGTCATTTGCAGGAGAAATTAAGGACAAAAACATGTCCTTACACTTGACCCATTTCTGAGGGTGGGAACCCATCGTAAGTAGGAATTTGATGAGGCTCCTTCAGTTAAGGCGTGGCCCACGTCAACTAAGGTGGATCTTAATCCCATGACTGGGTCCTTTATTAGAGAACGAAGTTCAGACATAGGGAGAGAAAGTCATGGAAGCGAGAAGCTGAGATCAATGGAACCAGGAAGAGAAGAGAGAAGGCAGCAGTCACTGCCCAGCCCCTGGCCACGAGGCAGGGGAGCCAAGGATCCCCAGCAGCTGTCTTTGAGAAGAAAGCATCGCCCTGATGATGCTTTGAACTGGACATTTTCCCAGACTCCATCCCAAGAAATAAATTCCCAGTGTTTAAGCCAAACCATTTCATGGTATTTCCTTGGAACAGCCTAAGAAACCGAAACACTATCCATGTTGAGCTCTTTCATATACATTTCCTGCAAACTTGGAGGGTCTGCCTGTGCTTTCCTGCTGGTGTGTGCTGATGGGAACAAAATAAGGGAACCAGCTGCAGGCACAGCTTGTTGGAAAATTCTGGAACAGTCACCGCAGCTGTGTGAGCAGTGAGAGTGGAGGTACCGGTTTTAGATGATATTTTATAGCAGGCAGACTGACTACTTCTAAGCAACTACAGTTTAAATTGACCAAATATATACTTTTCACTACCCTTTCTTTTTTTTGCATGGGCAGGCACCAGGAATCAAATCTGGGTCTCTGGCATGGCAGGTGAGAACTCTGCCACTGAGCCACTGTCGTACCGCCCAAATACATACTTTTGTATCAATTCAGTTTATACAATGAAATTATTATATTAATGTTTTACTAAATTCCAGTCACCCTGCAATACTCAACTCTTCCAAGAAACCTCCTCCCCCAGCAGCCTTGTCACTCCCCTACTGCCTCCCCCTCATATATGCCGGTGAGCGGCATTTCCGATCTGCTTCTAATAGCACCAGATGTTGACACGGCTCCCAGGTTCTGGCACCAGACTGCCTGTGTTTGAATGCAGTCGTATCACCTCCTAGCTGTGTAACCTTGACCAAGTGACTTAACCTCTCTGAGCCTCACTTTCCTCATCTGTAGAAAGAGGAAGATACACCTGTGTTGTAGATTAGTCCAGGGATTAGAATAGAGAATCTGTGTAAAATGCTGGCGCACAGCAGGTTTTCAGTGAATGGTGGCTGCTCCTGTAACTCACCACGCTGCTGGCCATCTCCCCTGCACACGACGCTGTGAGGGGAGGGACTCCCTGGTGTTCATGAGAACAAATGTTCCCGAATAAAAAAGTGGATGGAGGAGAAGAGGCACAGCAGGACAGAGGGACGGAGGGATGACCAGATGGCCACAAAGACCACCGGGACTTTCAGTGCTCACTCACCTGAAGAGAATGAGACCCACAGCCCCCGTCAGCTCAGGGGCTTTCTTGTGTCCTAAGTCTAAGGGGCCGGGTGGGGGACACATGGGGTGAACTCCCCAAGCCAGCGCCACGCGCCAGGACCCCCCGCCTCGCCTCTCTCGGCGTCTGCCAAGCCCCTGGAGCAGGGGGTGGGTTTGGAGAGGGGCGGTCTCTGGAACAGAATTCCTTCTCTGTTCTGGGTCCCTTGTCAGTCTACACATGGAGAGTCCCCTCGTCCTTCACCGAGGCGGGAGCCCTCCCAGCCTGACAACAGCACCCAGGCGCCCCTGACAGCCCCAGGGGAATCGAGCGGTGTGGTGGCCACAGCACCTGTGGCCAGACTGAACGGGGGTCCCACCCCTGCTCGCAGGACACGGCACCCTTGGCCCAGCACAGGGGATGGTCCTCACCTGTCAGCGGGCCTCAACAGTGTTTTTCGGAGAGCTCCTCAGAGCAGACGCCCCAGGAGATGCGCTGCGAAGAACAAAAGGTTTTATTGTCACCAGGTACGTGTGCCCTGATTCTCCTCCCCCGGAACCACCCCCCCATATATTAGGCTACTGAAGTTTCTGAGGCGTCAGCCAGGAAAACGCTGCTGACTGAGTCATTTCCAAACGGATTTGAAACTGTTTTCCCCTTAACAGCTCTTAACACCATGTGGCACACATCTTAGAAATGCTGAGCCAGTGGCCCTCGAAGGTGCCTTCACAGCTGGCACTCCAGGATTCCAAGGGCCGTGGGATTCAGAGGAGGGGAGTAAACGGCCCCTCGACCCCCCCAACTGGCTCAAGCCACACACCTAGGGGCCACTCTCAGGACCCCCTTTCCCACCCCCACAGCCAATATGTGCCTCCAGCCCACCCCTTCTCTCGGCCTTATGCCACCAGCTCCCACCAGAACAAGTGCAGCTTCCTCACCAAGTCCTGCTTGCCCCACTCCCTTATCCACGTAGCAAGGGGGGCTCTTCTAAAAATGCAAATTGAATCTTGTCACTCCCCCATGTGCAGGTCTCCACCATATTAAGTATAGCTACTGCTGCATTGGCTATAAAATCCGGACTCCTATGTGGCCGGTGGAGCCCTGCCTGTTTGCCCCTGCCCTTCCTCTGTCCTCCTTACTATTACCACGCCCGCCCACCTGGACCCTATAGACTCCTGGCCTCTTCCTCATTGTCTCAGGACACCAGGCCCTTTGTCCTGCAGATCCACTGCTCAAGTACTCTGCCCCACCCCCCCCACCGCCAACCCCCCCCCCCCCCCAGTGCCTGGCTGGTTCCTCTCCCTGGAGGCTTCAGCCAAGCTCCCTCCTCCTGGGAGCCTTTCCTGGTACTTGACCTACACAGTGAACCTCAATTCCAGCTGCACATTAGAAATGAAAACTGTCAATGCCCAGGCCCCACCCCAGACCAAGTCCTCAGAACCCCTGGGGGTGGGGCCAGAGCTCCCATGATGCTAAGGAAATGCCAGGTTTGGCACCAGGGTCTGTCGCTCCCACCTGTGCACACCTTCCCAGTGCTCACCATGGCTCAGTGCCACCATCCTGCTCGCTCACAGCATGCCTGTGCCCCCCACTCGAACACGGGCTCTCTGAGGGCAGGGACGGACCTGTCCTTTGCAGCCCTGTGTCCAGAGCCTAGAGCAGGGCCCCGGACCTGGTAAATGCTCAGTAGATATTTTCAGGAAGAAGGAGAGGAAAGGGGTCTGGAGAGGCCAGGATAGTTTTCCAGAAGAGCTAAGACGAACCAACTTTGGTCCTGCCTGGAGGTTTCCAGTCTTTAGAAATCACATTGCTGGATGTAGGAGTTTGGGGTTTTTAACCTCTTTTGAGTCAGAAAAACTGATGGAAGCTGCAGACTCCTCTTCTTGGAAAACTGCACACACACAAGCAGGCTTTGGGTTCACTGACCCCAAGAAGCCTACCTGGGGAGGCAGGAGGTTCTGGCTTCCCCCACTGCCCATAGAGTCTTACAGTAGTGGTTCCTCAGCCTTGGCCCCCCACTGGAACTCCCTGAAGGCTCTAAATAATGCAGATGCTGGGGTCCCCTGCCAAGAGATCCTGATTTCACGGGTCTGGGGTGCAGCCTGGGCATCAACTTTTGCATCGTGGCATCTGCGGCTCTACTGAGACACCCGCCTCAGACCCCACCCTCAGCACAGTCTAGTCCCACTGCTCCCACGTGGGCTGCAGGCAAGGCTGGGTTTCCTGGTGCAGCAGGACCTGGCCTGGGAGAATTTGCCTGGCACCCTGGCATCTGGAAAGCAGTGGCGCGTGACACTGCCACTCCCTCTGTCTCTTCCTGGAGGCTCATTCCCCCTGGGTCATTTACCCCAGAGCAATATCACCGTGCAGGAGAAGAAACTTTGAGACCACAGTGTTTTCAGAGGGGCCCAGGAAGAGCGAGCAAGAGCTTTGCCACAGCTGGCATGGCCCGCTCAGGACTGAGCATGCAGGAGGGACTTGGAGATTCCCAGCCCAGAGCTAATCTCTCTCCACCTGCTGCCCCATCCCCGCTCACCAGGACCTCAGCATGGAGAGGCATGCGGAGCACTGGACTGAGAGTCACACAGCTGGCCCCTGGTTTCTACTCCTGGTTCTGCCGTGTGTCCACCACCTGAACTTGGGAGCCTATGCAGAGCTGCTTCCCTATCGTGAAGGGGCATACTAAGGCCGCCCATCCCACACAGGTGTGAAGGTGAGCCAGGCTGGGCCACAGCAGGGCTCAGTCCACACTGCTGCCTGGCCTCCCGCCTCCCACCTGAAGCTGCTGCAGTTGCCACATCTTCCCAGCTATGTGGCTCTAGATCATCACTTCACTACTGTGCCTTATTATTCCCACCTGTAAAATGGACTTAATAATGGCCTGTGGCGAGTAGGTACCTGAAAGGTACCTGGCACACAGGATGTGCCAAATAAATGTTACCAATTGTGATGATGATGATTATCATCATCTGGAAACTGTCGATTGTTCGCCCAGCAGTGTGAAGGCCACTGGGGGCTTGACCCAGCCTGCAGAGACACATCTGGCCTGGCGGCCTCCCGGTCGGACAGTGCTCACTGCTACTCCTGGCCAAGGGAAGGCGGGCTTAAGCAGGGCAGGGCCCAGCTGGACAGCCTACCGGGGCCCCTGCCCTCTGCACGGGCGGGGTCTCTGCCCTGGGCCTTTGGCCGAGATATGGCCCAGCCAGCTTGGTGAGTCAGGCAATCGACCACGTGGGAGCACAGTCTGCCTCTCTGGCTGGAAGGGGAGGGGGAAAGCGTGGCCTGGAAGCCGGCCCGCCTGCACACTGGTGCGCGGCCATCCTGCTCTCCTGCTGTCTGGACTTTGTCCTGTTGGCTCAGGAAAGAGGCTGGTCCCAGGCGGCAGTGCTGGTTTCCACATCTGACAGGTGCTGTGCTTCCAGAAACCCCAGTTGACTCCAGGGGCTGGCTTCTGAGCCCTACTATCTTATTTTTTCATCTCTGGTCTTATTCACCCCACCTTTTTGTAGTTGTTAAAACAAACAAAAAAAGCTGTTACTTTGAGCACCAGGAAAAGTGTGAGGCCATAAAGCACAAGTTCCCTTTAAGGCCCCAGGCTGCCTCCCACTAGCCGAGCAGGTGAGCTGCTGGGCCAGCCGCTCTGAGCCCCAGCGGCCTCCCTCCAGGAGACCCACATCTTGCAGGATCGCTGCAGAAGTGAGAAAATGCATGTCAAAGCTCTGGGGACACAGTCAACCGAGTCCAACCAACCGAGAGCTGTTCCCTCCAGCGTCGTGGAAGAAGCACGCTGCTCTCACAACCTCCGGGAATCAGACGATTTTAGAGCCCAGAGGGTCTCCTGCTTGCCTACTACATGTGGTTCCCAAGCCCCATCACACAATCCTGGGAGCCCCACTCTCCTGGGGACAGACAAGCCTTGGAGCTGGGAGGTGGGAGCCAGGCTTGACTCCTGACCTCTGGGGGAAGGAGACCAGGGGCACAAAGAACGCAGGTCAGCAGCCCTGCCCTGGCCAGACTGTGGCAGACGAGCGGCTGCACTTTACAGCTTGTCTCATGCCTTTCCTCACTGTATCTCACTTAATCTCTAAGTCACCCCTACCCCCCACCCCGGAGATAACAGACAAAGAAACTGAGCCTCAGAGGTTCAGTGACTTTCCAGTGGTCCAACAAGTAAGTGGCTAGGCCAGGATTAGAATTCAGGTTTGCTTGAGGGATGGGAAAAAAATACATGGAACTATTAAACTCCACCACCAGGAAACCACTGATATTGCGTCAAGCATTAGGGATACCCAAATCAGAAGGCCAAGCCCTTGATCTTGAGGCTTGCTCTTATGACACTTTATGGATGCAGAGGAGAAGTTCAGACTACCTATAGGCATGCCTAAGAGTCACCTTCCAGAGGACCTCTGTTGTTGTTCAGATGTGGCCTCAGTCTCTCTAAGCCATTGCCCTCCCTCCACGTGGGACATGACACCCAGGGGTGAAAGTCTCCCTGGCAGCATGGGAGATGACTCCCAGGGATGAGCCTGGCCCTGGCACCATGGGATCAACAATGCCATCCTGACAAAAAGGGGGGAAAGAAGTGTAACAAATCAGGTATCAGTGGCCGAGAGAGTTCAAATAGGGTGGAGAGGCTACTCTGGAGGTCACTCTTACGCAAGCATCAGTTAGATATTGCTGACTATCACAGCTTGCCAACCCCCAACCAAAACCATTCCAGCCAATCCTAAAGAACACCTAGGGTGTTATATAAGATTCTACCAATGTTCCATGCACTAGGGTGACTTTCCAGAATTCTACAACCTCCAGATGGGTCCCTGGACCAGATAAGTCCTGAAATGCAGAGGGCCAGCCTCTCCAGAACATCAGCTAGTTTCATCCCCCTATTCCAAATTACTGAAAGCCCCTGCCAACATGAAATAGTTAGAACGGGCATAGCCAAAATACTCCTAAAGAGTGGGAGAAAGATCAAAGGAGATGGTGGATTATACCAAGAAGGTCGGGCTTAACAAATAAGTATAACTGCTCAATCACTACATTGATATTTCTTTTAGTCTGCAGTATCTTAGAGCAGCTGGAAGTAAAAAACTAAAATTATGGAATTGTACCCATACCAAACTCTGAAATCTGCTCCACAACTAATTATTGCGATGCGCTTTGAAATTTATTTCTTGTATATATGTTATTTTTCACAAAAATGAAAAAAAAAATCGATCGTGATGAAAAAATACACAGCTACATAATGATATTGTGAACCACTGATTGCACTTTGGATGAGTACATATGTAAATATATAATATATATCAATAAAACATTTCTTTAAAAAAGCATCAAATTAAATGATTAAATAAAATTCAGGTCTGACTTGAGCCCAGAACTCCTGCCTCCTTACCTGCTGCCTGAGTGAAACAAAGATTTTGAAGCTCCCCCACCTCACCGTTCCACCCCTCTGCCTGTCTGCCCAACCTCCCCTCCTCCTAAAGCTCCCTGAAGGCCCGACTCTCAGCTTCCCGTCAGGAAGGAAAAGATCAGCTCCACCAATCGTGGTTAGGACATTCCTTTGGCATAGCTGATGAGGTCTGCAGATATAGTCCTTCCAAGGAAGTCTTGCTTTGAAACCTAAGCAATGAGACTGGAGGGCCTGAGATGTGAAGAAGTGGCCTCTCTGATGGGAGGATGCAGAGTGGGGACATGGCAGACCACAGATCCTCCAGCCTCCTCACCTGGCCTGCGTGCAGCCAAAGCCTCACACTGAGGTTGAACCATAGCCTCTAACTGTCCCCCTCTCTGTGGGTTCCTTTTCTTGACTATTTGACTTTTTTAGCAGGTTGTCTGGGCCTCACTAGCTCTTGCACCCTCAGATGCTGAATTCCAATGCTCCAATGCTCAGAATCACAGGGCCAGAAAGGTCTTTGAGGACATCATCTAGTTCAGTCCCCATTTCTCAGATGAGGAGTCTGAGGGCCAGAGAATCCCCACCCTTCGAGGGAATATATGTGTGTGTGCGCGCGCGCGCATATAGGAGGATGGGAGGGAGATCTGTTAGAGCAGCTGGTGCTTCCCAACTGGTGTCACATCAAGACACACAGAGAGAAGGATGGGTGTTCACACTGGGGTGGACAGACTGGGTTGTACCTGGCCTGAGATGACTTGCCCAGGACTCTGCCCCTGAGAGCTAAAATGACCATGTCAACACACCTGGAACCCATCTGGGCGTGTACTTTGGTTGGGAAGCTCTAAGTTAGAGGGACATTTAGGGACTACCTGAAAGGCAGCCCTAACAGATCCCAGGATGGCTCCCAGCGGTCAGTCATCTCCCAAGGACCCTCCCCGTCCCATGGCAAGAGGCAGAACTATGAACCAGTTCTTGCTGTGGACTTTGAACTGAGGACAACCTAAATTCCAATCCCTTTACTCAAAATTGTAGCAAAAACTGTGGCAAGCTGAGCCTCAGTGTTCTCACCTGTAAAATGGGGAAGAAGGCAGGACCAGCTCGCTAAACCCAGATGTGAGCCTGGCAGCAGCCTGGAGCTCTGGGGAGAGGTCATGCTAGGCCTAACAAGGTGTCCCCTTCTCACACGGTGGGAGGAAAGTGTGAACAACGGCTGTCCCCTTGAGATGTGGGACAAGGGGTTCCTATAACTGCTCCAGGAAGATGAGTGTCACCAAGAACTTGTAAAGGGGGTCAGGCCGAGGGAAGGCCACCGTGTGACCAGTGCTTCACTGGTCTTCTCTCACTGGACTCCACCACCCTGCAAGCTAGAGACTCTGGCTTTATCACCCGGGGTCACTGGAGCTCAGGATGGCGGTGGCACTTGCCCCAGTCACAAAGCAGGACAGCGGCCTGGCTGAGCTTTACCCTCAGGTCCCTCCGACCCGAGCTCAGTGTCCCACCAACTCTGGGATGTGCTTCCCTTGCACTCCAGTGCTCTCTCGGTGGGGTCACTGAAGACAGATGTCAGAAGGACGGTGCCCGGGCCCCAGCCCAGGGGGTCAGAACGCCAAGCAGCGGAGCCGGGCACCTGTGGGTTTACCAAACACCCGCGCCTATGCTAGCCAACCATGACGGTGGGCACAGGGGCCGTGGGCAGGCCAGGGCGTGGACCCAGGACCAACCCTCAGAGGCACCTTCCTCCAGAAGGCCTCCCAAGGAGCCATGTCTTCTCAGGGTTTCCGTCCTGAGCCCCCGCCCACTGCAGTTTACTGGACACAGGAAATGGAGGACTCAAACCCATCCCTGCCCTCAGGGAGTGTCCAGTCTGCCCTCAGGGACCAGGACTGACCACAAGCAGTCACACACCCACCTGATCATGAAGCAGCAGGGGATTCCACCTAGGCCCCGGCGCTGCCTCTGAGGGTCAAGAAGGGCTCTAAGAGTGTGGTCTCCCATATTTAATAATAATAAAAGCTACTATTTCATGCTTACTACTTGCCAAGGATTGTGGTAACCCTTTCACGTGACTCAGTTTACCCTTTCAACCGCTCTGAGGTAAGCACAGCATTTAACCCCATTTTGCAGTTGAAGAATCTGAGACTCAGAGCAGTAACGGGCCTGCCCAAGGTCACACAGCGGTAGAGCTGGGAGTTGTGGTAGAGCCTGGGAAGGCTGCCTGGGGGCGGTGGCATCTCATCTGCCTCTTGTCTCCCTTCCTGAGCTCACTGCCTGGACAGGGCAGGCTGTCGCTGAAGGACCTGCCTGCTATCATGTGGGGTCCCTGATTAGAGACCCCCTTCCTCCCCCTAATCAGCTGCCAAGGGCCCAGGCCTAGCCTCAGTCTCTTAGGAACACCAGCCCTGGCCCGAGCTTAACCCTTGGTTAGCCACCTGTCCTCAGCCAGCCAGGCTCTATAAAGTGTGCGAGCTGGACCCCAGTGCCCTGTGCAGCCCCAGCGTGTCTTCAGTTGCTTGGATTCAGAGACTGGGCCCCAAACCCCGTGAACCCAGGGGAACTTCACAGGGCTGTTTTCGCTCCCTCTCGCTTATCACTTTGTCTCTGCAGGCGACAGAACAGGACAGTAAAGCACAGGGGTTCTGGGTGTGTCCGGGGCAACGTCACCCAGCACCCAGGCCCTGGACTCCATAGGGAAGAGGCCCAGAGAAAATCCATTTCCACAGTCATGAGGAGGCGGCTGGGCCCAAGAGGGCTGTGCCAACCCCACAGGCTGGAGCTCAGGCCACTGCTTCGCAGGCAGGGCGGGGCATTCCACCCATCCGCATCCCTGGCAGCCCAGTCAGGAAGGTGGGAACAGGGGGCCATGCAGCCCACTGGGCCTCCCTCCCCAGGGTTCCCGGCCTCTCAGGTCCCCCCAGGATTGCTGGGGAGCCCCAACCCGACTGCCTCCGGCCCTCCCGGGCTGGGCTCAGCCAGCGTGGCCTTGGCCCTGGCACCCCCAGAGCAGCCCAGATTCAGGAGTGCCCAGAGAGGGAGGTGGGGGTGGGGAGGTGGGCATAGAGGAGGAAGCAAGAGGGGAAGAGAGAGAGACGAGGAAGGAGGGGGAGCCAGAGAGGCAGGTGGGGGAAGGAAGAACGGGGAAATGAGAGGTAGAGAGTGACCTAGAGAAGGGGACGGAGACACCGAGACAGGGACAGAGACACTGAGAGAGAGGGCAACAGACACGGCAGAGAGGCCCAGCACGTGCTGCAGCCTGGGGACCTGGTTGTCTCCCCTGGCACTCTCGCTGTCTCCCCAGCCCAGGCTTCCTCTGACATGACGGGGCTCCCTCCTGCTGACCTGAGTCGTCCTGGCCACCACAGGAAGCCCACGAGGGCCCAGGAACCCTGCACCCCGAGCCTGCCCTGGGAGCACACGCCACACCCCGGTCGGAAATCATGAGCCCGGCCTCCCCACGTGACCTCCCTGGACGCCTTGGCTCTGACCACCCCCCCGGCTCTCACGGTGGCCTGCCCCTCCCCAGCCCCTCCCTCTTAGCCGCAGTCGCCCCCAGGTTCTAGGGGCCGCAGGGAGGCCCCTAACACCTTCCTCCCCGAAAGGCCTTAGCGGGCTGCCAGATGGGGTGTAACCCAAGCCTCTCCGAGATGCCCAGGGAAGACAAAGCACAGAGAGGGGACATGACCACGGCCAGCTCCAAAGGGCCCTGCTGTCCCCCAGGCACTGCGAGGAAGGCGGGAGGGAGGGAACGAGCTCGGCCAGGCCTGCCTGTCACCGCTTCCTTCCCTCAGCCGCTGCGTCCCCACCTGGGCAAGGGGGACAGGTCCCGGGCCTGCCCCTCAGGCAGGGTGGAATGCAGGGCCCTCTACCCTAAGCCGATGCCTGAGGGCTCGAGGCCTGGAGACTCACACCTCTTCTGCCCTGGGGTCACCCTGCTCCCCGCGCTTTGGGAAGGCACGGCCAGGCGTGGCCCCGGGAAGGCAGCACGTGACAGAGCCAACACCCTCCAAGAGGGGGGCGCAGGGGTAGGTGGTGAGGCTCAGCCAGACCCCCATCCCGGGGCCCGGGGCGGGCGGGGGCGCAGCGTGGCCGGGACGACTCCAGGGAAGGGGAGGGGTGGACAGGCCCTGAGCACCAGGGACCCAGCAGACCGAGGTGCCAGCCACGCCTAGTGCCTCTCGTGTAGGCCTCCCGAGTCAAGCCAAGGAGGAGGGCAGCTTCCTTATTGTTAGAGAAAGCCGAGATTTGGAGAGGGTAAGTGACCCGCCCCGGGTCACACAGCGCAAGGGGGCACAGGTCGGTGCTGACCCTGAGTGGGCCTGTGTCCCCAGCACGCACAGAGCCGGCCGTGTGGATTCACACTGGCCACGGTCCCTGCCCTCACAGCCGGGTTGGGTGTCACACGCCCAGTGAGCCAGGCCACACTCTGGGCAGAGCCCGAGACGGCTGAGCTGGCTGGGGCGGAGGACCGGGGTGGGGGGCGCCCCAGGGAAGGAGGAGGCCGGGACCGGCTGGAGGAACGAGGGGAGCTTGGGGCAGGAGACAGAGACTTGGCGAGGGTACTCCAGGCAGAGCTGCTGGGCCCGGGCACTGGGTGTGTGAGTCTGGAAAATTCTGCAAGCTATGCACCTGGAGAACAGGTGCAATCCTGGAGGGAAGCCAGGGCTGATGCGAGCAGGGCCTGGGTCACATCCCTCTCCATTCCTGCTGCCAGGGTCTCAGATACCAGCGCCTAGGCAGGTGCTGGAAACAGGGAGAGCCTGGGGCACCTGGGGCAGGGCCCCTCTCCCTACCCCCCAGTTCCTGGCTCAAAGCAAGAATCTCAGGCCAGCCTTTTGTGGGCTGGGGGGGGGATCTCTAACCCTAAGGCTGGGGTTGGGAAGGGTCCGGGGAGGAGGCAGCTGGGATGGGGGACACCGCCAGGTCATGTCCTGGCTCTGCACCTCCTTCGAGGTAGGGCCCTGGGCAGCTGGCCCGCTGGCCCTGTCATCAGCTGTAAAAACACCCCACTCACCTGGCTCACAAGGCGCTGGCCCGAGCAAGGAAGTACCTGAGAAAACGTGCGCTGCTGAAAGCGATTAAGCACAACGTATCGCTGTGACGGATGAGGACTTGGGGCCCCAAGAAGGGGAGAGATTTCCCTAAGGTCAGCCAGCCAGGTGCCAGCAGAGCAGAGTTGGGGTACAGTCTCTGGATGGCGAGGCCAGGGACCTCCCCCTGCAGGACCCCGAGTCCCGAGAGGGCTGTGCCCCACAGGCAGACACCCTCTGCGGGATGGGGGGTGGGCTGGGCTGGCGCCCCCATCCCGGCTCCCTCCTGTCCAGGGCCCATCACCACTCCAGACCGGGAGTCTCAGCCTTGGAGTTGGGAGCTCTGCCTCTTTGAGGTCTGAACTTGGGCCAGCTGCTTTAAGCTCCTGGAGCCTTGGTCTCCTCGTCTGTGAAATGGGGGCTGATGACGCCCTCCAGCTGGGGTGCTGGTGGGAAGAGGCCTGACGTCAGTGCCGCAGGGTGCCCAGTGTGGGCTGGTGCACTCTAGCTGCTGAGCAGACGGGCGCTCGCTCATCCCCCCGCCATGCAGGCCTGCTGGGCCACGCCAGGAGAAACTGGAAAGCTTAGCAGGGGAAAGTTTCCGGCCTCCGGGAAAACCGGCCCAGAACAATAACTGCGACATAAACTGGCTAGAGAACAAACCTTGGAGAGGATCACGTTACTGGATGGTTCATGGAGGGATAAAAAGTATAGTATGTCTGAGACTCTGGCTCGGAGACAGCATGGGGGACCCTGCCTCTGCAGCCTCCTCATTTGGGGTGTCTAGGGTCAGCTCAGGGGAGGCACCTCTGTTCCTGCCCCAGCAGGCATGGGAGGACTCCAGGAGGGGGGCTGGGAGGGCAGGGCAGGTGCCAGGGCTCCTGCTGGCTCTAGAGCACCTTAGACCTATCAGGTCACCTGCCGGAGCTGGTTTCCTTTCTATAAAGTGGAGACGGTGATGGCTCTCATGTCCATAAAGCCTCCAATCTCTACACAGTGTGCTGGGAAAGGGGTGGGGAGGTGGGGGCTGGGGAGGGGCAAGCAGGGCAGGTTCTGGCTGCAGGCAGCACCAGGAGTGGAAACATGCCATATGGCCTCCGTGCCCCTCTCCCCTGCAGCAGCATTGCCTGGGATCGTGTTAGAAATGCACCATCTCAGGCCTCACCCCCAGGCCAATGGGCCCGGAACCCCCGGGGGACGGGGCCCAGGGGTCTGTGCTTTAACAAGCCCTGCAGGTGACAGGCGTGTCCAGTTTGAGAGCCAGGCACCACGCCAGGACCCACCTCCTACTCTGGAGAAATGTCCTCCCCCAGCTCATCTTCCTGTTCCCTGGCTTCCAGAAGGCTGCTGGGGAGGAAGGAGCCATCGTGGAGGGAGGTCATGAAATAGTAAAGAGACGCCATAGTTAGTTAATGAGGCCCCAGAGAGGAAAGAGGGAGGGTCAGAAGTCAGACGATTATTGAAGAAGACTCCCCCATCTCTCTCTGTCTCTTTCGCACGCACCCCCCAGGCCTGCCTCCTTCCTGGCTAAGCTGGCTAACCAGCACACACGGGCAGCCACTGCTCACCCCCCAGGGGGACTGGAACCAAAAGTGGGGTTACAGCCTGGTGGGCATTGGGAAAAGGGCTTTTGCCTGGGAATCTGGTGGGCAGACCTTGAGGTTTAAACCACCCACCTCAAGGCCCGCTTCCAGGCATTCCCTCTGTCGGCACCATCTGAGCCGAGCACAAGGTCCACAGGTGGGCAAGGGGTTCACCGCAGCCACGGGGACAGGAATGAAAAATCCCAAACAGCCCAACCCTGCCACAGCAGGGGGCGCCCCCCACCCCCATTCCTTGGGCCCGGGGGCTGCCTGCAGGCGAGGGAAGGGCCGCCGGAGAGCATCTGAGGACAGGGGGAAATCCTCCCCTATAACGCTGAGCAGAGAGCACCGGCACAGGAAGTGGCGGATTTGGGGAGATACCAATCTTCCGCTTAAAAAAAAAAAAAGAGGACAAAAATGCCAAACTGCTCACAGTGGCTATCTGACCGGTTATTTCCTTCTCTGTGGCTGCTCTTTATCATCCAAATATTTCTACGGAAACTGTTACTTCATAGCTGGGAAGGAATTTGAAGCAGTCGCGTGGTTCAGATGGAGATGAAGATTTTTTTTTTAAAACAAAAGTTGACAGAAATGCCTTTGCGGCGTCCCAGCCCTAGCCCGGGGGCTGCGACCTGCGTGGGGTAGGAGGGGGTCGGGCCAAGGCAGTTCCTTCAGCGTCGGCTCTGCCCAGAGACGCAAAGGCAGTGACTCCCCAAACCCTGAAGTGTGCAAGCAAAGGCCGGGAAGGAAGGCTGACTCAGTGGAACACAGAGCTGCCAACAACCCCAAGCTCCTGGGACTCGAGACCGAAGCCCCCCAACTGTGCCCTCCCCTCTAGGCCGAGCACACCCAGGTCCAGGTGGTCTGGCTGAGGCCACAGAGGCCCCTCCTGCACCCACAGCCCCCGACAGCCCAGGAGAGACCCCTCACCATGGACGAGGGGCCTGAGCCCTTGGAGAGGGGGCTTCTCGGCACTGCCCGACAGGAGTGGCGGGCGGCCGCACTGAGCGTGTGCTGTGCCGGGCGCGCCGAGCGTCTCACCCACGGCAGCTCGCCCAGCCCTTACGCAGCCGGGAGGAAAGTGCCGCATGCCTTCCAAGGCTCTGAGAAGTTGAGAAATTAGCCCAGAGGTGAGCAGCCGGCGCAAGGGGGGGCTGGCCTGCACCCAAGTCTGGCCTTCTCAGGACGTGGACGCCGGAGGGAGCCCGAGTGGCAGCCCAACCCCCAGCGGTCCCCAACTTGCCGCGTGCTGGCCAGGGCTTCCTGACACGCACAGTCAGAGAACCCGGCGCCTGCCAGCGACGGTGTGGGGCAGGGCAAAGGGGCGCAGAGGGGTTTTCCGCTGGGCCCCAACTGCCGAGTGCCCGAGCAGACGGCACACCCTCCCTTGGCCCTGCTGTGCCTGCCCGTGTGTCCTGAGACAGCAGGGGTCGGGGAGGTGGGCTTCTAAGCAAGCGACGGCCCACTCACTGCCCAACTTCAGACAAATCCCCTCCCACTGCACTGAGTTTCTATTTCCTCCATCAATGGTGGCAGCTCATGTTTTAGCAACATTTTAATATTCCATCTTCCAGAGAAATGCTGACAAGCTGCTGAGGCGGTGAGTAGGAGGCAGTGTAATAACCATTATCATTACTGGCAGCGACAACCAATTAACACGTATGGCGTGCTCAGGGAGCACCGCGCACCACTCAAAGCTCCTACGTGTGTGGCGGGGCAAACGTCACTGTCCACGTGCTCCCCTGTTGAGGGACTTCTCCCGGGGGTCGCCTCTGGCCTGGCTCCATCCCTTCTGGACATCACTCCCCCCAGGAGGGGCTTCTCAGGCCAGGCTGCCAGGAGCCACCCTGCCATGGGCTCCCGGTGCTGCCTGCCACTGGGCAGGGGCCCCTCCCATGCCGGGCTGGGCGAGCATGACCCCCGGACCCCAGCCCTGCTGCAGCGGCAATAACCCTCTGACCGTCATCCTTGTCACCTCCTCCGCCAGGAAGCTGGGCTCCATTCCACTCCTGGCTCCTGCCCGAGGCCATGGGGTTGGAGGACAGACAGGCCCTCCACACACTCCCTCGGACTCCCGACGCTTAACTCAGACCAACAGCCCCAGCCCCTCAGATGCTGTGTTTTGTTTTTTTTTAACTTTTCATTGTGTAGTATAACATACATACAAAGCAAAGAAATAAAAAAGCAATAGTTTTCAAAGCACTGTTCAACAAGGAGTTACAGGACAGATCCTAGAGTTTGTCATGGGCTACCATACTATCCTCTCATAATTTTCCTTCTAGCTGCTCCAGAATATAGGAGGCTAGAGGGCTTAAATACTTTATCATTTTCCTTTTTTTTTGTGAAAAATAACATATATACAAAAAGTTATAAATTTCAAAGCATAGCATCACAATTAGCTGTAGAATGTACTTCAGAGTCTGACATGGGTTACAGTTGCACAATTTTAGGTTGTTACTTCTAGCTGCTCTAAAATACTGGAGACTACAAGAGATATGCATTTAATTATTCAGCATTCACATTCACTTGTTAAACCCTCCCTTCTCTGTATAACTCCACCATCACCTTTGATCTTTCCATCCCTCTCTCTAGGGATGTTTGGGCTATAGCCATTCTAAATTTTTAATTGGTAGGGTCTGTCACTGATATGGGGCAAGGAGGTGGAACCATCTGATGTTCTGGAGAGGCTGGACTAGGTTTCAGGACTTCTCTGGACCAGGGACCCATCTGGAAGTTGTAGGTTTCTGACAAGTTACTCTAGTGCCTGGAGCCCTTGTGGAGTCTTCTATATTGCCCTAGGTGTTCTCTGGGTTGGCTGGCCCCTTTGAAAAAAGGTGATTCACCAACACCCTACACACAACAACAAAAACCTCAATTGGATTCCAAGTTCACAGAATATATTCTTTTGTTTAAAAACGCATAGTAAGTGTTCCCTGGCATTTTCGTGTGTGTGTGTGGGTGTGTGTTTTCAGGCTCCCTGGGGAAGACCCAGCAAATAAGGACAAGTGAAACCATAATGAAGTTCTTCTGTTACTGGATCTGTGGAAGCCCATTGCAGTGGTGTCCGTGGCTGCATCTGTCTACTGTCTGGCCTTCCAGAGCAGGCGTCCAGTCTCGGGGGAGCTGGGCAGGAGCCTGAAGCCACCCCCTGGGGTCACCCGCCTCCGGGTCTCAGTGCAGTGCAGCAGGGTGGGCCGGGGGCCCTTCCCCAAATGAACCCCGCGGCCGCCCACTGGGTTCTACGTGCGCCTGGCTCACAAAAAGCCAAGTGTGGCCCCTGCAGGGTGGTAGATAGAGGGCCGTTGCCCAATCATGGCTAGAAGGGACCCACCTCAACTCCTTCTCTTTTCTCAGATAAGGAGAATGACGTCCAGAGAAGCCTGCAACTTGCCCAACGCCACGGGGAAAGTAGAACATGAGCTGGGACAAAAATCTAGGCCTCCTGACCCCCAGACTCAGGCCATTCACCAAGAGACCCAAATCCGACCTCCTCTTAATGGCAGAAACGTTACCAATACGGGTGACACGTGTAGAGCTTCCAATGTACCAGAGGGTGTCCTAAATGTTCCACATACATAACACACAACTCTCAAACAAACCCTCGGAGGGAAGCGCTATTATTATCTCCATTTTACAGATGCTGGAGCTGATACACAGAGTGTTTCAGGTTCCTGCCCAAGGCCATGTTCAGCTGATAAAGAGTAAGCATCACCCTCAGGCAATCTACTCCAGAGCCCCAGTTCTCACCCCTGACCCCACCTGGAGCCCCAGCTCTCGGCCCCTCACCCCGCCTGGGGCCCCAGCTCTCGGCCCCTCACCCCGCCTGGGGCCCCAGCTCTCGGCCCCTCACCCTGCCTGGAGCCCCAGCTCTCGGCCCCTCACCCTGCCTGGAGCCCCGGCTCTCGGCCCCTCACCCTGCCTGGAGTCCCGGCTCTCGGCCCCTCACCCTGCCTGGGGCCCCAGCTCTCGGCCCCTCACCCTGCCTGGAGCCCCGGCTCTCGGCCCCTCACCCTGCCTGGAGTCCCGGCTCTCGGCCCCTCACCCTGCCTGGGGCCCCGGCTCTCGGCCCCTCACCCTGCCTGGGGCCCCAGCTCTCGGCCCCTCACCCTGCCTGGAGCCCCAGCTCTCGGCCTCTGACCCTGCCTGGAGCCCCAGCTCTCAGCCCCTCACCCTGCCTGGAGTCCCGGCTCTCGGCCCCTCACCCTGCCTGGGGCCCCAGCTCTCAGCCCCTCACCCTGCCTGGAGCCCCAGCTCTCGGCCTCTGACCCTGCCTGGAGCCCCAGCTCTCAGCCCCTCACCCTGCCTGGAGCCCCAGCTCTCGGCCCCTCACCCTGCCTGGAGCCCCTTCCTGGCTCTCCCAGGCCCACAGTGTCCCAGGCAGGCTTCCAGAGCACTTGCTGCCTGAAGAATAAGAAAAGGCTCGCCTCCCTGGCCAGTCACTCTGCAGCTCCACCGCGGAGCCCGGGCTGGCATCGAGGCTTCCGACATCCAGCCCCCCGCGCTCTGTCCACTTCCCTGCATTGACTGTATGAGCTGAGGCCCAGAACTCTGACTGTCTCCCATCCCAGTTCACCCCTAACCCAGCAGCACAGGGGAAGAAAGGGATGGGGGAGCAGAGGTGTACCCCAGAGCTGCCCACCCCCTTGGGACAATGGTGGGGAAGGGGTGCCTGCAGGGCACCTCCACTGCACCCCCACCCCTACTCCCTGGCCCCTTGGGGCAGGAGCGCCTGCTGAAATAACTGCTGACTCGGAGGTGCCTTTCCTGGCTGAGCAGGTTCACCTCTGACCCAGAGCAGCCCCTCGCCGGGCTGGGGCTGGAGGAAGTGGGTTGTTCCCTCCAACCGGGGAGAGGCCAGGCCTCACAAGGACGGCCCAGCAATCCCAGGCTATCCCGGCCTGCTCCAGCCTCCCTGCCGTGGGGGCAGAGCGGGGCATCCAGACCCTGGCCCCCAGCTCCAACTTTGCCAAGGAGTCTCCCAGTGCCTGGCGTGGAGAAACCTCGAGGAGAATCACTCACTCACTCAGCTACCATTCCTCAAGCGCCTGCTGGGTGCCAGGTCTCATGCCATGAATCAAGGAGATAGAGACAGAGAGGGCAGTCCCTGCCCAGGACCAGGGGACACCCATGCCCCAGCCAGCAGCACGACCCAGGAGGAGCCCAGCACAGAGGAGGGAGGGGGTGGGGAAGGAGGCGGTTTGGGGAAAGTTCGTCATCAACCCTCAACCCACTTCCCCTCAGGAAACTTAAAGCTGACCCCCAGAAAAGTGGGGAGCAGCCCACAGCCGGAAATGACGAGCGTCTCGGGGTACACACACACACACACACACACACACACGGTACAGACTGTGTCCAGAACGGTGGGCGCTCAGGGCAACAGAGACCCCGCCTGGTGTGAGTCCTGAAAGACCAGCCACCTGCAGAAAATAACAGCGCCCGTTTATTGAGCACTTACTGTGTGCTACACACAAAAGGGCTAAGAGCTCCACTTGCATTGTTCTTTACATTTTATCCTCATGTCACCTGCTGAGCGAGTTACCGTTGTCAGCCCCAATGTAGAGATTCAGAAACTGAGGCTCGGTAATGGTCCGGCATGCTAGGAATGGAAAAGGACCCAGATTCCACCTCGGAGACGCAGCTTGTCACCAGCATGCTCAGGCAGAACCGGGAGAGTGAGAGTGAGGAGGTGGGACTACACACCGTCCTCTGCGAGGCGCCTCCCAGTGCCTCTGTGCACTGAGACCGTGAGGAGTGAGTGAGTGTGTGAGTGTATGTGTGTGTGAGTGTTCACTTGGGCCCTACTTTACAAAAAACAGACCCCCGGTTGCAGAAGCCCCTGGGCCGTTCACGGAGCAGGGCTGGGAAGCCGGCAAGGAGAAGGGCCTGCGCTCCCCCTCCGCACAGGCGTCTAGAGCAGCGCTGGGAATCAACTCCGGGAACCAGATGCAGGCCCCTCCCCTCCCCTTGTGGGGAACCCCAGGGCTGGGGCGGGGGCAGGGCAGCCCCCAGAGATGACAACGACAACGGGGCAGATTCCGAGGCCTGCACCCAAGATCGGGAATGCCCAGGCTTGGAGGGGGGAAGCCAGTGGGCAGGGCAGCTCCTGCTGAGCTTCACCCAGCCCCCCAGCCCTGCCCCCCAGGGAAGCCAGGTGAGGTGGTGCCCAGCAGCCACGTGCTCCCCCCTCTCCCGCAGAGCCAGCTCCTGACGGACAGACCCTGGTCTGATCCTCTTGATTAAGTCATTGCCGCCCCCACCCTGGAGCAGAGGAGGCAGGCGGCCATAATGGTGAGTGGTCAGCAGCAAGGGCCAGGCCAAAACCAGAGCTCGGCGTGAAAGCGCTCCAGCTTCCACACTGTGGCTCAAAAGTCTGAGGCCTCAAGCCAGACGGGGCTGCCCCAGCACCGCAGGACATTCAGAGGGGCCCAGGGGAAAGAACCGGGAAACCACCCCCTCCACTGCGGGGAGAAGGCTGGTGCCCCCCTGCTGGAGCTGACATCTCATCCCCACCCTCCCTGGGCTGGCACTGGGAGGGGAAGACCCACAGGCCCTTCTTTCCACCCACCCCACTCCAAACCTCCTGCTGGCCTCCTCAAGCTCCCCCCATCCCTGCAGATGCCTCCGCTTCACGGGCAACCACAAGGGCCTTCCTGGATGCTCCCCCCCCCCCCACATCACCCTCAGCACCTGTCACCGTCCTCAGCATCTCCCACCTTCCCTGCTATAGGCCAGGGCCTCGGCTGGGTGAGTGATTAGGAAGGGAGGCAGGTGTGCCCTGGAACACTCCTCTCCCCATGCTGCCCTGGCTCCCCCACCACTCCTCTGACTGTGCCTTTCCCTTCCCACAGCTGATGTCACTTCCTTCAGCCCCCAGCTGCAGACATCCCCAAAGCCACTCAGGCCCCACTTTCTCTGCCCAAACCATCACCAAAGGCATCGGTTCAGTCTCCCCTGACCGCCGAGCCTCCATCCCAGCACCTCTAGCACAAACTGCCTTTCCAAAAGTGCTGCTCAGATATGTCAGTCTCCTGCTCAAAAACCTTCAATGGCTCCCCACTGTCTATGAGTCAAATACCACACCTCACCCTGGCATTCAAGGCCCTCCACAAGCGGATCCAACCATTCTCACTTCCTATCCTCCCCCCACCTCCGGCAAAGCCCCAGTTCTTCAGCCAGAGTGATCAACCAAGGAGCTTCTCGAGAACTCCCTGCACGTTCTGACATCCTTGCTTCTGCCGAGGTGTTTTTCTTTCCCCGGAACGCAGCCTTTGCTCTGGCTGCTGAAACCCAATCTTTAAGGGCCACCCAGAACACTTCCTGATTCAGCTTTCCAGATCTCATCAATCCTTCCTCATTTATCATGTCTCAGGGTCACTGGTATCCTCATCTAACCCCCTTCCCAGATGGTAAGCAATTTAGAGGGTGGGGACATGTGTCATCACTTGTCACTCACCATGCAGAGCCGGGAGGAGGCGGTTCTCCACTGGATGTTTAATAAGCACTATGTGAAATGAACATCCTCTCCTTTCCACCAAAAGTACCACCTGCTGAGCCCTCACCCTCCCCACCATGCCAAACTCTAATCTTACGCAGCTCAGATGCTCAGAGGAGTCAGTGTCCCCACGTTGATCTAAGCTCCACAGACTTGGAGTCCAGACAGAGAGTTAGGCTCAAGTCTCACCAACTCGGAAGCCACCACCCCCGCCCTGCACCCGTAGCCACACACTGTCTCCTCCACTCAGTGCAACCTTCCAACTCTGTCTCCTCGTCCTTTCCAGCTGTTTCTAAGAGGGATGGCTAGTCTCCGCCAGAGATGCAGCGGGCACACGCAGCACCCTGGGGCACCTCCTGCTCAGGAGAGACGGGTGCCCACGCTGCCCCACCCCTACCCTCCACCCCGAACCGGGCGTGCAAAGGAAGAGCTGGATTCCAGCCATGAGGGCAGTACAGACTCATGAAATCCTTCCTGGTTCTGCGTGTGAATTACCCTCTCCTGCAGGGGCACAGGGTTGCTGGGGGAACCCTCACTGTCGGCAACTCAAGGTGAGGTCTGGCTAATTGCCCTCTGCATCCCCTAGCTCTGAGTCCAGAATACAGTGGGCGCTCAGTAAGCATGTGCAGCTTATGGAGTTGAATACCCACCAGGCTCAGGCAAGATCATGGAAAACGCTGCTACTCTCTATCCAGGTGACACAGTTCCTGCCCACCAGACAGGCTGACGCTGGTGGCAGATGGCAGTTGTTGGCTGTCCCATACGTCAGGAGGAACTGCAGCAAGCCTCTGGCCCTCCAAAAAGTAGGCTCAATCCCCGGCAGGAAGCCCGCCCATCACCTGTCCACCCACATCAGGGACGCTGCCATGTAGCAGGGCCCCCCAATGCCAGGCACTTTGCTAAGCACTGTGCACACATTATTTTACTTAGTCCCCTCTGCTACCCTTCAGTACTATCATGACCCAGTCTTCAGATAAGGAAACTGCTGCATGGAGGGGAGAGGAACCCATGAGCCCAAAGCCCAAGGCCCTGACTAGTGCACTAGGCTCCCCAGCTACTACACCCTACCAGCTCTCTCCACAGGCACAAAACTAACCTGAGTCATGTGGGAAGTGCCCCCAGGGCTGGACAACCAGCTGGGCTTTCCCTTCTCCCCACTCACCCGGATAAGAACCTGTCCCTCTCGTTTCCGCCCTGGGCCTGTCAGGCCAGCTCACCTAGTAAAGCCCCAGGAAGTGGCTGAAAATCCCACTGAATTTCCCATCTGAAGACTCAGGGGGCCAGGCTCAGCTGAGCGCTCAGAGACAGGAGAGAGGAGGGGTGCCGGTACCTCCCCAGTTTGGGGGTCTCCTTGCCCAGCGCTCTGGGTTCGAGCCTCAGTGGAGGGACTCCTGTGACCTTTAAGACAATTCGCTTTACGCTCCTGGAGAGTTCACTTAGCACAGCCCCCTTCTGCAGGGAAAGAAGTGGCAGCTGCCGCCAACACCTGTGGCTGAGCCACAGCCGGCTCTCACCTGCCAGTCCTCATCTTCCGGCTTTGGTGAGAAAGGACAACGGGAACATGGGGTTCACCTGGTTCAACCACCTCCTTTTACCGGAACCCGAGAGTCCCAGAGCCGGACCCGGGGTCACAGGGCCCGTGCACGGCGGAGAGAGAGAATCAAGGGGGCAGGACGGCGCGGGGGGCGAGATGCGCAATGTGCCTTCTCACCTACCAGCTGCCTCCGCGCTCGACCTGCCACTTGCTCGCAGAACGCAGCCCGGCCCAGTTCTGGGAGGCGGGGAACGAAAGCGAACTTTGCTTCCGGCGGTCCTGCCGGCCTCCCCGCTGGCTTCTCACCTGCTGGCTACGCTTTCCGCTCGGCGCTGCACGCCCGGCGTCGCCCGCTCGCGCCCCAGCCGGAGTGGGACTGCGCAGCGCTGCGCTCAGCCTCGGCGGCTTCCTCCCGGCGGCGTCGGTGAGCGCGGAGGCCTCGGCCAGGCCCCGCCCCCAGGAGGCCCCGCCCCGGGCCACACCCACTGGGTTTCCCGACGCCCGTCGGCCCGTCCCGGGTCCGGCCGGATTGCAGCCCCGCCCCCTGGCTCTGCCTCCAAGGCCGCCGACTCTGGCCCCGGTAGCTCCGTCCCCGGCCCTCCCGGGTGGCGTCTTGCTCCCCACCCGTCCAGGCCCGCTGGGCGCGGGGCGCCCCACTCACGGCCCTGCCTAACGGTCCCCCCGCCCCGCCTCGACCCCCCTCATCCTTCCCCACCCGTCAGGCCGCGGAAGAGCTGGGGGGGAGGGCTCAACGCCCTCTAGCCCCGCCCCCGCCCCTCCTACGCCATCGCCTCCGGGCTAGCCCCGCCCCCTGGCCCTCCCCGGGCGAGGCCCCGCCCCGTCCCCTCCATGGCCCCGCCCCACCGGCCCCAGCCCTGGGCGGGACGGCCGCGGCCCCACGCTGGCATTCCGGGGCGGGCGCGTCCGGGCGCAGCCGGGAGCGGCGTGGGGGTGGCTGCGTTCCAAGCCCGGGCGCCGATCCCCAGGCGGCCAGGCCCCGGCACCTTTTGGAAGTACCAGCAGCCCCGCTTACCCGGCCCTCGCAGGAGCGGGCTCGGCGCCCGGAGCGCCGTGAGAAGCCCTGGCCCTTGGATTCCCGCGGCCCTGGGCAGACGGCGTTCACGTTACGCCCTCTTCACTCCCGAGCAGTCTGGGGCTTAGTACAGGGAAGTCGCGGGCCCTGCGTCTCACACTCCAGGCGGTGCTGAGCGAGATCCAGCCCCGGGCCCTGAATCGCAGGCCTGTGGCTGCCCGGGCTCGCCCGGACCGGCCCCCGACACGCAGTGCCCGCAGGCGGCCTGAGGGAGGGAGGCGGGGTGGCCAGTGAGGGGGTGACAGGAGGGGCTGCTGGCGCCTCCAGGAGTTGGCCTTCTCCCAGGAGAAGAGACCCAGCATTAAGGTGGGCTACACAAGACCTCCAGACGGCTGTCACGCCCCGCATGCCAGGTTTTTGCAGTTCCAGACCCCAGGGGACCAGCTCTGCAGGTTCCCGGGTTAATGGCCGGGAGCTGTGCAGCTGACAGAGCGCTTTTGCTTGCATTATCTCAGCTTTTGCTTGCATTATCTCATGGGCATCTCACAAGCACGCCGTTGTGAAGGGGATGTGAGTCTGCTCTTTTGCATGGGTGGGGTGGCGTGGGGAGCTGTTCTCAGCCCTGCAGTGTGGTTCCCAAAGCGTGGTGCTAGGACCAGGCCGCATCAACATCGTCTGGGAACGTCATCTGAGGAATGTGTAATTTGGGGCCCGGTCCCTGACTTCCTGAGTCAGAAACTTGGGGCAGAACCTGACAACCTGTTCTGAAAAGATCTCCAGGTGATTCAGAAGCGGCTGGAGCTTGAGGACCACCGATTAGCAGCTGGTGGGGAGGTTAGGGTGTGCTGGAGGTCGCGCAGTCCTAGCAGCTTCTGCTAGCTTTGTGGCCAGCACAGGGTACTTAAAACCTGTCTGGGATGGGTCCTGGAAAGGGAAATCATCTCAATCTTGACAGTGGCCATGGGGGATGAAATGTGGTGACACTGGTAAAATGCTTGCACACGGTGCATGCTCAGCAAATGGTCTCTTTCCAATAAAAAGTCTCCTTCATACGATCTCCACACCAAGGTACGGGAGTGGGGCTGGAGATCCTTTAAGCCCAGCAATGTGCCTCTCTGCTGCCTTACTCCCAGAGGGCACCACCTACCCCTCAAGAGGCCAAGATCCTAACACGTCCCCAGAGGATGTTGATGCTCCCTGTCCTGAACTGGGTTCCAGCTCTCCACCCCACCCAACCTTGTAAAGTGGGCATAAGAGTACCCTCCCCTTCCACCCTGGCCCATCCCCATCCCACACCACCTAAGCGGGGGGTGTTTGTGATAGAGCCTGGCAGCTGGCAAAACAGCTGGAGCCCAACAGCCGCTCTTCCCCCAGAAAGATGGTCCCTCCCAGTAGTCCATCTGCTGTTTCCTGTCTCTGCCTCTGTGGATTAGAGGTGGAGGCAGCTGTGCAGCAGAGAGGGTCCATCTGCAGGTGGCTGCTGGAATCCCTGCCATGCTCCCCACCATCCTCTGCAGCCCTGTTTTAGTTTCTATGCTGCTCAAGGAACTGCCATGAAGTGGGGCAGGTTAAACAATGGGAATTTGTTCACTCATGGTTTGAGGCTGGGAGAAAGTCCAGATCAAGTCATCAAAGCAATGCTTTCTTCCCGAAGGCTGTGGCCTTCTGGGGCTGGCTGCTGGCGATCCTTGGTCCTTACTGTGTCACATGGCAAGGCACATGGCGATGTCTCCCGTTCTCTCCCTTCTCTTCCGGGTTCCATTGATGCTCAGCCTCGGGCTGCTCCCTCTGACTTTCTCTCTGTCTGAATTTCATTCTGTTTATGAAGAACCTCAGTCATGGGGTTAAGCCCCATCCTCACTGAGGTGGGCCACTCCTTAACTGAAGTAACCTCATCAAAAGGTCCTACTTACAGTGGGTTTCCATGCACAGGAATGGAGTAGGTTTCAGTACATACCTTTGTGGGGTACATTCAGCTCCAAACTGTCGCAAGCCCCTAGAAGAGGGTCTTCCTGTAGGCGCTTATAGCCTGGGGCTTGTTCAGTCCCACAGATCTACCCTAAAGTAAACATTTAAGGTCCACGTACCTGAGGTCTAAATATTTAACAGGCTGTTAAAATACGTTCATTCACCTACCTTGACAAATATTCTTTATAATGACCAAAAATGTCATGTCCAGATTCAGAATTCTTGGAGCTCTCTGGAGTTCTATGTGGAAACATGGCAGCATGAGAAGAGTCAACTTGGTCCCCAACCCTCAGCCCACCCGCACGTGTCCTGACCCCAGGTCAGTCCTGCGTCACGCATGGCTAGGATCAGGCGTGTGGGTGCTCCAGCCCACCACTCAAATTCTGTCCACCCACCCTGCCTGCAGCCACCGCTCGGCCACCCGTTTAGGGATGCGTACTCCAAGGATGGGTCTGCAAAGCAGCTTGTATGAGCCCTAAAACTGGACTCAGGCTAGTTAGGCAGAGAATTTCAGCTCCTCAGATGCCTGTAGCATGGTTTGAGAGGGTTGGAATGTGGGCTCTGGATGGACAGAGGGCCCTGGGAAGGTGTCCCTTTTGCCTGGGTCTCTGGGTGGCATTGCCATTTGGCTGATGTTGTCTCCCCAGCACCCAGTACTCGCCAGCACCTGGCAGCCTTGTGCTGTCATTGAGTGAATGTATGGCTGGCTTATTTACTGAAATATCATATCTGATTGGTTCCCCAACATTTTCCTCTTCCCCTCTCTTCTAGCAGGACCCAGGGTTTGTTGGGACTCACCTAGGGCATTTTGCCAGGTGGAGAGTAGAGCCACCTCTAATGAGGGACACATTCCTTCTTTTGTGAAGTTCTTCAATCCATTTCAGAGGTAGAAGCCAAGAATTTTGAAGGTGAGAAAAGGGACAAGAAGAACCACTCTAGAAAGTCTTGAAAAAGATATCAAATAGCCAACTTGGAGGTGGAGTGATGATAATATGGCAAGGGAAGGGCACGACCATGAAGTTCCCAGCCTTTCAGAAGATTCCACCACCCAAAGGTGACACAGAAGCTGAGGGACAGGAGACCTGAATGTCCTTGTGGGTAAGTCGGGGATGTCAGGGTCTCATTGGTGATTGTTGACCATAGGGCAGCCTAGGTAAGATCCCGTGACCTTTGCGCCCTCTGGGTGGATGGAGGGAAGGACAGAGAGTAGTCTGTCCATTTCTTATTGCTGTGTAACTAACCACTCCACTCATTTGTTTGGCCTGTACATCAGCAGTTTGTCATGGGCTTAGCAGGGAAGGCTTATCTCTGCTCTTTGTAGTGTCGGCTCAGGCAGTTCCAGTGGGGGCTGAAGGATCCACTTCCAAGATGGTGCACTCACATGGCTAGAAGTTGGCGCTTGCTCTCAGCCACTGGAGACCTCCATTCCTGTCCACGCAGGCCTCTCCCCGGGCTGCTCGGGCTTCCTCACGGCAAGGTGGCTGGGTTGTGAGAGCCAACAGAGAACAAGAGAGAAGTCTGTGGCATGTTATGACTGAACCTCGGAGGCCCTAGAGCACCCCTTCCTCTGCACTCTTTTGGTGGGTGCAGCTTCCAAGGTCCACCCAGTTCAGGGGTTGGAGGCAGCCTCCCTCCCTTGATGGGGGAGTGGCAAGTCTGTGTGCTTTTCACGTTCTACTGTTTATCACACATTACGTCTGCAACCAAAATGCATCACATCACATTTTTTTTTGCATAACTATCTTACAATAAACCAATTTAAAAAAGATTTATGAAACAGACCAGTAACAAAAATGAATTGTTCTTTCATAATTTTGTAACATTGACATACCACCGTCATACAAGTAATAGTTTTAAAGACTTTTGTACAACAAAGAAGCTTGACAAAGTAATATATATATAAAGCTTTAAAAAAAAAAAAGTAAAAAATAAAAGACATAACCAGGGGCTGTAAGACTGTGATGTATTATAAATAGCAGAGAAGGCCTGAGAGAATATGGGGGGTCGGGGAGGTGCCCCGGAGCAGGTCTCTCTACACGTACTTATTAGATACATCTGACAAAAAGAAAACGTGCAAAAATAAATTTCTTCAAGCTGCTGTTAAGAGGATAATTAGAGATCTGAAAGGGAAGTTAAGGTGGCTGGGAAGAGGGTAGGTTTTGGGGGGGGAAGTGATGAGGGAAGTGGGGCTTAGGGTTGTGTGAAAAGAATGGGGGGTGCTCAAAAACATTAAACGCTACTTTTTTCCTCTCTGGAATGAAGCAGAAATGAAAGGTAGGGGAATTAAAATAAGTCTGGGTTTAAATAGGAAATGCATACTGAGAAGGGGGGAAAATAAAGTTTGAGAGTCAGCCATCAATTTCAGACCTGGATTTGCAGAAAATCATTCTGCTTCCAGGTCAGAGGCTTAGGGTCACAGTGTCCCCTCCCCGCCCTTAGCCCCTACCCTCCATGTGGAACTCCCATAGTGGTTTCAATGTACTGGCAGCGACAAGCACCTCTCCTCCTGAAAAAGATTAGAACCTGGTGGCCACCTGGGAAAACGTCAGCAGCCTGAGCTCTGTCTACGAAAGTATGGTAGGCACCTGTGCGCACACGTGGTTCTAGTCTGCCGGCTGCCGGAATGCAACATGCCAGAAACAAAATGGCTTTTAAAATGGGGAATTTAATAAGTTGCTGGTTTACAGTTCTAAGGTTGAGAAAATGTCCCAATTAAAACGAGTCTGAAAAAAAAACAAGTCTATAGAAATGTCCAATCTAAGGCACCCAGGGAAAGATATCTTGGTTCCAGAAGACTGATGAAGTTCAGGGTTTCTCTCTCTAGTGAACAGGCACATGGTGAACACGGTCAGGGTTTCTCTCTCGGCTGGAAGGGCACTTGGTGAACACGGCGTCATCTGCTAGCTTCCTCTCCAGCTCCCCAGAAGGCATTTTCCTTCTTCATCTCCAAAGCTCGCTGGCTGGTGGATTCTCTGCTTCGTGGTGCTGTGATGTTCTCTGCTCTCTCCGAATCTCCTGCTTTCTCCAAAAATGCCTCCTCTTTTATAGGATTTCAGGAAACTAATCAAGACCCACCCGAATGAATGGAGACACATCTCCTAAACTGGATTCAGTAAACTAATCCAGTTTAAAAACCACTTTTGATTCAGTCACATCTCCAGGGAGATGATCTAATTACAGATTCAAAAATATACAGACTGAGTAGGGATTAGAAGAAATGGCTGCCTTTACAAAATGGGATTAGGATTAACACATGGCTTTTCTAGGGTCCATACATCCTTTCAAAGCAGCACACATGTCTCGTTGCTCTGACGGGCCCATTTGACGGCAGTAGACGGAAGCTGGAGACACAGCAGCTTACGCTTCTGTTGCTCACAGTTGAAAAAAGTATATAAGCAGTCCCCAGCAAAGAGCACCTCGTGGCAAAGTTTTTGAAGCGGTTGAGACAGAGCAGGCGGGGATATCTTTGGAAAAGCAACCTGCCACGGTGGGGCTTCAGAATGATTGGAATAGATTTCTCTCTGATGTGAGTAGAGAGTCCAAATTAAGGTGACTTAAATAGCTTTTCTCACACCACCCTCCGTGCACAAATGATTCTGGCAGGCAGCTGACAATTTGTCTTGAGCGCTTGGTTTCTTGAGGCTCTTCGTTCTTCGGGGAGTCCTCGGAAAGGAGCCAACAACTTCCTCCCCTCAATCTACCTGTTTCCTTAAGGTTGTAAACCCACAAAGCACTCATTTACTCCTCGTAACAGCCCTCGGAGGCACGCCCTACTAGTATGCCCATTTCCCAGATGAGCAAATGGAGGTCCTGAGAGTAACGTGCCTGAGGTGGTGGAGCAAAGAGAAATGAGAGTTTGTAGCCAGCTCGGTTTTCATGGCAGAGACTGAGCCCCAGGTGAAGGCCCAAAGGCAGGAGGATCCTGGAGCCCAGGTTTCGGGCTCTGAGCACCTAACAGAACCAGATGGTTCACCCTGAAGGCGCACACTGGGTCAGAGAGCTTCCCCGGGGATCTCTGCTCTCTGGGTGGTGGCAGAAAGAACACTGGCCCCATGCTTTGCCCAGCTACTTAGCATTCTGTCTTCCCACTTAGCATCAGCATTAGGAGGTGCTTAAGAGCAGTTTCTGTCCCTCTGTCCTTTCCTAAGTGCGGTAATTCCTGCACTTCCTTTACTTCCTGTAATTCCTTTACTGACTTCTCTGAAAGGTCTTCATGGGAATCTGAAGGCTGAGCCTATTGTCGCTGAGGCCAGGCCCACAGAGGAGCCTGAGCCCCTGAATGGTCCTGTCTCCATCATTTCCCCAATGCCAACTCAGCCCCTGGGCTGGTCCACGCTGGCCCCAGCTGCCTCGGAAGGTTCGAGGTCAGTCGGGCTCAGCCCCAGCCTCGGGGGGCTTTCAGCGCAGGGGGGAAGCAGACCCGGAAATCAGCGCACCCTGCACTGCCGTGGTTCATTGGTGCCACCGTGCTTTTAGCAGCCACCGCTTAATAAGTAAGCGCGTGCCGTGGGCAAGGCGTCTTTTAAAAATGTCTTTAAGTGCATTTAACTAGTCTGGTAACTGGCATTTGGGTGGTACTTTCCACATCACAAAACTTTTCTCTACAACTTGGGCATTTGCGTAACTGGTTGAAACTATCCCGTGATGCCTCCTGCCTCCTCCACAATTGCTTATCACACCTCTCCTCTCCCTTTTCAGGCATCAGCTCAACCCCGTGGTGGGACGTGGACACCCCAAACGGTCATGAGCCCACACCCCAATATATGTTAGTGTGTTTATTTATAATCAACATGTGTGCACTGTTTTCCTAGCCACTTGGCATATTATAAACCAGACACATAGAAAAGCCAGATGAGATAAAAATAGTTATTAAAACCGTTCAATGCATACAGAAGTATAAATAAATGAAAATGAGTGCCCCTATCGTGTTCTGTCTGACACCAGTAGGTCACCTTGGGGATCTCTGCACGGCCCCCAGACCCACAGGGTAGGGTAGCGGGAGCAGAGTATGGAGACGGCTCCTACTCGCCTCTTCTCCAGTGTCTCCAGCTATTCATAAGCCCTGGGTGATGAGGTGCTGCACGCCTGGGAGCAGAAAGGGGAGCTGCCACACCTGCCATCGGGACAGGCTCAGCAAAACCAGCGTGAGAGTCTTCCCCAAATGGGGTCTGAGGTTAAAAAAACAGCAGAGAAAACAAACCCTCCTGTAGCCCAATAAGCCAGCGATGGAGACAGCCTCCCCGTTCACGGTACAATTGAGAACACCAAGGCGCAGAGAGTTAAGTTCAAAAAAAATGTGGAACATCTAAAAATCAGGAATATTCCCACTAACAGATTTATAGCTTCTGTTGAAAAATAGGAAAATCTGAAAACCCCGATCTGCATTCCAACAGGGTGCCTGAGTTGTGGCTGCCCCTGCGGTTGCCACCTCCACCGCCAGCTGCCGCAGTCACCGCTGCTCCCTGCTGCCCCTCCCAGCCTGCCCCCTCATCTTTGCCATCGGCGTGGTTCCTGGATACGCGGAGTTTGCCTTCTTGGGTCCAGTAGATGCTGGCTGAATTGGGGTTCACCTGTGAGCGCTCTGAGTAGCAGCAGTGCTGCTTGGGCCTCTGCAGGACGGCAGGGACACCGCGTCCTCTTCTTTTGTTCCCTTCGCTCCCCGGCCATTCCTATGAGTGCGGCAGTGTTGGCACAGCCCTCCCGGGGACAGACGCTGCAGGCTTAGCTAACTTACTAGTCATGTGACCTCAGTTAACACAGTTTCACCCCCTGGAATCAGTTTCCTCACTGCAAACCGTGAGCCATGCACACAGGATATCTCCAATGTTAGGGCTGTGAGATGGACTAGTTTGTTGTTTCCAAGTCATTTCTTTCACTAATAGAAACGGAGAGAAAAAAAAAAAAAAATCTCTTGGCCTCATTCTCTCTAAAATAAGCCTTTACCGCCCTCTGGTGTCCATAACAGGCAGTGCTGCTAATTTAGAGAGGGCAGGAGAAGACAAGGAAAGCCTGGGGTTCCCGCCCCCCCGCCCCCTCCCCCCACCCCGTGACCTCAGATCAGTTCAGGCCCCCAGGACAGAGGTCGGCCAGGCAGGGTGGAGCCAGGCCCCGGCGCCAGGCGAGAGCAGACAGGGAATTAATCTTTGCAGCAGGTTCCAAGTGCAGGCACCTCACCCAACTTGGACAAAGAAACTTGAGGTGTGGGATTGGCAAAGCAATGCTAGCTGGATATCTGGCCTAGAGAATTTGATGACTATGCATCTAGTAATGGCAATTGCAATAATAATATTAACTATGGTGCTAATTATGAGCGTGAAAAGTGGACCCTAGTTATTTAAGCTGAAAAAAATATTAAAAGGCTCTTGCTATTCGCCCCTATTATTAACACCTTGCGTTAGTGTGGTGGGAACTGTACTTGCTGCGTGATTTTTCTGTAAACCTGCAACTTCTGTAATAAAAAATAAAGAGCCTTTTTAAAAAGGCTCTTGCAAAGCCACCGGGTTTGCTGAGTGGGGGCTGGGGCTGCCTGGAGAATCAGACCCAAGCTTGGTTTTCAAGAATAAAACCCCCAAGTACACTCACTGGGCCACAGAACGGTCCTAAGGAGACAGCTGGCACCGTCCCTCTCCTGCATGCCACACCTTTCTGCCCCAAGAAGTCAATTTTGCAACCCCTGGGAAACCACCAGGAAGCCTGCCTCACCCACCAGCAAAACCCAGAGGCTCTCAAAAGAGCCTGTTTCCTCCCCATGCTCAAGCCGGGCATGGGAGTGTCTGATCGGAGGGGCCTCGGCCCCCGTCCACAGGCTGGCTGCAAGGTTGCCTACATGGTCCTAGCCACTGGGCTGCAGCGCGAACAACTGAGGACACAGCACGCAGCATCCCTGCACTCTCAGGGCTTATTTACCAGTGGAGGAGATGGACAGTGACCAAGTAATATACACACACATATAGATAGACATTTCCATATATATGCACACATATGCATAAATATATATATGTATACGTGGGTGGGCTGGAGAATACTGGTGGAGTAAGGAGTACAGAATTCTCAAGGAGGTGGGAGGAAGGAGCTGTTTTGTATCAAGGGTGACCGGGCAAGCCTAACTGGGGGCCGAGAGCTGAATGAAGTGAGGGTGTGAGGTCCTGCAGGTGCCCGAAGGAAGAGCACCCAGGCGGAGGGGCCGCTCGTGCAAAGGTCCTGTGGCTGAGTCTGCTCACCGTGGCTAGAATGGCATGAGCACGGGGCCCACGGGAAGGGGCCTCCAGGGCTGCTACACCCTTGCCCTGCTCTCGCTTGCTTTGCATATAGGGATGAAATTTATTCTGAAGAAAGGGTGATCCCAAGAGCACACACACACACACACACACATACATGCATAATAGGTACATAATTGCCATAATGACCTGAAAAAATAGTTATGCAAAATTCCTTCTCTGATTAATGAGCTAAAAGCCTGCTCTCATGGTTCTGCACGAAAATGCCAGAAGAACCTTTATCTGTGGGTGAGGGGGGTACATCCCATGAGATGACACAGCACGCGTGGCCTTCGTGTCTCAGCAGCTTTTCTGGGAGAGCCTTGTCCCGTGTCACACTGTGTGATATGCCTTGGCTCTCCACTGTCATCTTCCCACATCAGTAAGTGTACATGTTTTCTATAAAAGAGGGAAAGCCGTGGAGGAAAGTAGGGGAGCCAAGAGGCCTAAAATACCTAATCTACACCAAAAGTTGGGTAATCAAAGACATAAGCCAAGGAGACCCAAGTTTGTCCATGCACGTACCTCCCCCTACTGCACTTTTTTTTGGTATAAGAAAGTAAAGAACGATTATAGAAGCGTTGTTGGCTTGGGAGACATCATCCCATTCCGGAAACACCACATCGTGCTTGGGGAATGCGCGCAGTGGCATAATGGGCTGAGCAGTTGACAAACAACCATTTGCCAAGGAACCCCCGAGCCTTATGTCCTCACTGCCAATGAGTCTGTGAAGCATTCGATAATTCGGCAATTGGTGTTTTGTTTAATTACTTTTACTCACATGACACCCCATATCTGCATACGCCCCCCTTCCCTCCTTCTCTATCCCCTGATAACCTCTAATCTCTTCCCTCTCTGCAGCTTTCCATTTCTAAAACTTCTCTTAAAAGTGACATCATATGATATTTGTCCTTATGTGTTTTGCTTATTTCACTGGGCAGAAAGTTTTCATTGTCCCTCCCTATTGCAGCATGTCTCAGAACTTCATTCATTTTTATGGCTGGATAATATTCCCTTGTGTGTATGGACCACATTTTGTTTATCCATTCTTTATTGGTGCACACTTGTGCTGTTTTCATATTTTGGTTCTTGTGAATACTGCTTGTAAACAGTGGTGCACACGTTTCTGCTTGAGACCCTGTTCTTTCTTTCTTTGGATATATACCTAAAAATGAAATTGCTGGGTCATATGATAATTTATATTTAACTTTTTGAGGAACTGCCATATTGCTTTCCACAGTGGCTGCACCGTTTTACATTCTCACTCACAGTGCACTAGAGTTCCAATTTCTCAACATCCACTCTAACACTTGTTATTTTCTGTTTTTTAAAAAATAATTGCCATCCTTGTGGATGTGAATTGGTGTCTCATTGTGGTTTTGATTTACATTCCCATAATGGATAATGATGTTGAAGCCACTGGTGTTTTGGGTGCTTTATATTATGCAGAAATCCTTGTTGCCTTGTTATATATGTTTACATGATATTTGGGGAAATTGGTTAGGATTTTTGGTTGGGTTAGGAATGCAGTCCTTTTCCACTTAAAATAAAATGTATTGTCTCATTTTATGAGTCAGCACTCTAGACATAGGTTTCATCTAACGATTCTCAACTGTCCTGCCTACAACCCAAAACGCACTACATCTCTCCAGGACAGGGTGCGGGTCCACAGGTAGCATCACTCTTAACTTCACATCCTATGACTTCAATATTATAACATGAGCGACACAACTTCTGTCACATGATAAGAGGAAAACAAGATCATTGCTTATGTACAAATGCGAACCTACTCAAAACGGGGAGGAAATATTCATCCCTCCACAGGCCTCGGTTCTGTAACTGATCACGTGGTCCTAGTTCGTATTTATCACTCCCTTCCTCCACTGCCCTTTCCATGTGCCCTTCGCCCTCAGCAGCACTGCAGCTGGCTGTGGGTCTTTGCCTGGTGGGGTGACCCAAACCCCATTCCTGAAGTTTCTGGGCCACTGGTAGTCCTGCCTGGATTGGGTTGTTGCCGTTTTCCATTGACCTTGATTGCAGGGTATGGTAGTGCTAAGAGGTGCCCTGGAAGTCTCCTGTATTCCAGAAAAACTCTTCTCTACCTCCATTGTGTAGCTGCAGTCCTGTTTCCTCTTGACAGTCAGGGTCAATCACCCCAAACAGAACAGTAATCCCCTTCCTTGCCTGATGATTCAGTGGCATGAGAAGCCCAAAGTGGCCAGGTGGCGGTCTTAGCTTCCCGTTCAATGGAATCACCGCTGTGTCTCCTGGAAGGAGCACTTCTCCTTTTGGAACTAAGACCCGCAGAGCTTGAGGTTACAGGGACAGGAAGTAAAAATTGTCCTAGTGGATCACTAGGGGTGATAGTGAGTGGTGCCACTTCCATTTCCACCCCTTGATTCCGGAACCCGTGAACCATGGCTGTGGGAGAAACAGCATCATAGAGTGGACACTGAGTCACATACAGCCTCCTGGAGAACACGTGGCAAAGGTGACCCCAGAACCTAAAACCGTCACACTCACTATACAAAATTCACCAACCAACATTCAGTTGCTGATTAGTTGTTTTTTTCTTACTTTTTTGTGAGGAATGCCTGTACGTATAAAATTAAAGGCCTTAATGATAACCAATATTAAAGAATACTTCCCTTGTCCTGGGCATTGAGCTTAGACTTTAACATGTCATATGTATCTGATGCTTAAACAGGGCTGTGGGTTAGGCAGGTTTATTATGATCAATCCCAGTTCAGAAATGAGGAAAATGAAGAAAGAGGCTGAGTAGTTGGTCCAAATCATAATTTTTGACACAAGCCCTTGTTTTTAACTTTGCCCGTAAGTGGACAAATACATTTTCATATACACACGTGTGTATTCTAAATTTTTCAAAAGCAAAAATGGAAAGTAGAAAAGTGAGAATTAGAGAACTGTCTAAGTCTATAAAGCAGTGAGTGCTAGAACCACAGTTAGAAACTATGTATTTGTGACTCCTTCTCCCATTGTCTTGTCCATCGCCCGAACCATAGCAGGGATGCTAACGCTGTCCGCTGGGAACGTGTGTCGGGAGCAGAAGCAGTGCTCCTGTCTGCTGAGCGCTCTCCCTGCCACCGGGTAGGGTAGAAGCCCACCCTGCCCCTTATTCGGACCCCAGACCTGTAGTGTCCGGCCCGGACCCCAGCCTGGCCTCACGGTCAGCAGCTCAGACTGGAAGCAGATACTTTGTCTTTGAAGCCCAGACATTTTGCTGCCTCTTCTGGAAGAAAAGCTTTCAGGTCACCAAGAGAGACCACATTTCTTCTGGATCTGAGAGGAGGTTGCCTGTAGATCTTTCCATATAGGATCACTGGACTACCTAATGAGCCTTACCCATGATGACAGTATTTAAAAGAATGTTCTGTTTCAGTTCCATTTCAAAATGTTTCAGGTTATGCCTTAAAAGGGCAGGAGAGTGCCTTTTCCTCCCTCCCTCCCCCTATTTTAGACTCAAAATAACAGTTAAGTGTTGAGGAGGCCAAGCCACAAAGATAGAAGGTATAGGGTTTCAGCACTGTAAACTCAGCTACATCTACACGTTACTTAAGGGGGACTGAATGTCAGCGATGGCATCATTATCACCATTAGCCGCCATCGGCAATGCCACTCAGCACCGCCATCACAGCCACCACCATCTTCATCATCTCTTTGAAGAGAATCATCATCACCACCACCATCAGTGTCACTATTAACACCACCAAGGCCATCACCATCACCTCCATCACCATTTCCCTCTCCGGATGGTTAAGTTCATGCGTCAACTTGGCTAGGGCATGGTGTGTCCCGTTGCTTGGTCCAGCAAGCATTAGCCTGATTGTTATTGTGAGGGTGTTTCTTGCATTTAAACCGTTAGTCAGTTGATTGCATCTATGGCTGATATAATCAACAAAAGAGAGAGGTCTCATCCAATCAGTTGATGGTCCTAACGGGAGAACTGATGATTTAAGCCGTAAGAAAGAATTTCTATCTCTACTTCAGCCAGCCAATTTTCCCTGGGCAATTCATGAAAACCTTCATCGGGATTCCCAAATTTTGGCCTGCCCTACGGAATTTGAACAAGCCGATTTCCATGGTTGCAGGAGCCAATTCTGAACACACACGTGTAAGTCTGTATGTTGGTTCTGTTTCCATGGAGAACCCTGACTCCTACAATCTCCGTCACCGTCACCATTGCCTTTAAGATTGTCACCATCCCCATCAGCAGCATCCGTCCCATCACCATCACCACCAGCATCACCAACCGTTCTGCTGCACTGAATGATCCCAGCAGAGTGGATTATCAGGCCAGAATCCTTAGAGGAATGATTTCCAATAAGAAATACTGTTGCCACTATTCCTGCTCCAGTTATAAGAACAACTGTTGCTGCTGCTATTATTACTACCGTTACTACTAGATTTTTCCTGAGAACCCATTGTGTTCCAGGCTGTATGCTGAGGGCTTTTCATGGACCATCCCATTCTTAATGTCTCCAATTTACAGATGAGAAAATTGAGGCACAGAGAGGGATAGCGAGTCCAAGTCACTTGCCCAAGGTCAAACATCTAGGGAGGGGTAGAACCAGCTCTTAGATACTGGCAGTCAGACTCGGGAGTCCTCACCCTCGACTTGAGAGATCAGCAAGGAGATGTGGCTGCTGATGCCTGAGTGCCAGCTGGGTCCCTCCCCAGAGCAGAGTGCAGGGCCCAACAGCTCTCAGCGGGTATCTTGGACACAATGGATCTGACCTTTTTGAATGGCACTTTTCTTATGTATAAAATGAAGGCAATTAAAAGAGTGTAATATCTGTCTCACAAAATTAGAAATGGTATGTATTAATTTCTTGCTTTTATACTTAGTGATCCAACAAACAATAACTTCTTATAACAATTAGTAACGATTAAATATGAGTTATCTTGATGGGAGATGACCCTTCTCTCTGGTCAATGGGTGTGAACAGAAGGGATGTGCTCAATTTCTGAGTCATATCCTTAAAGGAGAAGGAGATTAACTGTCTCTTCCTTTTTCCCCATCTCCACTGCCTGGAATAAGGACATGGCACTGTGAAGTGGAGAAGCTTTCTTAAAATGAATGGAAGCTGCATGTCAAGGATGATAGAGGTGCATGATAGAAAGAGTCTGAGTCCCCACCATGACTGAGCAGCTGTGGTGGATTGGAACTGCATGTACCCCAGAAAAGCATGTTCTTAAAATTAATCCATTCTTGTAGTTGGGGAGCCATTTTAAGTAGGATTTTTTGTTGAAGCTACTTCAGTTGAGGTGTGAGCCACCTCATTCATGATGGGTCTTAATCCTCTTAGTGGAGTCCTTTATAAACAGGATGAATACGGAGAGAGAAAACCATGGGAGCAAGGAGCTGAAAGCAAAGAAACTCAGAAGAGAAAGGAGAGACAAGCAGACACCACCACGTGCCTTGCCATGTGGCAGAAGAGTCAAGGATCACTTGACTTCCAGTCTTCAAGAAGAAAGGACTTCTTTGATGACACACTGATTTGACATTTTTTCTCAGCCTGAAAACTGCAAGCTGATAAATTCCCATTGTCCAGTTCATTTCATAATATCTGCTTTCAGCAGCCTAGGAAACTAAAATAGTAGCCATTCCAGCTCTGGTCCAAGGAAGAAATAAATTTCCATCTGGTTTAAGCCACTAAATTTTGGAATCTTTTAATAGCAGCCTGATCTTTATCCTAACAATTGTATTGCTTCTCTTGGAGGGGTCTTTTCTGAGGGTGACCTTTTCCCCAAAACTCATCTCTAAATCATAGGGACCTCTAACTCAGGTGATCATTGCCTGAACCAGAAACACCATCTCCAATTCCATGGCTAATCCTGAACAAAGTACTTCCCATCTTCGAGCTTCTTTTCCTCATCTGAAAAGTGGAAAGACTGAGCCCAACCAGGCATTGTTGGCACTGAGATGCATACAGATGAATGAGGACTTTAGGGTCTTAACGAAAAGGATGAAGTTCAAGAACAGGTGTTGATGATGGCGGTGACAGAAGTGGAAGTACCAATGGCTATAATGGTGGCAGTTGTGGCGATGGAGGTGCTCTGATGGTCTTGGAGATGGCAGTGGCAGTAGTGATGGTGATGCAGATAAAGATGATGGTGATAGTCATGGCGATGCTGACGATGATACAGATAGTGATGGTGATGATGTGATGGTAATGGAGGGTCATATGATGATGGGGCTGAAGGTGATGGTGGAAATGTTAGTGATGATGAGGATGATTACATATTGGTAGTGTCCATAGTGACATTGATTGTGGTAGAGGTGGTGATGGTTGTGGAGATAGTGATTATGATGATGGTGATGGAGATGGTTATAGTGGGGATGATGGTGATGTAACAGTGATGATGATGGTGGTATGATGCTCCTGCTGCTGTTGATGATGATGGGGGTGATAGAGACTGCAATGATGTTGGTGGTAGTGATGATGAGGCATATAATGGTGCTGGTGGTAGTAATGGGGATGATGGCTGAACATAAATGAACTTTTGAGCCCTCCAACTCTCCCCTTGCCCATGAGCCCTAGAGAAGAGATGTCTTCCCTACCAATAAAACTGTATATATTAGCTTGAAGAAAACAGCATTCCTGCACATCCTGTCCTCTGGTCAGTGTGAACAATTGAGATGGAGAAGTGCTATGTCTCTTCCCACCACTAAGGGTGAGAACCCACATAAGGCATCTAATAAATCGACTCATTTTCTCATCAAGATGGACTTGTTGAGTCTTTCTTTGGTCTGTCATACCTGTCACAGTTTGGCTGAAGCCTGTCTTGTCACACAGCCGCTCACCTTGCTGGAAACAATAGCGATGATGGTGCTGGTGATGGCTAGGATGGCATGTGATGATGGTACCGATGTTGGTGTCAACAATGATATTGCTGGTTGTGGTGATGGTGATGGTGGCGATGATGATGATGGTCATGGTGGTGATGATGATGATGTCATGGTGGTGGTGATGATGATGATGTCATGGTGGTGGTGATGATGATGATGGTCATGGTGATGGTGGTGATGATGATGATGTCATGGTGGTGATGATGGTGATGATGGTTGTGGTGATAGTGATGGTGGTGATGATGATATCATGGTGGTGGTGATGATGATGATGGTTGTGGTGATGGTGATGGTGATGGTGGTGATGATGATGTCATGGTGGTAATGATGATGATGTCATGGTGGTGGTGATGATGATGATGTCATGGTGGTGGTGGTGATGATGATGATGGTCATGGTGGTGATGATGGTCATGGTGGTGATGATGGTGATGATGGTTGTGGTGATAGTGATGGTGGTGATGATGATATCATGGTGATGATGCTTGTGGTAATGGTGATGGTGATCATAGTGATGATAATGGTGATGGTGGTGATGATGATGTCATGGTGGTGATGATGATGATGTCATGGTGGTGGTGATGATGATGATGTCATGGTGGTGGTGATGGTGATGTCATGGTGGTGGTGATGGTGATGGTCACGGTGGTGATGATGATGATGATGATGGTCATGATGATGGTGGTGATGATGATGGTCACGGTGGTGGTGATGATGATGATGGCCATGAGATCTCAGATGCTGATGGTGATGTCAATAGTGGCTGATGGTGGTTATGATTGTGCATCATTTATGCTTTAGACCCAATTTGCTCCTGCCATCTTGAAGATTTTGCACCTTCAATTCTTTCTTCTTCCTCCAATATAATTTTTCCTGTTCTGTGGATTAGATCATTTCCATCACATGCTGTAATATTTCCAATCTTAAAAAAAATTCCCATGCTGTAAATTACCCTCCAGCTAACACCCTATTTCTTTTCTTTCTTTAACAGCAGCACTTCTCAAGAGTTGCCTAGAGTCCCAGTGACCCCCTCCTCACCTTCAGTCCATGTCAACCCCACCCAGCCTGGTTTTCTTCCCACCACTACACCGACGTGCTCTTGTCAACGTCACCAAAGGCTATCACGTCCGCTGGTTAGATTTCCATCTTCACTTTGTCCTCACAGCAGCATTTGATGTACTTGATAATCTCTTCTTGAAACCTCTGGAAAACTGCACTCAATCACTCTTCCCTCCTCCCTTAACTGCCCCATCTCTTCTCCTTGCCAGTTTCTCATATTTTGCTCAAATTTTTAAATATTAAGTGACCCAGAATTCAAACCTCTTCCCCATCTACCCTCTGCCCTTACCCCTTCACACACCCTCCTGACCATGGCAATAACCCTATTTATTAGACAGATGACACCCTACTTTTTATGCCTTTTATCGAGGTGCAAATTATATATGGTAAAGTCCACAAATATCAAGTGTAATGAATGTTTACGTATATACACCCATCTTCTCACCTGTTATAGCAAAAGTACTTCCAGCTCCTAGGAAGTTTGCCTTCTCAGCACTCCCCAAAGACAACCACTATTCTGACAGCTATTAACATTGATTACTTTGCCTGTTTTTAAACTCTAAATAAATGAAATGATGCAGTATGTACTGTTTTATGTCTCATTTTCTTTGGTCCACCATATGTCACAATCTGTGTGCTTTGTCTAGTTGTAGCAGTAATCCATTTCTTATTGTTGTGTAATATTCATTGTGTAAATATATCACAATTTATTTATGCCTTCTGATGATGGACGCTTAGATAGTTTCCAGTTTGGGGCTATCATGAATAGAGCTGCTATAAACGTTCTTTAAATGTGATTTTTGGTGGCTATAAGCATTCATTTCTGGACGGTATTGCTGGGTCATAGGGCATAAGTATGTTTAACTTTTGTACATACTGTCACACAGCTTTCCAAAGAGAAGCACAACTTAGACTCTCGCTGGCAGTGAATGAGAGCTCCAGCTGTTTCACCAGTACTTAATTTTAGCCATTCTTTTCATTTTATCCAGTCTTAAATTTTAGCCATTTGAGTGGAGTGAAGTGTTATTTTACTGTGGGTTTAGTTTATATTTCTCTAATGACTACTGAGGCTGGGCAAATTTCAATTCTTTTTTTTTGGCCATTTGGCTGTTTTCTTTGGCAAAGTGCCTGTTCAAGTCTTTCACCCATTTATAAATATTGCACAAGTCTTTCTCTTATTGATTTGTAAAAGTTCTTGATATTTTCTGGATATAGGATTGTGAACGTCCTCTCCCAGACCGTGCCTTGCCTTTTCTTAACGAGACACCCCAATTTATACTCTCAGCTGTGATCTGCTCAGCAATACCTAGATCCCCATGCCCAGCTGCACATGTCTCATCTCTCCTGGTAACACCATGAGGAGCTCCTGAGCCCATCACCCTGCCTTCCTCATCAGTACATCACAGCACCGGCCACTGAGAGTCCAAACTGTAGGTCAAAGCCTTGACTACTCCCTTTTTCTCGCCTCCTCCGATGTCCAGCTCACCCGGAACCCTGGCCCACTCTGCCCCCAAGTGCATCTGAATCCTTTCCTTTCTTTAAATCTCTCCCACTTTCACCCTACTCCAAGGTCTCTCTGCTGGATGAATATAATCACCTCCTAATGCGCTCCTGCTTCCACTCTTGTTCTCTTAAAATCTTTCTCCATGCAGCAAATAGAGTGACCCTTTAAAAATGCAAATCAGAGCCTGCCATGCTCCTGCCCCAAACCTTTCCTATGGCGTCTCATTGCCCTGGACAAAAACCCAAGCTGTTTACCATGCACCTGGCCTGACCCCTGCCTCCTTCTCTGAGCTCCTTCCTTCCCTAGCTCCAGCCGCACCGCTTTTCCTCTAACGTGCCGAGTGTCCTCCCGCCTCAGGGCCTTTGCACTCTTCTGCCAGAAACACTGTCCCCAGGTCCAGACAGCGCTAGGACGGGCTGAGCAGCCTGGCTCCTGCCCACCCACCCCCTCTTCCACCAGTGACGCCTCCCTTTTGCCAGCTGTTTGCAGAGGCGGTACCATGCTGACACGAACCCGTCAACCCAGGTGCAATTCCTGACTCCGTGTGGCCCTGGCCAGTTGCTCAAGCTCCGCATCTGTGCAGCGGAGCTGATGCTTGGCCTGCCTCCCGGGCTTGCTGGGAGGATGAGATGTGCTAACTCGGGTAATGCCTTGAGTTCAGGGACCCGTGGGCAGCAAATCCTTGGTATGCATTGGCTATTATTGCAAATTACACGTCCACATAGGAATTTGTTTATTCTGATTAAAAGGAACAAATGTGAAAGCTGCTGCTTTGCAGTTGTTGGCATACAGCAGGGCTTCCCTAATTGTGCACTGAGGGGGGAAGGGAGCGAGGGACTCTCAGAACTGGGTTAACCCATAGCAGCATGTCATGCTCATGAGTGTCCACGAGGTGTCACCCTTGTCCCCAGGACCGGCCCTCCCAACCCTCAGTGGTCCCCCCCTGGGGAGACGGCATGGAGGAAGCCGTGGTCCCAGCAGGTGGGATGCGTGCTGCACGCAGGGGCAGACACTGGGAGAGCTGTGCAATGCCTCCCAGGAGCTGGCTGCGTGGGGCAGGGTCACCCCAGGGCCTGCACTCTAGTACCAGCTCTACCAGTTCCTCCCAGCCGGGGACAGTCCCCTGGGTTTTCGGAGCCTCACTTTCCTCATCGGCCGAGCAGGGGCAGTGATGCTGTGAGAGGACATGGTAAATTGTCAGGCCCAATATCATGGTTGATGGGGGTTGATTTGCTTTCTTGTTTCCTTGCTTGTTTTTAGTTGCTCTTTTTGCCGCAGAATCGGAGGCTGGGGTATTAGTAGACCTCCCAACGTCACCGACTCCGGGTCTCTGAGTGGAAATGAAATGAAAATTCACCAGCCGGGGAGTAAAGAATGAATGAACGGAACTGGCTGTGAGCCCAAAAGCCTCAGTAGAGCCAGTGGTCCAGGTGGACCACACCTCTGGGTAGCTCCTCTGTGCCTGTATGAGCCCACCCTGTGTACACTAAAGACCTTTCTCTCTTGAGAGGCAGACATGGTAGAGTTAAGGGGAAATGGGATGTGGGGTGTCTGCTCGCTTCACCCTCCTTGGCCACGTGACTGGAGCAAGCCCGTCCCCCTCCCTGCCCCTTCCCTCTGTGAAATGAGGTGGGCCTAGGTCACGATTTTCACGTTGGTTTTGAGGCACCTATGCCTTGTTTCAAGTCACATCTGTGTGGAAGTCAGAAGTGGAGGCAGAAAAAGCAAAGCTGTCAGGGGCTGCGGGGGGCGGGGCAGGGAGCTCCCCCCATGGCCTCCCCCGCCACCCGCCGTGACCCACTGGCTATCTGTCCAAGGCCCTCTCCAAGTGGGAGTTGTGCTGACTCTGCAGGTCCTCCTCCCCTGGCTCACCGCCGGCTGTCCACCCACACTCGGACCCCCACCCCAAGCCCCAGGGACTTCCCATCTCGCTGGCTGGCCCCCACACTCGCACACCCTGGAAATGGGGCGTGGGAGGGAGCCCATGGACCAGTGCCACCGCTTGTCCACCGCACGTCACAGATGGGGAGACTGGTCCTGAGGCCTGCTGGGGCCGCCCCAGGTCACCCTAGGACTTGGCTGGAAGCTGGGTCCCCAGGCAGGTCCATCCAGGGCCGGCTTGCCTCCCCCGAGCTGCCCCCAGCCCCTGCCGGGCCGCGGAGCCTCTCTCCAGCCCACGTGCGCGCCGGCCGGATGTCCGGAGGTGCCGGGCCTGGCGGCCGGCCGCTGGCGGGTGGGTGCCTGTCCCGCGGACACCATCCCGCCTCCCGGGGGCTAATTAAGTCCAGGCCAGGCCGGCCAGAGCTCCCAGGACGACCTGGAGCGCGGCCTCGCCCCCGCCCGCCCCTCCCCCCAGAGAAGGGGTGGACCCAGACTCTCGGCGCCTGCTGAGGTCACGGCCCAGCCCTTGCTTCTCCTGCAGACCCTTCTCCCCCTGCTCAGAGAGCCTCTCCGTCAGCTCCCCCACCCCACTCCATTTCACAGAAAAGGGCAGGGAGCTCAGGGCAGGGGCATACAGCGAGGCAGAAGCAGAGCCAGAGCCAGAAGAGAGTTTGTCCGATTCCCAAGGTCCTCTGCCCCACGCAGCTGTGTGTCCTTGGGAGAAATACCTCCCCTCTCTGAGCCTCAGTCTCTTCGTCTATAACAGAGATAATGATAGTCATTGATAATGAGGGACGTTTTGAACATTACAGGAGATAACATGTGTTAGCACCTGGCACATTATAAGCTTCTGTGAAATCCTTTTATATTAGGCCCCCAGAGGGGCCCTGTGCAGGTTTGAAAATGCATGTTTTAATCCTGATCCAATCTTACGGAAGCAACTGTTTCCCTTAATCCCTATCCAATTAACATAGGTTATAAACTTGATTAGGTTATCTCCACAGAGATGTGGTTCGCCCAATTGTGGGTATTAACCTTTGATTAGAGGGAGATGTGACTCCACCCATTCCAGGTGGGTATTGACTAGTTTACTGAAATCCTTTAAGAGAGGGAACATTTTGGAAAAAGCTTCAGAATGACGGGAGAACAACAGATAAGGCACGAGAAGCACGAGGGCCCGTGCAACGCTGTCTCCTGGGTCCTGCCGGGCCCGGCCTGGCCTGGAGCCCCGAGCTCTGACCTGCCTGGTGGTGCTGACTGGTAAGCGGGGGCTGAGCTGGGTCTCACCCCTGCCAAGAGCTTCCTAAAAGCTCAGACGCTGGAGCCGCCCGGCGGGGGTTGAAGTCTGACCCGACCTTTGGGGATGAAGAAGGAAAACTCCCGAGAGAAAACCAGCACACGCCTTTCCAGTGGAGAGAGAGAGAAACCCTGAACTTCACTGGCTTTCTGGAACCAAGGTAACTTTTCCTGGATGCCTTAGATTGGACATTTCCATAGACTTGCTTTAATTATGACAATTTCATGGCCTTAGAACTGTAAAATATGCAACCTAATAAATTCCCCCTTCTAAAAGCCATTCTGTGTCTGATATATCACATTCCAGCAGCTAGCAGAGTAGAAAAGGAGCCCAGAGGGATCAATGGAAAACTCTCCTCCTCATCCAGGCTCTGGCCCCTCCCCTGTCCCAGGGAACGCCCAGTTTTTCCTGGCTGTAACACCTCCCTCTGCTGTCCTCCATCCCACCTCCAGCTTGCCTGCTCCCTCCCAAGGGTCCCCAACTTACTCCAGGGGCCTCCTCGGTCAGCCCAGGCCCCGCCCGCGTCCCCTGCTGTCCTGGCACTCGCTCTGGCTGGCTTTCCACCGTTTGACCACGAAGCTTCTCCCGCCGGGCCTGGGACTCACCCTGTTGTTTTCTGGGTCCAGCTCACACGGGAAATGGTTGTCCCCCCCGCCCCCGCCCTACCGATGAAGCCCTCCCCTCACCACGTCCCATCCTGCCTGAGCCAAACCCTGTCCCCAGCTCACCTGCCGAAGAACGAACTAATAACGGCAACCACCACGTTTATTTTAAAATCGCACGTTTATTGAGCACTGACGAGCCCCATTCTAAGACTTTATGTGCATTCATTCATATAATGTGCCCAGCAACCCATGAGGTGGGTACTAGAATCTACCCCACTTTACAGATGAGGAAGCTGAGGCGTGGAGGGATGGACAGCTAGCCCAGGGTCAGACTTCAACCCCCACCGGGCAGCTCCAGGGTCTGAGCTTTCAGGAAGTTCTTGGCAGGGGTGAGACCCAGCTCAGCTCCCACTTACTGGTCAGCACCACCAGGCAGGCCAGAGCTCGGGGGTCCAGGCCAGGCCGGGCCCGGCAGGACCCAGGAGGCAGCATTTACAGAGAATGCAACAAGAGGGGCCCCCCTCAGAGCTGTGGCACCCCCCACCCCCCCAGGTGGCCCCTCTGTCCCACAAGGCATACAGTCGCTGAAATTCTGCCATCTTGTGGCCATGTCGGGAATTGCCAGCGCTCCAGTGGCCCTGCAGGCGTTCTTATAACCCATCAGTGGCCTCTGCCCTGAGACCCAGCCCTACCCTCAGGGCACTCAAACCACCACAAGAGATCCAACAGGAGCATAAGAGGGCTGGCAGGACCCTCCCCCCAAAATAGATGCTGTCTGTACCACCTCTAACCTGGACACCAGGCCACCTCCCCGGAGCCACTGCTGTTGCCTTCCCGCTCTCCAGTGCACGTCTGCAGCCAGAGGCTGAGCCATCTTTTAGAGACAGGAATCTCCTCCTGCTGCAACCTGCCGACTTGCCAAGGCCAGCCCTGTGTGCCCCGCCCCTGCCTGCCTCTCCCCTCGCGCCGGTTCCTTCCCCCTCGCTCACCACCCCCCCAGCCGAGCTTGCTTTCCCTCCACTGCTCACCTGCGCTGGGTTTGTCTCCGGCCGGGCCCTGGTACCGGCTGTCCTTGCTGTCTGGACATGCTTCCTCCAGGGTCTCACCATCCCGGCGCCAGCTCCAATGCTCCTTCCTCAAAGAGTCGCTTCTAAGCCCCTAAGGCCACCCTGACCCTCCCTCATCTCACTCCACAAGTCTTTTCTAAGATCTTCCTGTGCTGCCTGCATTGTCCTGCTTACTGTCGCTCACCTCCTCGCTAGGACAGGTCCTCCGAGAGTGGAGGGACGCGGCCCCTCCTTCCACTGCTTGTCCTGGTCCTCAGCAGGCACCCAAGAGATACGTGCTGATGGAGTGCATGAATGAATGAATGTGTGGATGAATGAATGAATGAATGGCATTTTTCTCCACTTGGGAGTACCTACACCCAAAGAGAGTCAGAGCTGGAAAACTCTGAGGAGTTCACCGACCTGGCAGTCCATGAGACTCCAGGTTTGGAGTCCGGGGCTCTGAAGTCTGCAGCGGCCACCCCATCCTCCCCTGCAAGCATTCCCCATGATGCTGATGCTCTGGTGTAATCTGACTCAAATTTCCACTTGTACAGGTGGGGAAACTGAGGCCCAAATAGGGGAGGGGCTGGCCCAAAATCACACAGAGTGAGAGGTGGAAATCAACTTGTTAGCAGCATCAGCTTAGCAAGCCTGATGCTCTGCAGTGTTAAGCTGTGAGAACGGTGAGGGGTGGATGGGTTTCCTTCTCCCCTGGGTGAAGCTGGAGAATGGGGTCCCAGTTCACAGCCAGGACTAGGGTGAGGGAAGTGGGGCACCCAGAGAGCAAAACTGAAGGAGGCACTTCTGTCTGTGTGGGCAAATGCCGGCGCCACACTTGCAAGGTCCTGGGAGTGAGTGTCTCCTTCAATGCTATACCCCAGGTGCCTCGCTTGCCTCACCCTAGTCTGTCCCTGGGTCCTCTTCTCACCTCTCTGAGCCTGGGTCCTTCTGGAAAAATGGGTTGTCTGGCAGCCTCCCTGCTTTGACTGGGGCAGCCTGGGGGTAGGCTCAAAGCTTGGAAGTCTTTGAATTTTCCAGTCCTGGCTCCCCACTGACCGAGGGCACAGAGCCCAGGGGTAACCCATAGGCCAGCCTGGTGTCAGGAAACCCCTCACCCCACATTCCTCAAGCTTCTCTTTGCAGTCAGTCTCCTCGGGAGTTCACAAATGGTTCTGTCTCCTGGGCAGAGCATGTGGAGTGGAGGGAAAGGGCAAAATCTGGGGGTCCCTCAGACCTGGCTTGGGGTGCCCACGAGGTCACTACCTCCTGGCTGGGTGGGCCCCTGTTGACCTCTGCGGGCCTTGCTTTCCTTCTTTGTAAAATGGGGAGAACAACGGGACAGGCTGGGGTTGCTGCGAGCGCTAGTGGAGGGAGTGCGTGGACTGGGCTCCGGGGTCAAGGGCCCAGCCTGGGGGCTCTGGCACGGAGAGAATCTCCAAGTGCTTTGCTTGGCAGCAGACAGTCTCGAAGCTGAGGGCTCTGTCCAGGAAGCGAGGGGGTTAAAAAAAGATGCAGATGCATAAGTACAAGATGGATTGAGGCGGTGATGAAAGGGAAGCCCCCTGGACATGTGCAGGCCACTGCAGATCACTTTCCGAGCTGCGTGGATGCACCTTGCCCAGCTTAGCATCGTGAAGAATCACGAATTGTGGAGGCAGCCCAGAGAGCCCCGATGGGCGCTGGTGGAAGGAGGGTTGTGTGGCCAGGCGGGCTGGCCCTGGAGTTCCATAGGAAGATTTCAAACTCTGGTGAATAGCTCTGGGTCCCAGGACCAGGAAGGCGACTTCTTTTCCACCCTTCTGATGAAACCAACAAGGAAACTGCAGCTTGCTGCTCCTCTGTCTTGAACTCCTCTCTGCACTCCCACCTGGCCCTGCTGAGAGCGGCTTCCCTCTACTCAGATCTCAGGTCCTGTGCTCTCCCCCAGCTCACTCAGCACTGACCTTGCTGCTCTCCCTCGAGCATGCCGGCCTGCTCCTGCCCCAGGGCCTTTGCATCTGCTGTTCTCTTGGCCCTGAATGCTTTTTTCTCAGCTCATGCCCTCGCTTTTTTAGAGCTTTGCTCAAATTCACACTGAAGCCTTCCCAGAGCACCTGCGTAAGGAATCAGCATGTCCCCCATCTACTTTTCGTTATTTTTCTCTGTGTCTTGTGCTTCAAACACTTATTTATTCTTCTCGTTGCTTGTCTTCGTCCACTAGGGTGTGGGCTCTGCATGGACAAGCACTTGTCCTATTTATTTTTAATTGCTTCATCTCTAGCACCAGAACCATGCCTGGTCTGTAGTGGGAGTTCAATACATATTTGTCCCATGAACGGAGAGAAGAGAGAGCAGGGCACTGGGCCTTTGGCAGAGGGAGCAGCTTCCAGGGAGGTTAATAACATTACCTCATCTTCATCGTATTTATTTTCTTGGTTACTTTCTATTTCTCATGGCAACTGATACAAGGTTTTCATTTGCTGGCACGTGGCGCAATGTAAAGTTTCCTGTTAAAACAAATGTATTTAATTGGAAAGCTACATTAATTTAAAGGTGATATTCTCTGAATAAGGTTACAGGTGGTATGTGGTGTAGGTGGTGAAAATTGGGAAGGTGACACGGGCCTGGCTGAGGCTGTATGGGTGCTGGAGTCCAGGTCTCCCACCTGACAGGTAGGGAAACTGAGGCCCGGGGAGTGAGTGGCTCAGTCAAGGTCACACAGTAAATTTACAGCAAGGTGAGTGCTTGCACCCTGGTCTTCCGGTCCCAGATGTGGCTTTACCATTTTCCTCCTAAAATCTCTGTTCTATCTTTCCGTGGACACTTGGGGGACCCCTGGGCGCCAGCCTGGGCTGAAGTTCATGGGACTAATGACATCCTTTAAATGGCTCTATCCCCACCACCAGAACAGTGTCTGGCATGCAGCAGGGGTTCAGTGAACATCTGTTAAATGCATGAATAGAAGAGGGAGCTCAAGGCCTGGATACCCAAGTCTTGCCCTGGGGAGCAGACAGCGCTGCTCGGGGGACGAGACCAGACCTATGGCCACGAAGTCAGGTGCGGAGGTCACCTGCGACACACACGTCTGCAGAGGAGGCACTCAGGGCAGAGCTCCTGCCTGGGGACCGGCAGTGGAGGGGGGCTACAGGCAGGGAGGTAGGTGGGACCAGCAGTGGAGGTGGGGACTGCAGGCAGGGAGGCAGGCATGCCCTTGGGGTCTTGGGGAATGTGCAGAGCTGAACCTCGGGGTGTAGCCACATGGGGCCAGGGGATTTGCAGGGGGGGTGCAAAGAACAGAAAGTAGGAGTCAGACTTACCAAGGGCTCCCCTGGCTCTGGAGGGTGTGGTGACAAAACCCCAGGCCCCACATCTGACATCCCCAGCTTTGAGTCTCGCTAGCTCTGTGGCCCTGGGTGAGTCATTTCACCTCTCTGGGCCTCAGTTTCTGCCCCTGGAAAATGGGAGCAATAGTACTGCTGGCCTTACATAACTGCTCTGAGATTCAATGGCCACGGCCATCTTCTCCATCATGTTCATCTTTATCTTCCTCTCTCCCCCAAGGACTGATGGCAGGACTAGAGGAGAAAGCTCCACAGACTGCACATCTCACCATCTGGTTCGTAGACAGAGCTCGGAAATGCTAATGACTGATGTTCTAGGGGCGGGGTCAGGTTCAGTGATGGGTTGAGGGCACCAGGAGGTCTGCTGAGCACATTTCTTGGTAACAACTTTCTAATGGTGTCTGTTTCCATTTTTACGAGAAGAATCAGTGATGCTGAAATGTGCTGCCCATTTGGGGTTGCAGCTGGGGAGGCAGGAGGCTGGATATTGCCTGGAGATGCACAGGGGCACGTGGGCATGCAGGGCTTCAGAGGGCTCAAACCTATCGCCACGACTGCACAGCTGGCTGGGGGCCGAGCTGGGATTGAGGCTCCCACCTGCCTCCAGAGTTGGGAATTAGAATCCCAGTTGCCTTGGCCAGGCCTTCAAGACATGACAGCTCATCCTGGCATTGTTACTGAGCCAGCCCCGTAACTGGGACTGAGCCCAAGCCTCAGTCTACCCCTCTACAGAATGGACATGATGGTGCTGCCCAACCTACCTCACTCCGCACCCCGAAAGCCAAATGAAATCATTCTGATTTCCCTTTGCGCTGCTTCTTCCAAATATTTTGATTATTCTGATTTCTTCGCTGCCTGGCTCAGCCTCCAGAGGCCCAGGGACAGCTGAGGACAGAGGGGGTGCCCCTTCCTGGAAACTTGGGGAGCAGGGACTCACAAGCCAGGCCTCGGGGCTCTCTTGCCCTGTCGTGTGGTAAGCTGCTAAGTATGCAGATTCCAGGTACAAATACAGGTGCGGGCAAAGCAGCAGGGGGCGGGGGTGCACTCGAGGTCAGGCGGCCAGACCGTGTGTTTCTGGGCAGGTAGGGACAGGGGGGTGTGCTCTGAGACCAGCTGGGGCTGCAGATGTGCCTGTGCAAGCAATCCTGGGGGGCTGCACTGCAGCGGCCTCCTGCCCACCTCTTTGCCCTCTTTGGGGCCTCCAGGCCAGGTTGCTCAGCTGCTCTCCCACCTGAGCCCCTTCTACTCCAGCTCCTTTGAGCATCTGGGGCCATGGGGTGGATGGATGGGAGGATGTGCAATTTCATTGTTCAGATGGGGAAATCGAGGCACAAGGACATGGACTCCTGTACCCCAGGACACAGCACCTGAGTGCCCAGGTCTGAATCTGAAGGTGGGTTTCATGACCCCCTGCCCTGGGGCAAAGACAGATGGCCCAGGCTGTGGGAGCTCACATCCTGAACAAGGGATGGCCATTGCTGTCTCGCCAATGGACAACACAGAGGCTGACACCCATGGGTGTGCAGAGGTGGGATTCAAACCCAGGCTGCCAACGCAGTGAGGCTCATGCTACCTCCTGGTAACTAACCTTCCAGAGAGGTAGGGCCCTCTCCAGTGAATGCATGAACATGGGCAGGGATGCATTTCTCAGCTTAGCTGGAAGCTTGATGGGTGCCTGAGGGAAGAGGATCAGGATGTAGTGCATTTGGGGGGAAAGACTGGGAAAATGGAGCTAGAAGAGATCTGACGGTCCCAAAGGGATGTATAGGGAAGGGTGCACCCCCCCCCCCATTCTCCAGGTGGGGAAAGAGAGATGCAGGGTGGGGAAGCAACTAATTCGAGAACTCAGCAGGTGGGTGGGCTCATAGCAAACAGACTCGACATGCTGGGCTCTTTGCCTGGCTGCCTGGGGTGAAGGGAATTGGCGCTGGGCACTGAGGCCTGCCACCACGCTACCCCTGCCAAGCTGCACCTTTGGCTAAAGGTGTGTCCCCTGCCCCCAGCCCCACTACTCAGCTTGACCCCTCGCCATTCCTTGTGGCCAAGGCAAGGCCCAATCTCCCACCCAGTCCAGCTGCCCCACCCCCAGAGGTCTGAAACCCCCGGATCTGCACCCAATCTGCCCTGACTATGGCACAGAGATAGGCCAGGGGGCACAGCTCCCCCAGCTTCCCATCTCTGGGTCCTGGACACCCATGAAGGTGGCCGCCAAGGAGCAGGGCATTGGGGCACAGAGTGGCAGGTGGTCAGGAAATAAGGGCAGATAAATCCTAGGAAATAAGAAATGGAATCGGAAAACACCGGGGCCTGGGGAACAGATCCCACTCTCCAACTGAATATGATGTTCCCCTTAGGGAAACATGGTGGGCCGCGGCATGCCTCTTCCTGCGAGAGCAGACTCCCCCATCACAGGTAGAAATGGTAGCCAGGGCTGAATCGGTGGGGGAGGGCCTCTGCCTGAACCCTCCCTCTCTCTCTCCTTTCACATGTTTCTGGCAGGTGACATGGGAGTTCCTCTGTCCCCGTGCTGTAGAGCCTGACATTCCACCTTTTGAGAGTCATTCCTTTGCCTAGAGGTATTCTGAAGGCTAGATTGGGAGTCTGATGACCTGGGTATGGATCTGATCTCTGAGTCTCTTTTGTTGGCTGTGTGACCTAGGGCAAGAAACTTAGCCTCTCTGGACCCACAGAATAAGAGGTGCTATATGCCTGACACATTATAGATGCTCATAAAATGGCCACCCTGTTTCTTTGTTTCTCCTTGAGAAGAAACTCGTGCTGCCCAGCCCCACTATTGCCCACATCCATAGGCTCTCCCTCCCTCCAATTTGTTCCTTTCCCAGTGCTCTAAGCCTCCAGAAAGTGAACAAGGAGTAGCAGTAGCTCACCTGGCCCCGTGTTCCTGTTTCCATCTCGTTCTGCTCATTTTTACAACAGGAGATTATCCAGCTTTGTGTGCAGAGGAACCTGAAGCACAGAGAGATGAAACCACTTGCTCAAGTTCACACAGCAACTAAGAGACCAGGGAGACTCAAGCCCTGATTTCTGCAACCCCAGGCCTCGGTCCTTCCCATCCATTCTGCCATCCGCCTCTCCTAATGAACCGCAGACTCACTTCATTCTCAAAAGACAGGAGAAGCCTGGCTGGGGGTGGGGGTGCAACCCAGGGTTTAAGTGCTCGGGCTGGGGGGCCTGGAGAAGCAGGAGAGGCACTAAGTGCAGCACACCGCTTCACAGGTTTGCAGAGGGAGGGTCTGCCCCATGGACCGGCATGCAGAAAGGCGGGTGCTGGGCAGGCCAGGTAAGGACCACAGATACCCACCCGCTTAGCCCTGCTGCCAGGAGGGCAGGGACTTCTCTGCAGGGGAAAACTGGGCTCAGAACGCCAGACAGGCTCTTGGGTTACCAGTGAAATCTTCAACCCGAAGCTCCAAGCCTCAGAAGCTTTAATTCCCCCAGCACTCACCCCACCCCAGCACCCACCCCACCCCAGCTAGCCAGAAAAGGTAGGCTCTCATCCCACAAAAGGAAATCCCTCCCAACTCCACTTCATTTTATTGAATGAAGCAGAACCTTTTATTTCTAATTCAGGAAGCGTCCTGATAATAAAGACTTCATCAATATATTAACTCACCTCTTCAAAATTTCAAGCAAATTCTGAGGAGAAATTTTCCAAATGGAAAACAACACTGCAATAAAGTGAAAAATGTGGTCCCAGCTCTCGCGGCTTTTATGACTGGACTCTGGGCGGGAAGAGAGTGCTAAGGGGAGACGAAAAAACTCACCAGCCCAGCAGGGAAGGCAAGCTCCCTCCGCCAAGACTTTCATTCCAGAATCCGTCTGCACTGCCTGGGCCTTGTTTCAGTCACATTTGCTTTTGCAAATAAACAAGACGCTTTGGCTATTTCTTGGAGTCCTTGGCCCTGCTCTTACCCTTACTGACAACTCAGCTCATTGGCGCTTCCAAAGGCCACGCTAGCTGTGCAGCTCTCTTCTTGCCCAGGGGTGCTGTGCTGGAATCTGTTTGCAGAAGGACCTCAATTCCCGCCTCACAGCATCCCATGGGAGAGGGAGGTCTCTCCCCATTTTGCAGGTGAGGAAAACGGAGGCTCGAAGAGGCAATCGTCTTGTCCAGTGGCACACAGTTAGAAGACAGCGGTCAGGGCCATCGCCCAAGTGCTCTGACCCCAACTCCCCTGCTGAGAGGAGGGGAGGGCAGACACGGGCAGGAGCTGCCCAGGTCGGGCCCCAGGTGGTCAGTGGACCCCTGCAGCCTGCACCACTCCCTGGTTCAAACTCCTCCTTGGCGGGAATTCATCCACTCATTCACTCACTCATTCATTCATTCAACAGATACTCTGGGGGAATCTTCTAGAAGACCTTTCCAGAGGACTAGACAAAAGTAGCAAGGGTGAAATGTGGAAGGCAGGCTGCAGCCTCACCGATTCTCTGGAGCCAGGCCCGCTTTCCCTGCCAGGGCCACCGCCGCCCTCAGATTCCTCCTCCTCCCGCCTGAACAGCCCCCAGTGGCGCCCAGGTGACCATGTGCTGGTACTCCTCAGCCCTCCCCTGCCCCGCCCACTCCCCGCCCGGCCTCTGCCCCAGAGCCTTCTGCTCTCAGCTCTGCCTGGGACAGGCCAGGGGCCAGGGGCCCCTGGGGAGTGGGCGGGGAGGAAAGCAGGGCAAGCAGAGGTGTGTTTTGAAATCTGCTTCCTTTTGGCCACGCTTGAACTTCCAAGCGGCTGGGCGTGATTGACAGGCGGGGAAAGGGAGCGCTGGTCCCTGTGGAGCAGAGGTGGAAGGGCTCCATGGGGGCTTAGGCTCCAGGCCACATCCTCTGCCCTCCCTCCCCCTGCTCACAGCTGGCGAGGGCCTGGGGGCCTGGGTCCAAGGCCAGAGTTGGGCTGGGGTTGTGGGGTCAGAGATGAGAAAATCTCAGCATCCCAGCAGGCTGGAGCCCTGACAACAACAACAGGCATCAGTGATGGGGATCAATGAGCGCTCGGCGTTCATTCATTAAACACACGCTTATGAAATGAGCTCATCTTCCCAGAGACATAGGTCAGAGCCCAGTACCCAGTGGGTGCTATGTGATCATCTGTAAAGGCAGAAGTAAATTGAGCCTGGGCCTGCCATCTGGCCGCTGCCTCGTGGATCTGGTCCCTCGCCGTCCCCAGCTCAAGCTGACCCTGAAAACTACAGTTCCCAGGCTCCGTTGCCCGCAGTTTCCTGTGAGCGCTGGTCAGTCGGAGGGGCCTGCTGGAGCGCAGGGGCAGGCGGAAGGGCGGGTCCGGGGTACTTCCCCCCTCTCTGCTCCGGGGGGCATCTGGGCAGTGGCTGGGTCTCCTCGGTGGCTTCCGGAAAAGTGGACAGCCCCCCGGCCCCTGTGTCTCAGCTACTCCGGGCAACTCCCCACCTGACTGCGGTTCCAGCATCACCCCGAGATTCTGGCCCCTGGGCTTTGGCATCAGTCCCTCCTCTCTTTGCCCCCCGAGTCTTAGGAGATGTTGCAGGGACCCGCTGCTCTTGCCTCGTCGTCCACCTGGCCCTTGGGCTCTTCCCACCCCTTGGGAACTAGCTCCCCATATTAAATCCCCTCGATTGAACTCTCTGGCATGGGTTCTGCTTTCCCAACAGGATCTTAACCAACAGAAGCACCTACCACGTGCTAGATTCATGATCCCTGCCTTGAAGGGACCCCCCAGAGGGGGAGAGGGACGTTCATCGTATCACCTAAATCCACACATCACTACAGGGTGCTCAGGACCACATCCTTGCAGGGAGACCCCGGGGGCGGGGCCGTTTCCCTGGGCCCGGGCCCCGCTCGCTCGGGTTAGGTCCTTGGCAGGAACCACTCGTCACCCCCAGGTAGCCGCGGCGTCCACCCTGCGGATGCGGGCACAGGCCCGGAGGCGCAGCCCCTCACCTCCGCCCGCCACCCCGAGGGCCTGGGCTGGGGCTGCGACCAGCCGCGCTGAGCGCCGGCGACCCTGGAAGTAGACGTTTTGCGGAGGAGGGCGCCAGCCCACGAGGGGCGGTGGCTTCCCGGGGTCCCAGCCTGCGGAAGCCGGCTCACCGCCACCCTGTTAGGATCCCGGGGCCGCCTCCGACCCCAGAAATTTCCCTGTCGGTGGGCAACCGCAGGATGATGGGGGCTCCCACATGTCCGGCGCCCCCAGCTCCCCTCCAGCCGCCTGCTGAGGCCGGGGGCAAAACGCTGGGTCTGCGTGCCCCCTTCTCCCGCCCGAGCTTCTGGTGCCGGCTTTGGGGGAAAGCTTTCTCCGTCCTCCTGAGGCCTTGGGGTGTGACTCTGCCTACCTGGGGTGAGGGGTGAATAAGCTCCTCTCTAAGAGTAGGGCAGCCCCCTACCCGCCCTGGGAGTCAGCAGCCTCAAAGGAATTACTGCAAGTGTGGGCTATGCCCCTGGCCACCGAGGCCCGGACGGTGGGGGCTGGAGGTGTAGGGTGCTGGGCTCCCCGGCCTTCTCAGGGCTGAGAAGATGGCAGGCACTGGGGCGTGGGAGGGGACAGCAGCTTCCTGGCTGCAAGTCGTTCTGGCAGGGGGAGGGAGCAGGTCCGGAGAGAGCCGGAGAGGCCGGGCTCCAGGACATCTGGGCTGGGGGAAGCTGCAGAATATTCTGCAGGAGGTGAAGGGCCAGCGGTGCCTGGTCCCCCCGACGGGAAGCTAAAGCCCCAGGGGCCAGGCAGCTGGGGTGGAGCAGGCTGGAGGCGGGGAACCGCAGGTCCAGCCAGGAGCCGGAGCTGCCTCCTTCTGCAGCTGGGGCACACTGAGGCCCAGAGAGGCAGGCGATTTACTTGAGTGAGTAAACTGATAACCCTCAGTCCTTTGGATTTTCTACCCCATCATTCCTAAAACAAAGACTCCCAGAAATGACGTCTTTAAAATCCAGAGTCCCTAAGCCTAATTTTCCGCAGGAGAGGGGTGGCAGCTGTGGGCAACAATAACCAGCATTTGTTGAAATCTTACCAGAGCTGTCCTCTAAAAACCCCTCACACCTGCCATTCCACGGTTCTCCTAGTAAGCCCATGAGATAGATGCCAAACTCATGCCCATTTTACAGGTGAGGAAATGGAGGCCACAGGAGCTTAAAATGGCTTGCCCAAGCTCACTTATACAGGAGGTGGCAGATCCAGAATTTTAATCCAAGGGTCTAGAGGCCTTGCTGTGTCGCCTCCCAAAAGAGAATGAGCCAGAAGCTAGCTGGACGAAGGCTTCCTTCCCATATACCTCCCATGACTGTCCCATGATGGCATCCTGGAAAAAAGCTTGAGTCCCAGACTCTCATCTCTCTTTCCCATCCCAGTTTTTCCACTGACCTTCCATGACCACCTTTCTCTCTGCGGCCTTTGTCCGGTCTATACCTGGAGGTAGAATACAGGTGCCCCAGGGCTGAGAGGCAGCTGTGAGGTGACACAGGTGGAAGCACTCGGGCATTTAGGGAGTGCTTTCCTCACCGCCTTGCTTGTTAGCAACACCTTGCTCTTCCTTCCTCTCTTCCCTAACGGGGCTCAGCACTCACAGGAGGAGCCCCTGGGCTCATCTGTTTTTGGGCTAAGGTGCTTGGGCGACTGTGCTTCACAGGGCAGTCCACGTGGTCACTCCCAAGTGTGCATGCTGAGCCGGCTAGGAAGGGACCATGGAGGGTAGGGAAACTGAGGCTCAGAGTGGGTGTCACCAGGTCCCAAGCTCTGGCGTTGGCATCGTGGGGCAGAGAGGGAGGCAGCCGATAAGACTGTGTGCTCCTGAAATGTTCCACACTGCCAGGTCCACTCGAGTAGCCACTTGTCACGCGTGGCTGTCACACCCTTGAAATGTGGCCGGTGCAGCTGATGGATTGAATTTTTACTTTACTTCATTTAAATTAATTTCAATATAGATAGCCATACGTGACCAGGGGCTGCCCAACTGGACAGGGGGGGTCTAAGGGGCAGAGGTGTCATGGAAGAGGAAGGGCTGGGGTTCTCTCATCATCAAGAACCTCCAAGCCCCTCCCCCCCAAAACCTGGGGCCTGCGAGTCACGAGGTCTGCACACACATGTAAACATATAAAACCCTACAGAGAGGGCAGTGAGATGGTGGCTCAGTGGCAGAATCCTTGCCTGCCATGCCGGAGACCCGGGTTCGCTTCCTGGTGCCTGCCCATGCAAAAGGGAAAAACCTACAGAGAAGGGGGGTTCTCTTCTCCTGGCCTCCTAGGACCTGCCTCTCCTTCCCCCTGCCTCGGCCTCCCTGTCGCTGCCAGCCTCTCCCTCGTCGTACAGGATTCCCCAGCGCGTCTCTCCTCCCGCTGCTCTCATCCCGTCCCTGGGCCCCGAGCGCGCTGCTGTCCCTCTGCCTGAAACGCTCCCCACCCCGCCCCCGCCACCTCCTTGCCAGTGTCCTGCCCGCTGCAGGGCCCAGCTTGAACTCAGCTTCTGCTTTGGGGGTAGTTTTCTTTCACCCCCAGGTGAGGCTGGGTTTCTCATTTTCTTCTTTGTAGCACTTGTTCATTCATGCATTTTCCACTCAACACATATTTATGGAGCACCTACTGTGTACCAGGTGCTGGAGAGGTAGTGCGGAATTGTCATAATCCTGCTCTTAAATTCTAGTGGGAAAGGCAGACAGTGAACACAGAAACGTCTAACTCAATACCAAATACTCCAGATGCTATGAAAAGTAACACAAAGCAGGAAAGGGCACAGAGATTGACAGTGTATTATTTTAGCCATGGGGGTCAGGGAAGGCCTCTCTGAAAAGGTGATATTTGAGCGGCGATGAGTGATTTATCACAGCATGAGTTATTCTTTGATTATCTGTCTAGTGTCAGGAGCTCTGTGGAGAGAAAAGCTTTGCCTGGCCTCTTCATGCCTGCACCCCCATGCTGAGAACAGCACCTTGCACATAGTAGGCACTCGACACACGGTGCCATGCACAAACACGGATGAGTGAATGAATGAATGATGAATGAATGACGGAAGCAGAAATCTTCGCAGGCTCAAGTTCTCACTATGGTCCTGGCCCAAGGAGATTTCAGACGCGTCGATTTCCTCTTAAATGAAATGACGGGGTGACTGAACTAAGACACTTTGGGACAGATGTTGGGGGCCAACTTACAAACATCTGGACCCCAAACGGGCAGTGAAGAGACCCAGCAAGCAAAGTCCTCCAGGGGCGATGAAGGGGGGAGCTGGAGGCGGGGGCCGGCCTGCACCGCCCAGCGGCCCCGAGGCAGCCTCGGTGACCCTTCACCCACACCCTCTGGGGCAGGGCCCCCACCGGACAGCTGGGCAGACTCTGGAGCTGCAGGTCTGGACAGGAATGGAGAATGCGTGGGCGCCTCCAACCCTCGCGCTGGCAGACGTGGGTGGGCAGTGGGTCAGGGTGACCCAGGAACATCCCAGGAAGGGAAAGCCCAGGCTGCCTGGCGCTCAGGGGTCTCATTCACATGCAGGAACGAATCCTGCCTGGCGCGGGGGTGAGGGCAGTTGTGGGAAGTCTTGAGACCACTCCAAGAGTGTGAGTCTGGAGGCTGCTCTGCTGCCCTGGTGGGGAGGGCCAGGAGTCCCCCAGCATTCCCTGCAGAGTCTCTTCCCCACCCACCCCACCCTCCAAGGTCTGCCCTCCTGAGATTGGCCTGAGAGGCACAGTGCTGGGGGGACAACTGAGGGGTCACGGGAGAGGGCAGGACATCGAGCCTCCCCTCTCTGGGTCTCAGGGTTTTCAGTCTGTAAAACGGGGTGCTCCTGGTAAGGCTGACCTCACAAGAGTGCTCTGGGGAGCAAACAGGAGAATGCATGTGAAGCCAAGTTACTCTGCACAGGCAAAGCGGGGGCATTCGGGGGTGGACGTGGCAAAACAGGAGCCAAGGAAAAGGTGAAACTGTCTGGATCCCTTCCCCGACCCCAGGTGGGTGCTTGACTGAAGAATGAAGCACTTGTGCTCAGGAACTCAACAGACCCAGGTTTGAATCCTGGCAGATGATTCTCTGAGCCTCAGTTTCCTTACCTGGAGAATGGATGAACATGGCCTGGCTCCAAAGTGAAGCCCTTAGCACAGCTCTTGGTTAAACAGTAAGTGGCTTCGTTAATATCATGGAGTAAAGCCTGGGGGTGTCAGGATGAAGAAAAGGGCTCTCTGCTCTCCAGCCGTGGTCTCACGGGGACAGATACGACCCAATGTCCGTAGAAGAGGCTGGGAAGGACTCCTGCAGAAGAAGTGGGCACAGGGAGCCCCACTCTGCACAGAGCAGGGTGCCAAAGGGGGCCTTCCCACAGGAGGTGACCCAAGCGCCGAGGCTGGGAGGTTGTGTGGGGTTTCTGCAGGGCTCCTGGGCAGCGTGGGCCGCGGAGGCGTGTGGGCAGAGGCAAGGGGCTAGAGAGCACGAGTGGAGCTGGGAGCACCCCAAGTCCTATTGGCTGAGGGCGGGGCCAATGGGCGAGCCGCGGGGAGGTCCCCAGGCCCCTCAGCCCAGGAGCCCTTAGTGGCCAGCCCCTGTAGGGAAGGAGGCCGGGCTTCACGCCCCTCTGTGCCTGACCCCGCATCCCCACTGCCCCTTAGGGCCTGGCCTGGTTTCCCCTCTGCTGCGCAGGGCGGAAATCCAACGGGGGCGGCGGGTGGACATCAAATCCTCCCACCGCAGGCCTCGCCCAGCCGCTCTCCAGGCCTGTAACGAAGCCATAAATTCCCAGGCAGCGGGGTGGGAGGGGCGGGAGGTGGGGGGGCCCAACAGAGGCCGGCATCTCTGGCTGGCGGGGACTGAGCGCCCCGACACCCCATCACTCATCCCCGCGCCCCGCCGCCCCCGCCTCGGCAGCAGCCCATCCATCTCGGCCCCCAGCTTTCAAGTCCAGGCCACAGCCCTCTGCTTAGTGTTAAGATGAGCCCCGGCTCACACGGACTGTTCTTATTTATCTGCAGGCCCCTCCCCCTGCGGCCATTACTCCACAGGGCAGCCCTGGTTCTCAGGACTGGCCCCCCAAATGCAATCCCCCTCTGCCTTCCTTCCCACACCCCCACCCTGGGCAATGCACTGAGAAGGCCTGCAGCCCCGAGCAGATTCATCTTGGCCAAGGGCTGAGGTCCCTGGGCAGTTTGGCCCCTGCTGTCTCTTGGCCACAGCATTCCTGTCCATGCTTCCTAACGGCAGACCCTGAGGCACAGAGAGGGGAGGTGACTTGCCCAAAGCAGTTCAGCACAGGGCTCTTCTGGCCACCTGGATGTGATGCAGGCACCAGCGTCCACCCTGGGCCAAATTGAGGGAGGCCCCAGGGCAGGGCTTGTGGACCCTTAGGACCCTCCCCCTCCAGGGGACAGGATTCCAGACTCAGGCATGGGAAGGGACCTGAGGTTGGATTTAGGGGGGCCTCTGGAATCAGACTGTCACGGGCCAGCTTGTGGCTGTGGATGGTTTGTCAATGCCACTAAGCCTCAGTTTCCTGCTCTGCAGAAAGAGGACGAGGGACAGAGCCAGCGAGGACAAATTGGGGTCGTCAGAGGGATGGCAGCAGTGGGCACAGCCCCCCATTTCGCCAGGCCAGTGCTCGTACACTTGCGACACGTTTCGCCGCGGCCTGGGTCCTGACTGAGCAGAGGGCGTCGGTCTGTGAGCGGTGGGAGGGCTGAGAGCTGAGCGTGGACACGTGGCACCCCCAGACCAGTGGGCAGCCGGGCATCTTTAAGGAATAAGGAGGGGGACGTAAATGAATTGGTACTGTAAAACAAAGTTTATTCAAGAGATAAAATCTTTCCAAACACAGCCTAATAAAAGCCGCCTTGGTGGGGGGACAGACTGGGGAGCCGTGATTTGGTGCAGCCCCGAGGGCCCCCTCCCCGCAGCCGTCCGGAGGGCCGCCCCTCCTGCAGGCAGGACACCGCGCTCAGGGGTGCTCCCTCACGTGTCGCGGGCACCCAGGTAGAGGGATGGCCGAGCAGCGGCTCTGCAGTCAGGGCTCCTGCCCCGGCCCAGCCCGGCACCTGCTGGCGCTCGGCCCGAGAGCAGGGCCCGTCCCGGCGTGTGGGAGGAGGCGGTGAGGCCACGAGAGCGGTGGAGGAGCCCTTCTCCTGGCGACCTGAGCACGTGTTGGGGGGGGTTGGCCTTTCCTGACACCCCCGGTTCTGGCGGCCAAGGTACCCCCCCCGGCCCCCTCCATGCACAGCATCCAGCGCCTGCTCCAAAGCTGAGAGCCACAGGCCTGCCTGCCGGAGCCGGGCGGAACTTTTCAGAGCAGGGTCCTTTGTCTCCTGTTGCTGCCCAGAGGTGGAGGTCAGCTTGGCTGGGGAGGCCGGGATGAAGATGCTCGCGTCTCTCAGGCTCTGATTATGATCCCCTTTGACCCTGGCGCAAGGAGGAGGAAGGAAGGGGAAGTGGGGGGACCGGTCGTTCCTCACGGGCGGCCCTGGCGTGCAGACCTGTTTCTTGAATGAATAAGTGGAGGCTCAAGTTCTCGTCCTCCTCCTTTGTCCTACGCCCCCCGACACCATCCTCCCCTCCACACACACCCTGGCCTGGGGCATACCCTGCCCCAGACCTGCGGTCACCAAGATGAGCTGACCGCTTCCCTGTCCCCTGGCAGCTTGCAGTTAAGCGGGCAAGATCTTCCTGGGAGCCCCCAGACCCTAACTGGCCCCTAGAGTCCCTCTTCTCCCAGCCCGGCATCTCTATAGCCCAGCTGCCTTCCCTCTCTCGCCCAGGATGGGAAGGGGTTAAGAAGCCGCAGGGTGGGGCCCTCTGATACCCCCCCCACCACTTCTGGGGGCTCACTGTGTTGCTTCTCCCCCCCCTCCTCTCTGCCTTTTTTTTCCTAAGCAACACATGTCACTCGCCATAACTCATGTGCTTATTATAATCATGACCATATGCTTAATGGGATGTAATAAAACCGCTGCTAACCTGGCCCCCGCTCACAAATCTCTCCCCTTGCTCCCACTCTGCCTGTCTGCCTGCCTCCCCCCGGCCAGGAGGCTGCCCTGGGCTCCTTCCGTGTTTCTTTCACGCCAAGGACTGGCCGGAGGAAAGGGAAGAGAGGGAGCGAAGGGAGGAACTCAGGCATTGACTCATTGGCTCTCTTATTCGTTCGTCCATCCGTCCATCCGTTCCCTCACCAGGTGCCCCCTGTGCAGCAGGCACCAAGGATTCAGCAGTGAAGATAACGACGGACGCAGCATGGGCCCCGTCCTCACGGAGCTGGCGAGAAGGGTAGAGGTCTTAGAAACAGGTGATTCATTAAGCACAACAAATTGCCGCTCCTTGCGACGGAGACCGCGTTGCAGGAGAGCTGACCAAGGCTGGCCCGTGGCCTCTGAGCCAGACCCGTCATCGCACACTCGGTCCCCAGTCGGCCTTCTGTGACCATCACTCAGTAAGCGGTGGACGGGCTGCAGATGAGAAAAGGTGCTCCCACGGAACTGAGGTTGACTTCCAAAATAATGGTCTCCAAACAGGAATCCCCAAGAGGACCCATGGGGTCCAGGAAGAAAATAGAGTTTCCTTGTATTTGTATTGTTCAAAATTAAAAATAAGAAACTAAAAGTTTTCTCTAATGTTTCATATACAAATTGAGAGTAAAAGGTGGGGTATAGGCACCAAATTGGTAAATAGCTATAAAACAGTATGTGTGGGGGGGCTCGATATTTTAACTGCTGAGAAGGTTGTATGTGATCAAAAGCGCTTTGAAGGGTGGAGGGGTGCAGCTCTGGGTGAAGGGTGGGGGGCAGCGAGGTGCCCACAGTCTAGAAGGAGAGGCTGCCTCGAAGGTCTCAATGTGGGAATGAGCCCGGGGACAGGAGGGCAGAGGCTGGCCTTTCTCACTCTCCGTTCTCAGGAAGGTATTTTGTCCATCTAGAGAAATTCATCCTGGTGTGACCCAGAGGCCCTCTCAGAGATGCAAAAGAGATGTGGGAAGTAAAGACAGAGTCTGATATGAGATCCCAAATCCATGGCGGTTTTGGGCAGAGGGTGGTTTGAGAGAGGGAATAGTAATAGAAATCACAGAGTCTGCAAAACATCACAGCATGTGCCTCGATGGCAAGGCAGAAAGTTGCATTCTCTTTTCTCCCGCTGCCAAGAGTTTCCCACCCACTCTACCCTGACCAGGCTCTCCCTGCCCCAGCTCAGGCTGGGACCCCCTGCCGAAATTTCACAATAACCCCCTTTTTTCCAGGGTCTACTCGGGTATTGCTGTACCTGTCCTACCCAGCAGCAAGAGGGACCCTTTTAAACCCCTAAACGTGAGCAGGTTGCTCCCCGGCTTCGACCTTCCAGAACTTTCTACTGCACCCAGAACACGCCCACGCCCTTGTCGTGGCCCCCAGAGCCTGGGGAGCTGGCTTCTGGCCACCTCTTCCACCTGCACTCCCATCCCACCCCTTACGTGCCACATGGGCCTTTCTGCATTTGCTTAAACTCCCCCTGCACACTCCTGCCCCAGGGCCTTTGCACTTGTTCCCTCTCCCTGGAATGCTTTCCTGACTTTTATCCCTGTGAACTTGCTTCTTCCCTCTGGTCTCTGCCCAGACGACGCCCCCTCAGAGGCCTCCTGGACCCCTCCTCTGAAGCAGCTCCCATTCCTCTCTCTACCCCTTTTCTGGTAAGACTTACCATACTACACATTTTATTTTAATATTGTCTCTCCTGAATGCAAGCACTGTAAGGGCAGGGAATTCTATCTGTCTGTCTGTCCGCTATGGTACCCCAAGGGCCTGGAAAAGTACCTGCCATGCGGCCGGTGCCCATTAGACATTTGTCAAATGAATGAATGAATGAATGAATGAATGAATGAACACATATGGCAACTTATCGAGCAAAGAGTCGTGCAAGACGAGGTGGGAGAGGACGCCAGGGCTGGACGCCGAGGGGTCTCAGAGAGCGAGTTTGGATTTTGTTCTGACTTCTGAGGAGGGCAACTGAAGAACCCAACAGGACTGGGTTTCTGTTTTAACAGACCGCGCCCCTTAGGCACGGGAGCAGAATAAAAGGAGAGAGCTTTTGACTACGGAAGGAGGAATCAGGGGCCATCTCACAGGATTATGGGGGAAACCAAAACCTTCAAATCTGAGCCTCCCTCTCTGTCCCTCCCAACCCCCACCCCAAAGACCACTCTCAAATTTCTTTTTGCTTAAAATAAAAGAGAAAGAGAGAGCGCAAATATCGGGTTGGAAGAGGCAGTTGGGGCAGTAAAACGCCCCTTTACCAGGCTTTTCCACGCGTCTTCTGCCTGCTCCCCGCGCGTCTCCTCCATTCCCGGTGCGAGGAGAGCACCACAGGCCTGATTTATACCGCTGACAGAAAATCTAATGAATTGAAGACATAAAAGCATAACGAGGCTCCCCTCCCCTCCCCGGGATAAATCGGTCCCGCTTCGGCCTTTGGAGCGGGGCCGGCGGCCGCGCTGACAGCTCTGTGTCCGTGATGGATGCAGTCCTGGACGCCGGGCCGGGCAGCTCAGGGCCCCGTCGGGGAGGTCGGGGGGGCTCGGCTCGGAGACGTAGGAGGCTCTAAAACAGCCCCAACCTTGTAGCAAAAGGAGCTTAAGACAAATCCAAAACGGAGATTCCAAGCACGTGTGGGGTGTGTGCAGAGCCGTCCCAGCCCGCAAGAGTGATGCAGGGGACGGGGGTGGGGGGCTGGGGGGACGGGGGTGGCGGGGGGAGGGGGGCGGACACCTGGCCCCAGCCCCGGCCTTGCAACCACGGCAACCTTGAGCAAAGCCCCAGCAGAGCACCCATTTCCTGTGTAAAATACGGTTGCAAACAGATCAGGGGCTGAAAACAGCCCCAGACAGGTTTTGTGTAAATGGCCCATAAGTGGGCGAGGAAAAGTGAACGGTTGTCCTGTGGGTACCACGCAGCCCCCCAGCACCTGCCGAAGGAGTGGGTCAGAGCAGAAGTTAGGGTCACTCCACTGGGGAATCTCCACCTTCTATGCCGACAAGTAACTTCAATAAAATCGTCGAGCAATGCCACTGAAGCCAGCCTGTGGGCTGCCTGTGGACGACGCAGGGTCCCGTCTAGTTCAGGGACGCGACTGAACAGCCGTTTCCTGGGACCTTCCCGGGTGCCAGCAACCCTGCCAGATGCGGGGAGCAGGGGCTCAACCGCCAAGGGGCGCCCGTTGGGAGAGCCGTTCAGAGGTGACCCGGGGAGGACATGCGGGCGGCTGAGGCCGGACCCACAGGGCCCAGAAGGTCCAGTCCAGGAGGCGCCTCTGCGTAACGGTCCCTGGGCGCTGTGGACACTTCGCGGCCTGGAAGGGAAGGGTCAGCGGTGCGGGTTAGACAGCGCCCTCTAGTGGCTGTGTGGACAATAGCCAGAGGCACAGCCGTGGCCCCCCCGAAGGCCAAGTGGGGGTGGTGGGCTCAGTATCCAGGAACTACGGATGAAGCCTTCAGCCCAGGCAGAGGCAGGGCTGGGAGGAGAAGACAGTCCCTTTGAGGTGGATTCCCCCACATATGCCAGGGCTTTCCCCCCTGGCTGTTGTAACTACCTACATGACAGAGCATCTGGTGGCAGCTGCAGAAACCAGGTGCGACGGGTTTGAACCTGAAGGCTGGAGAGCCGGCCCGGGGCTGTGCGGTGAGGAGGGATGCACAGCGCAGCCACTGAGATACCGCCTCCAAGCACCCCTGCTGGCACCCAGCTAGCCCACGGCTGGCGCACCCCAATGCTGCCTTCGGACACTGAGTCATCAAGAAAGTGGGGTAATAGTTCTTGCCTCACTGGGTTGTCGTGAGGGTCGAAGGGAAAACTCTCCCCAGAGCACCCAGCCCAGCGCCTCAGTGCCTGGCACGCAGAAGCTGCTCGGAGACCGGCTCACCATTACTTTTTTTTTTTTTTTTTTTTTTTTTTCACCATTACTTTTTATTATTTGCCGTGGGGCGAGCCAGTGAGACTGAAGGCTCCTGGGGACAAGGCTGCTAAACCGTCCCCCATCTGGTCCCACGGCACTCTGCACATTTTAGGAGTTCTGTACTCCAATGTCTCCTCCAGGGTCCAGCATTAAATGCCTGTGGAATAAAGGAATGGACGGGCGGACGGACCGTGGCAGGAGAATGACCGACAGACGTAGTAAGTTGGCTTCTTCAAACGTTTTCTCATCTGCTGAGAGACCCATCTCCGTTTTCATCCCCTTTGACCATACGCCCGTCAGCGGGAGCCCAGGCGTCTCTTTCGTTACTCCAAGGATGTCCTGTAACTGTTACGACACAGGTCGGGTTAGTTCTAGGTCTCCCACTGAGGAAGAGGGATTCTAGGTGGCTCTGTGGAGCTGCATGCTCAGCTGAGGGGCAGAGGGCATGAGAAGAGGTTGGGGTCGCTGCATCTCAGCCAGAATGTACCTGTGCACAGAGGAGAGTGTAGGGGGTGAGGCCCAGCTTTGGGGTGTACACCGGGTAAGTGCTTGATGTTTGTGTGTTGCAATAAAGCTCCTGAGTATAGAGAAGCTCCAGACATCATGTCACAGAGTAGAGATTTTTGGAACTCACCAAACAGTCCACGTGCTCCCTCTGTCTCCTGGACTCCTTTGCAGCCCGTGATGTCTTCTGGCCAGTGGACCATGAGTGGAAATGATGCTGTCTCTTCGGACAGAAGCCCTTAGAGCTGATATGGCTTCCTTCTCTCACCTCTGCCTCGGGACCCTGGAGTCCACGTGCTCCAGACAATGCAGCTAACACACGGCAGACATTATGTGAACGAGACATACATCGTTGTGGGGTTAAACCAAGGTGATGTCAGGGCTTATCCATTACTGCAGCACAGTACAGCCTAGACTGATTAGTACTTTGAATTTGATTTGATTAGTAATTTGAATTTCACAGCTAAAAAGATTTACATCTTCAGAGCTAGGCAGGAGCTCATAGTTTTCAAGGACCCTCAGAATCTTCTAGTTCACCCACCCCTTTTCACAGATGGAGAAACCTAAGCAGGCCCAGAGAGGGAAAGCAACATGCCCAATGCCACACAGTGCATTAGGGACGCAGGTGAGCCCACAGAGTAGGTCTCCTGGTCCACAGCCATTGCATCCACCCTGATCAAATGTAACATTTCCGTGAAAAATACTAAAAAAGTTCAAGAAACTCTCTCTTCCACATATGTCTACAAAGGACTTGTGTCTGTACGCCAGGCCCTGTGAACCCCCTGGCTTCCTTCAAGCCTGCAAAGACCCTCCCTCTCTCCCCCTCAATGCCCACTTGCTGCCCCTCTTGCCTTCTGGAATTGCCCCAGCTGGAGGTCGCGAGTGCAGTTTAATCCTGTTACTGACACCCAGAGATGGGCTCGGCCAACCCAGAGCTTCACGAAACTGGGAAGCCCTCTTTGTGGAGCCGTAAGGTTTATTATGCAATGGGTAAGAGTTTGGGGTCTCTGCATCTGGTAACACGTCCAGTTCCTCAGCCCGCAGGGGCCTGCCTGTCCCTCTTCAGCATCGGAGCGTCAGCTCGTCCCAGGGCTACAGGTGAAGGGGTTGGCAGAGAACTTCAGTGTCATCATTGAGACCACATTCATTGGAAACCTTCTTTGGGCTTGGGACAGGGACCGTTTAGTACACAGGAAACAGTCCCTTGCCCAGGGGAGCTGATGTTCTCCTGATGGTAGGAGGAGCAAACATTAAACAATAATTCCAACTGCGTTACATGTTGTGCATGAGAAATGCCGGGCATGAGATGTGTGGGAGTGAATGACCCGGCAGGGTCAGAGGGACGTCTTGGTTTGCCAGAGCTGCCGTGGTAAACCCACACAATGGGTTCACTTAAACAATAAGAATTTATTGGCCCACGGTGTGGGAGACTAGAAATGAAGGCATTGGCAAGGTGCTACTTCCTCTCAGCCCATCATCTTCCGGTGCTGGCTTGTCCCAGTCCTTGGGGTCCCTTGGCTTGTGTCTCTACCTCCATCACTTGGCAGGATCCTTGCTTTCCTTCTGTGCCTTTCTCTGACTTCTGGCTTCTTCAGCTGGATCTGAATTTCCTCTCTTTGCAAGGCCTGCAGTGGTATGGCTGAAGACCCACTCTGACTGAGTTTGAACACTTAAACTTATAATAACAACTTCCAAAGGTAAAAAAGGTCCTGTTTACCAAAGGGTTCACACCCACAGGAAAACGTATTGAGATTAAGAGCGTGTCTTCCGGGGGTACATGAGTCAATGCCCTACAAGGCGGTAGGTCAGGGAAGTCCCTCTTAATTAGCATTTCAGTTAGCAAGAAAGGAGGAAGAGGAAGCATTCCTGGCAGAGGGAACTGCACGTGCAAAGGTCCTGTGGCAGGAAGGAGTTTGGAGTATTTGATGCCTTGAAAGAAGTCCAGTGTGGGCGGAAGGGAGAGCAAGAGAGCGAGAGAGAGCGAGAGGAGAGCACAGCTGAGATGAGTTCAGAGCCTGATCCTTGCAGGGCCATGGCGTGGATTTGAGATATTATTTTCATCCTGATAGTCGTTGACAGAGTCGGTGACTTTTACAGTGATGATGATGGCTGCTCTGTGGATAACTCATGGGGAATCTCAGAAACCAGTGTGGAGGCTTTTGCAGTGGACAAGAAAAGAGGATGGGCCAAGGACAGTGGCAGGAGAGAGGGAGAGAAGAGGCTGTATTTTGGAGGTCAAATGGACAGGCCTCAGTGATATGTTGGGTTTGGGTCTTTGTGGGGGATCATCAGGTTTCTGTCTTAGGCATCTGACTGCTCAGTGATGCCAATTCCTGAGATGGGAAAGACTAGAAAAGGCCCAGGTTTATAGGACAAGACTAAAAGAGGCCTAGGTTTATAGGGCAAAGTGATTCGTTTATTGTTGCAAGTGGATTTAAGTGGTGGAAGCAGCAGGGGTAGCTCTGGATGTCGACTCCCTACAAGGTCTATGTCAGAGTTGCCAGTTGTCTGCCCCAATGCCTAGTCTTGCCTTTCTATGAGTGATGTAACTTCAGTTCTTACTCTGGAGTAAAGACTGCCTTCCAGCCTTCCCTGCAGCTAGGTGTAACCATGCGAGTACTTCTGGCCAATAATAAGTAAGCATAAGTGCTGTGTTCAAAAACTGAACAGTGCCCAAAAAGGGAAAAAGGCTGCCCTCCTTTCTTCCTTCCTCTTTTTGGATAACTAGAAACTGGACTTGATGTCTGGAACTCAGGCAGCCATGAGGGACCATGAGGAGTAAACTACAAGCTGAGGATGTGGAATAGCCAAGTGGAAGGGGCTGGGGCCATGACACTGTCGAGGGCTACACCAGCACCAAACTACAAGCCTCTTTCACATGTACCTTACCTGCATCTAATTAATACATGGAAATCACAATCGGACCCCTAGTTACTGGACTTTCCTTACCTCCTGACCCTCTCTCCCTCCCTCACTCCATGCCTGCTACAATGATCCTTCTGTTCCTCCAATGCTCCGAATTTGTTCTCGCCCTGGGGGCTTTTCCCTCGCTGTTCCTTCTGCCTGGAATGCTGTTCCTGTCCATCTTTCCATTTGGCTCAGCTCGCATATCCCTCTTCCGAGAGGCCATCCCTGACCACCTTCCTGTTAAAAACGTTTCCTCTAAGGTGACCTCCATCACATCATCCTGTTTCCTTCTCACACAGCATTGGTCCCAATGTGATTTGGGGGCTCTTTTGTCTCTTGTCTGTTTTCTTGCCTGTGTCCACCTCCTGCTGCTCCGTCCACCCTGCATGCCCTGAGCCTCAAATAGCATCGAATTGTGCTACTGGCTTAAAACATAGATCCTGGTGGAATAAACAAAAGAAACTAAAGCAAGTGTCTCAGACTCTGCCAAGGCTGCTGAGCCCAGAAAAGGAACTGGACGTGCCCAGTGCAGCCGGGGCCCCTCCCCCGTCTCAGCAGGGCCGGCCAGGTCTTGGGCTGAGTCACCAGCAGCTCGCGTCTCCCTCGTGGAGCAGAGACTCTGCACCCGCGCTGTTGCCCGAAACCCCAGCTCGCAGCCTTTAAAGACCGATTTGGGCTTTTCTGACGAGCCTTTCCTTCCTCAAGCCCAGCACCGGCCTGGCTGCCCTGCGTGGGAACTGGGCAGGGGAGAGATCCCTGCCAGGGATAGGCTTCGGGCCACATCTGGAATTAAGAGCCAAAAACTCGGCTTAGTGCTGATAACGCTTTATTGACAGGAGATGAAAGTCTCCTGGGCAGTAACTCTCCGCGCTCCAGTTCGCACAGTTTTACGAGGTGTGATACACTCTGGCACCTTCGCGATGACCCCTTCCTCCCTCCATCCACCCGCCCCCCTGCCCTGCGCTCCCCCAGCCGGCCCTGCCCCACCCCTTTCCTGCTCCAAGGCCGCGTGGGAGCCACTGCCCGTCGGAGCCCTGGGCCCGCGCTGCACCTCGGGCCCTTGGGGGCGAGGGGGAGTGTGGTGAGCTGCCTCAGCAAAGACGGGGGGCCCAGAACGGTCTGGCCTCGGTCCCAGAGGCCTTGCTTATTCCTACCTTGCCCCAGGGGAAGTGGCATTTGAGAGCTGCCCGCTGCTATGCCCCAAACCAGGAAATGACCCCATTATGTTCCCAGCTCTGGGCTGGGGGTGGAGGCCCTGGAGAGGACAGCAGTGGCCTTGAGGGACCAGGAAGGCAAGGGAAGTGGTGATGAGAGGAGACGGGGTAGCGGAGCGGTAGCAGGGAGGTCAGGGAGCAGAGGGAAAGGGCTGTCCTGCGCACGCAGACGGACGGGCTGCCCACTGCCGCTCTAACAGACTCAGCCTTTAAACACCACAAATTGCTTGTCTTATACTTCTGGAGGTCAGAGGTTGGACACGGGTCTCACTGGTCTCAGGTCAAGGTGACGGCAGGCTACGTGCCTTCCGAAGGCTCCAGGGGAAAGTCTATTCTCTTTCCTTTTCCAGTTTCTAGAGGCCGCCCACAGCCCCCAGCTCGTGGCCCCTTCCTCTAGCTTCAAAGCCAGCCGTGGGGCCTCTTCAAGCCTCTCTGATTCTGCCTGCCTGCCTCCCTCTTTCACCTGTGAGGACGCTGTGGTTACATTGGGCCCCCTGGGTAGTCCAGCAGGCCCTCCCCGTCTCAGAGTCAGCTGACCAGGAGGCCTCAGCCCGTCTGCAGCCTCATTCCCCCTCCCTCCCCCCACTCTGCCACCCAACGTGATGTGTCCCCAGGCTCCAAGCATGTAGGCGTGGGCATGGGCGCATGTGTGCATGCATGTGTGTTTGTGTGGAGCACGGGTGGGTGTGCAGAGAACTGCCTGTCCTGGTGGGAACCTGCCTGTGGTGTGAGGTGGGGCAGCAGGCAGATGAGGCGCTGGCTGCACCGCAGCTCAGCGTGCAGTAGGGGAGACCCCTCCGCCTTTCTGTGCCGAGCCCATGTCTCTCTGGAGCCCCCGTTCCGCCGAGGCAGTCACACAAGGGCACACGTGGGCAGGCATGGGGTGCGCGGTCAGTTCGTGGCTTTTCCTGGAACGAGGGTGGGATTTCCTGCTCCCCTCCTCGAGGTGGAGGCAGGGGGCACCCACTCCGGGCCACTCGTGCCGTGCCTGCGGTGCCAGCACCTGCTGTCCTCGGCTGGCACCCATGAGGCGGTGCAGCCCCTTTGGGCTTCCCGGTGCCAGGCCCGCTTGGCCCCCCACTCTGCCCCCCGCCCGGCCAGCCCTACTGGGGCAATTGCTTCTCTGTCTTTTAGACATGTGAGTGCCGCCGCGTGGTGGGGCACCCCTGGGACTGGAGGCTCTCCCGTCCCATTGTCACCACTGCTCCAGTTCACGCTGTCCGGGGGATGGCACGGCCCCGTCACGCCGCCACCGTCCACACAGTGGGCGGCCAGAGGTCTGCGGGGGGCTCGCTGCCACCCAGGCTCGGGGGATGCAAGGTGCTAATTCCCTCTGCTGTCCCTCTTCAGACTCGGAGGAGCCCCGTTCCCTCCGTCTCCCGCTGGCCCAGGCGCCTGGCAGAGCCCCCGAGAGACCCAGTCTTCTGCTGCCTTTTCCAGACCCGAACTCTCCCTTTCACGCTCTTTAAACAAGCCCTGTTCCTAAATCCCTCCGTGTCTCTCACCTGCGCGCTGGGGAACGAGACTGGAATTTCAGAGCCTGTGCCCTCCGTTGCTTGTGATGTCGACCCTGGGGACAATGGCTGGGGGCTACTTTAAAGCGAAAGGGACATCTTTGGGGGGTGAGGAGTGTCATGGAGCTAACACGATTCTAGAAAAATGCATTAATTAAGGCGTCGCCTGCCCGCCTGCCGCCAGCGTGACAGCGCGGCCACAGCCCCGGCGCACCTCCGGCTCAGCCGCGTCACGGAGGGACGCTCAGTTTCCTTCTCTGTAGAGTCGGGAGGACCTCGGAGGGTCAAACGGGAGCACGTGTGAGGACAGTCCCTGTGGGGTGGCTGCCGGTGCCCGCAGCAGTTCCTCTGACTTCCGCTAGGCACCTTCCAAAGCGCGCGTGAGGACGCCGCCCGGCGGCGCGGGAGCTGTGCGGGGGCTCATCGGGCTCCTACGGGGTTTCCCCTCGGAGCTGGCACGGAGCTGAGGACGGGGACCCGGACGCGTCCGCGATGACCAGGCTCCCGGCTATCTCATTGTTTCGGGATGAACTCACGGGGTGTCACTCACGTGTCTTAGAAATTTCTCCCCAGTTTGGGTGGCCGAGGAGAGGACACAGAGGTGCCTGCCAGTGTCCGCTCCTATTGTCTTTACTGGGTATTTCCGCCTCCCGTGCACCGCGGACGCCTCTTCCTGACAGCAGGCCCGGATGCACCCCGCCTTTTAGAGAGACTGCTGAGAATGACACGGGACAGGCACCCGAAAAATTGCCGACCCAGCTCCACGGGTGTCCGCTCACAGGTGCTGGCGTCGGTGGAATCACGGACCCCAACAAAGGCTGGTTCTCAGTCTTCATGTAGTGCCTGCGGGCGCGAGCCCCGTTGTAAATAGGGCCCTTATAAGGACGTGGGTTCCAGAGCCAGGGAGAGTCTGGTTCAAAGCCCAGCTCTGCCGTTTCTCATGCTTACTTCATCTACCTCAGTTTCCTCCTCTAAAAAAATGGAGCTGCCGACAGCACCTGCTGCTGGGTTAGTATCTATCCCCTCTGCACGGTTACTGGGAGAATTCAATGAGGACGTGTCTAGTTCTGTAATAATGGGCTCATCTTACAGATGGGTAAACCGAGGTCCACATCAGTAAATCAGGTTCTCATCTACGGTTACACAAGTGCCTAGATTGGGGACCAGGATCCTCACACTAGCAGTTGAGAAGCACTGGCACCCTCTCTTCTCAGAGTCTCTGAGTCCCTCCTCAGTGTCTCTCCTGTCCCTCCGCTTTCTCCGCCCTCTTCCCCATCTCAGCGGCGTCCCCTGGGGTTCCCGTGCCCCTGGCTCTCTAGACAAGGTGATCATGCAAAGACTGGAAGGGGAGAAATGGGGCAGCATGTGCAAAGGCCCTTTGTGGAAAGAGCTTGGTCGGCCCTACAGCAGACATGGCGGAATGTGGGGGACAAGGAAGAAGGTGGAAGGAGAGGGAGCCCGAGAACTCAGCGGGGCCTTGGGGGCCGAGGGAAGCTGTTACGTAATTCCAAGCCGGGGAACGACATGGTCCAAATCAGAATTTTTAAATGTGTGCAGGGGGAGGGGAGGGAGCCAAGAGAGGAAGCAGCGGATGGCGGTGGGAGCCTCCTGCCAGCGCCGGGCGAGACGAAACGACTGGGACTGAGCCGATGTCAGAGGGGTGGAGAGAAGCGGTGAGCCCGCAGCCGGGCTTTGCAGGGGTCTACTGGTGACTTGGATGTAGCGGGGCGGGGGCAGGGAGCACCCATTCAGTCCCTGGGCTCTGGCTGGAAGAACCGGGGGGATGTTGGGTGGGGGGCCGGGAGGTGGGCTTGGGGGCGAGGGGTCAGGAGCGAGCTCTGCAGCCAGCTGCGGCAGCACATGTGGCGGCGGCCGTGGCTGCCTCGGCGGGAGGCGCAGGCCCTAATGAGAGGCAGCTGCGGCCGGGCGGCCGGCTCGCATTGGTTCTGCTCCCGGCATCAAAGGCCCGAGCCGGGGCCGTCCAGCCCTGAAGGCCACGGCCATTCATCTTGAGGCTGCGCCGCCTGGAAGCCGCGTCCCCTGGCCAGCCCCCTCCCAGCACGCGTCTCCAGGTGCAGCCGCCGGAATGTCCTTCCACCCCCGGGGCTGAGACCCCGCCAGAGCCTGTGTCCCGCCCAGCGCAGGTTCAGGGGCTCTCTGAACGCACAAGGGGGGCTCGCGGGGCCCAGCTGACCCTCTTTAGGATGACCCCCAACACGGCAGTCAGCAGAGGGTTGGAAGCACAGGCCCTGGCATTACCGTCCCTGTAAGATAGAGGGGATAATGCTTCCTCTCATCAGGTTATGGTGACACCTACGGGAGATATAATGCAAGAAGTTCTCGGCACAATGCTTGATGCCGAGGAAGTTCTTTTTTTTTTTAAATATTTTTATTGGGACATCTTCACACACGTACATTCCATACATGATGTACAATGTCATCACATAGTTGTATATTCAGCATGATCATTTTTAGAACATTTACATCACTCCAGAAAAAGAAATAAAGAAGAAAAAACTCATACATCCCTCTCATTGACCACCAGTATTTCAATCTACCCTTTATCCCCCCTGTTATTTATTTTTTCCTTTCTTTTTTTTTACTCATCTGTCCATACCCTGGATAAAAGGAGCATGAGAATGTGTTCACAATCACACAGTCACATTGTAAAAGCTGTCGTCATTACACACTCTTCTTCAAGAATCAAGTCTACTGGACACAGCTCAGCAGCGCCAGGTACTTCCCTCCAGCTGCCCCGATACACAAACACTAAAAAGGAATATCTATATAATGCATACGAACAACCTGCAGGACAGCCTCTTGAAATCTCTCAGCCACTGAAACTTTATTTTGCCTTATTTCTCTCTTCCCCCTTTTGGTCAAGATGGCTTTCTCAATTCCATGATGCCGGGTTCCGGCTCATCGCAGGATTTCTGTCCCACACTGACAGGGAGGTTTGCACCCCTGGAGTCATGTCCCAGGCTGAGAGGGGAGGGCAGTGGGTTCACCTGCCGAGTTGGCCGAGAGAGAGGGGCCTCGTCTGAGCAACAAAAGAGGTTCTCTGGGGGTGACTTTTGGGCATAATTATAATTAGGTTTAGCTTATCCTTTGTAGGAGTAGGTTTCATAGGGGCAAACCCCAAGATCGAGGGCTCAGCCTATTGATTGGTTGTCCCCACTTGCTTGAGAGAATATCAGGAATTCTTCAGATGGGGAAGTTGAATATTTCCTCCTTTCTCCCCAGTCCTGCAAGGGGACTTTGCAAATACATTTTTTTTTTTTTAGTTATGGAATATTAAATATGGAATTTTATTTCTATGGGATGATGGAATTTTTGTTATAAGTTTTTAAATTGTATAATATAACGTATATACAAAGCAAAGAAAGAAAAAAGCAATAGTCTTCAAAGCACTCGTCAACAAGTAGTTACAGGACAGATTCCAGAGTCTGTCATGGGCTACCATTCCAACCTCTCAGATTTTTCCTTCTAGCTGCTCCAGAATATAGGAGGCTAGAAGGAATAAATTTTTTCATGATTTTAGGTTTTTACTTTTAGCTGCTCTAAGATACTGGAGACTAAAAGAAATATCAATTTAATGATTTGCAAATACTTTTTTATTCACCTAGTAAGTTATTGATGAAACAGTTATTATAAAAATTATTATTATTATTTGGGGGGTCATAACCATTTTATATTGAAATTTCATATTTAAAATCTTCACACCAACAAAGGCCCAAACTTTTTGCATTCTTCTTCAATCTAAGCTGGAAATTTTGGCAGTTACGGTGTGATAGAGCCTCAAAGTCAGGAATACAAGTATTTATATCTAGACCCTGTGCTAGGATAGAAGCTCACCTACTTCAGTCAGCAGACCTGGAGTTCTAATCTCAGCTCTGCTGTTTACTAGCTGTGTGACCTTGGGCAAGTCACGTCACCTCTCTGAGGCAGTCAGTCAGGCCCAGGATGTGAGCACTCATGAGGAGTGAAGAGCATGCTTATAAAGGGCCCAGCCCAAGGCCTGGGTCACAGTAAACATGACAAGTGCTTGCTAATTTGGTCCTCCTAAATTCTTTACCCCTCCCTGTAGCCTCACTCTCTGTTATGTAACTTATCAGTGTCCTTTCTCTTTGACTGTGGCTTGGACAGGAGACTGGCTCCAATCAATAGGAAATTAGCAGATGTGGTGCAAAAACGTGCTTTTATTTTATTTTTAAATTTTTTTTGGGGGGGGTGCACGGTCCGGGAACCAAGGACATACCATTCCCACTTCCCCTCTCACTTGCCCCTCTGCACCTGCTGTGAGAGTAGGCCGGGGCTGTCCCGCTGGTGGATGAGAGACGTGCAGCAGCCTCACGTCTCTCATCACGTGGAGCCAGCCTCATCATCCCTGCCCGTGACTCGGATCTGTGGGCCAGCCCACGTGGGCGGGGCGGCCTGGCCAAGCTGCAGGGGGCGGGCCACAGATGCCCCTGGAGCCAAGTAATGTTTATTGTTGTGTGCGTCTGAGTTTTGGGGGCCGTTACCCAGCATTATTGTGGCGATAAATAATGGAAACAGATATTAACACGCCACATTGTTGATGGCTCCTCATGAAATACAGACTCCCTCAGACAGCTCTTGGGGGATCCGGGGTCCAAACACTTCGACATCGTATTGAGAGTTCACTCTTGTCCCGAGCCCCATAGAATATTTAATTGTAAACTCGTAAATCTCACATAATAAATAAGGCTCCTTGTTTCGTTCTGTTTGAGATAAAGAGACGAGAATAGAAACGCCAAAAACTTTAATTATGTTGGCTGGACAGAGGAAGTGGGAAAGGGGAGAAGGCCAGGTCACCCCTCTTTACAGGTCTTCTAACTCAAATCTTGTACACTTCCCCAGAATTATAAATTTAGGCCCTTTTCATGAAAACTGTCTCCTCTGATTATATAAATCTAAAGCATCTGAATATAATAGCTGGAGCTAAATCCTGGGTCATTTTTCATTGCTGAAACGAAAAATCTCCTTATGGGTCAGGGAACCCTCTCAGCTCCTGCCAGCTGCAGCGAGGGAGCCCCACGCGGTGGTTGGGGCAGGGCGAGGGGTCCAAGGCCCTGGACACGTGTCCCAGCCACACACCCCCACTCCAGCTGTGCAACCTCGAGTCAATCACGGAGCCTCTCTGTGAGGTTCATCTCACTGCACCCCAAGAGGCAGGTACCAAGTCTGAGCCCATTTTATGGAGGAAGAAGTGTAAAAAATGACTCTGGTCAGTTATAGGGTTTGGCACAATAGTCCCTTTCCTCCCTAAGTAGGCCCAACCCTTCCGTGCCTAATAACTAGGATTAAGTGAGTTATTTTGTCACTTAATCCTAGTTATTGGCCTAATGGCCAGGGGGCAGGGGCAGGACGCATCCTAGGGGAGGCAGGACTGCCTGCATCGAGGTGGGGGCACCAGCCTTCAACTGGGGGGCGGGGGGGGGAGCACGCCTCAGGTCCGAAGTTTTCAAGGAAATCCCAGGACTGATGATTCTCAGGTGTATCAATGCAGAGACCCCAATCTCATGTCAGGGTCCCGCTCTTCACAATCAGAGCCCTGACCTGGATAGCAATGCCTTTTCTGAAGCTCTCCTATTCTTACGATCACTCCTGGGGCCTGGTCCTCAGTTCTTCCTGCCTTCTGGCTGCAGGAGATTAAGTCCAGCCCTGCCAAGGCAGCCCTCTGGCTTTCGCACTCTGCCTTTATGGCTGATTAAACACTTAATTGCCAATCCAACAAGTTTTCCTTATCTATCTCCAAAGCATCTATTGCCCCAGCATCAGGTCCCTTTACCACTTGTTAGCCCCCATAGGCCACTCCAGCCCACACCTTCCCTTCTACTCACTAAGCCAGCTCAGTTCACCAGCATTTAAAGGGTGAACAGCTGCGTCGCTGCAGTGCCCCTGCGACGATCAGGGCTGCACAATCCGGCTCTAAAACCCCATTCCAGAGTCTGCTTTCTTGGACTGCTCACGGCACACAGGTCAGGTTGTCTGGGAATCACCCCCTGAGACAGATCTGCTGGCAGGCTCGCAGGAGGTTGACCGAGGAGCGCTCTCCGGACCCACTGCTGTGGGTGAATGAAGGAAGCCTATTAGGGCCCAGGGGCTGCAATGCAGAGCCTCTGCCAACCCCTCTGGGAGAGCCGGAGCTGGGATGGCTGTGCAGTGTGACTTCCAGCTTGGGGAACCTGGATGGGCCAGCCCTCCCAGGCAGGCTGCCCCAGGAAACAGGGCGAGGTGGCTCTCTTCAGCCCAGAGCAAGCCCTTCCTGGGGCTGCTGGTAGAGTGGGCACATTTCCAGCTGGGCGATCCCAGCAGCTGAAGGGGGTCTGGGTGCCACAGCAGCCGCTACCCCACAACTGTTGTCACATGAAAGACTGCAGGTGGTCACAAAGAAGACGGTAGAAATGTCCTCTCCACACTGCACGTTTACAATGTTGATTGATACGGCTGAATTTCTCTTTTGAAAGTTTCAACCAATGTATACCTCTACCAGTAGTGTCTGAAAACAGCTTTTTCTCAACCACTTAGCTAATTTTGAGTATTTGATCTTTTAAAACTTTGCCAACGTGATGGGGAAATGCATGCCATTGCTTTTCTAATTTATTATTAGAGAGGCTGACCATTTTTGAATGCAGTTTGGATTCTGTTTTTTTGTTCATTGATTTGTAGGAGCTCGTTATAGCTTATGAATAGTAAACTTAACCCTGTCATATTTTTTCCCGTTTGAAGCTCGTCTTTCACCTCTATGTACAGTGCATCTTACTATGAAATGTGTAAAACCCCAAACTGCCTATCTTTTCCATTATGATTCTGAATCTCATTTCATCCCTTATAAAATATTCTTCCATAATTTCTTCTAATATTTTTATGGTCTTGGTTTTTACATTAAAATTTTATCCCATCTGGAACTGATATTTGTGAGAGAAGTCTGAACCCATCTGTATTTTTTTTCCCAAATGTTGTCCCACATTATGAATTAAATAATATATTTCTCTCCTCTGATATGAAGTCTTTTAGTGTATAAATTCCCATATTAATTTGGACTTTCTATTCCAAATAAATTAATTTAGAATTCCATTGACCTGAACACTGTTGATCCCATATCAATGCATCTATATTTTTCTGTCTTAATATTTCAATATCTGCTGGTGCAAGTTCTGCCTTTTTCTAATTTTTTCCCAAATATTTACTCTCTCATATTTGTTCTTCCAGAGAGAACCTAGAACTATATTGTCAAGTTCCAGAAATCACACTGGAATTTGGATTAGGATTGAGTTGAGTTTCTCATCATTTTGAGTCTTTCTAGAAAAGAACAAGATACATCTCTATGTATTCAAGTCCTCCTCTCTGTCTGTCAAGGGAATTATATATATTTTTTTCATCTGTAACTAAGTATTTCTTATTGAATTTATTCCTTGATATTTTATGGCTTTTTGTTTATGTTCCATTTTGCTTGTTATTGAGTTTGTATGGGAAAGCTACTGATTTTTTAAACTTTTTTTTAATTGTATAATATAGCATATATACAAAAAAAAGATAGAAAAAAGCAATAGTTTTCAAAGCACTCTTCAACAAGGAGTTTCAGGACAGATCCCAGAGTTTGTCACGGGCTGCCATTCCATCATCTCAGATTTTTTCTTTTGGTTGCTCCATAACACTGGAGGCTAGAAGGAACAAACATTTTTCTATCATCACAATTGAGGTTTTTTTCTTTTTTTGTAAAAAATAACATATATACAAAAAAGCAATAAATTTCAAAGCACAGCACAACAATTAGCTATAGAACAGATTTCAGAGTTTGACATGGGTTACGATTCCACAATTTTAGATTTTTTCTTCTCATTGCTATAAGATACTGGAGACTAAAAGAAATCTCAATTTAATGATTCAGCAATCATACTCATTTGTTAAACTCTACCTTCTATGTATAACTCCACCATCACTTTTGATCTTTCTGTACCACATTTTAGGAGTATTTGGACTAAGCCCATTCTAACTTTTTCATGTTGGAAGGGGCTGTGGATAATATGGGGGTAGGGAATGGCACTAGCTGATGTTCTGGAGAGGCTGGGCCCTCTGGGTTTCAGGACTTATCTGGTCCAGGGACCCATCTGGAGGTTGTAGGTTTCTGGAAAGTTACCCTAGTGCATGGAACCTTTGTAGAATCTTCTATATTGCCCTAGGTGTTCTTTAGGATTGGCAGGACTGGTTTTGGTTGGGGGTTGTCTAGTTATGATAGGTAGGAATGCCTATCTGAAGCTTGTGTAAGAGTGACCTCCAGAGTAGCCTCTTGACTCTGTTTGAACTCTCCCAGCCACTAAGATTTTATTAGTTATACATTTTTTCCCCTTTTGGTCAGGATGGAATTATTGATTCCACGGTCCCAGGGCCAGACTCATCCCTGGGAGTCATCTCCCACACCACAAGGGAGACTTTTACCCCTGGGTGTCATGTCCCACGTCGGGGGGAGGGTAATGATTTCACTTGCAGAGTTGGGCTTAGAGAGACAGAGGCCACATCAGAGCAACAACAGAGATCCTCCAGAAGTAACTTTTATGAGATAAGCTTCTCCGCTACCTACATAAGCATCACAAGAGCAAGCCTCAAGATCAAGGGCTTGTCCTATGATTTAGGTGTCCCTGATCTTTGACACAGTATCAGGGAATTCCCTGATGGTAAAGTTTAATAGTTCCATATTTTTTTCCCATCCCTCAAAGGACTTTGCCGATACTTTTTGCTTATCTGCTTAATATATTCTAAGATGTATCTAGGCATTACATTGAGCGATACAGGATTAAAGGCCCTCATTCTTATTCTGGGCTCCCTGTGTTTCAGCTGTTCAGGTGAACAATCATGACAGGTTGAGTTAGATTATGTGCTACAGAAAATTTAGGTTCCAGGCAAAATAAACCTTTCTTTGGTCTCAAAGAGTAGGTGTGTTCTAAAATACACACAATGTCTTCCTTACCCCTGTATTCTGAATTACCGCAATCCAAACTGATCGGCTTCATTCTTTTTTTTTTTAACATGGGCAGGCACCGGGAATCGAACCCGGGTCCTCTGGCATGGCAGGCAAGCATTCTTGCCTGCTGAGCCACTGTGGCCCACCCTTTTTTTTTTTTATCAGCTTCATTCTTATCTCTAAATAACAAGTTATAGATATTTAAAACAGCCTCTCAAAATCCAGAAATAAAAATTACCACTCCAGACTAAATGTGTTTGCTGTAAGAGCTTACAATCTAGGCCCCTGTTTTCTTATGAGCATTTCCTAAAGGAGAACGTACAATAATTGTTCTTTCGTTTCTGGCTTATTTTGCCTCACCAAATGCCTGAAAGGTTCATTCACATCATTGCATGCCTCACGATTTTGTTTCTTTTCGTAGTTCCACAATATTCAATCATATGTATATACCATTGTTCACCAATCTACTTCTCTGTCAGTGCATCCTTCAGCCACCTGCATTCATTGGGCATCATGTAGAGGCCCAAAGTCCACAGTCCATCAACATTCTCAATTTTAGATAATTTCATTGTTCCCAAGAGAAAGAAAACCAATAAACACACCCTCACCAAACAGCAAATCTAAACCTCCTCTTAACTCGTCTCTCACCCCATTATTTACCTCTGCTGTTGCTGTGGTAGTGCTGATGGTTTCCTTTTGAACGTAGCCCATAGCATGCAATAGTAGTTTTCCCCCTGTACCCTGCACTTAAACACTCTTTGTACATGAATCATACCTTTGAAGTAGTTCTTGAGAGAACTAATTCATATTTTTAGTGTTTATCAGTGGGACGCATAGGTCTAAACAACCCCTTTCAGTCTTGTTCACCTTCAGTATGGTAATATTACTTCTAGACCCACTAGACAACCACCTTCACTCCTATTTATTCCCTTACATTGGAGTTCAACCTCATTAGCTAATGGTTCACCCATCTCTAGCTTCTATGTATCTCTAAGTCCCCTATATTCTATATTATAAGCCTCTGATTTTACCTTTACCATGGCCATAAAAGTGGAATCATACAGTATCTATCCTTTGTGTCTGGCTTATTTCACTCAGCATTATGTCCTGAAGGCTCACCCATTTTGTCATGTTCAGGACGTCATTTTGTCTTACTGCCACATAATATTCCATCGTATGTTTATACCACATTTTGTTAATCCACTTGTCTATTGATGGGCATTTGGATTGTTTCCATCTTTTGGCGATTGTGAATGATGCTGCCATGAACACTGGTGTGCTTTTCCAAGTCTTCAAAGTAGGTTGTTAGAATTCTGATTGGCACTGCATTGAATCTGTACATCAATTTGGGTAGAGTTGACATCTTAATTATATTTAACCTTCCCAGCTACAGATTTTTTAATATTTATTTTATATATAAATAAATATATTTATTATATTTATATTTATTTTTTGGAGATGAAGAAGGAAAATGTCTCTCGGGGAGCTTCATGAAACAGGAAGCCAGGAGAAGAAGCTGGCAGATGACGCCGTGTTCACCACGTGCCCTTCCAGGTGAGAGAGGAACCCTGACCGTGTTCGCCAGATGCCTTCTCACTTGAGAGAAACCCTGAACTTCATCGGCCTTCTTGAACCAAGGTATCTTTCCTTGGATGCCTTAGATTGGACATTTCTATAGACTTGTTTTAATTGGACATTTCTCAGCCTTAGAACTGTAAACTAGCAACTCATTAAATTCCCCTTTTTAAAAACCATTCTGTTTCTGGTATATTGCATTCCGGCAGCTAGCAAACTAGAACAGAGAGGCTGGTGGTTAAGGAGTGAGACCTTAGTCCTATCAGAGGGAGTGTGCTTGCTTTCTCAGAATCTCTGTTTGGACTGAGAGCTTTCAGGCTACTTGACAAGAATCTGGAAGTACTGCCCTTTGAAATGGCGACAAGGTAAAGTGAATCTTCAGTCTCTGAGACGTGGTAGTGTCAGGATTTACTATTGCTGTCGCATTCTGGGTAATCAGTCAGTGTGGATGAGGGATAAGGGTGAAGGCAAACACACTGATGCCACCTGCATGCCACTGGCCGTGCTGAGGACGCGGTGTGCTGGCCCTCGTCAGTCCCTGAGGCTTCCCTCTGACACAGGTGCTGTTACTATCCGAGACACAGAGAGGCTGAGTGATCTGCCCAAGGAGCCAAAATTAGGACCCAGTGGCCCCTGGCTTGGCTTCCGTGGGCTGCCCTGACAAAGGCCACGCAGGGCGGCTTACAAAATCACGGAGGAATCCTTCACTGCCCTGGGGCCTAGAAGTCCAGGCAGCAGGGCCATGTACGTGCTTTCTGAAAGCTCTGGGGACAGGCCCTTCCCTGCCCCTTCCTGGAGTCCAGTGGCTCCTGGTACTCCTTGGCGTGTAGCCACGTCACTCCAGCCTCTGCCCCCAACAACTTGGCCTTCAGTTGGCCTCCTCCTCACTGATCACAGTTGCAAAGACCCTATTTCCAAACGAGGTCACCTTCTGAGGCCCTAGGAGGACAGACGTTGGGGGACACTACCCACCCCCTGGTGCTCCACCATCCATTCCTGATTTTACCTTCACCGTGGTCATAAAAGTGGAGTCATACAGTATCTATCCTTTTGTGTCCGGCTAACTTCATTCGGCGTTATGTCCTCAAGGCTCATCCATCTTGTCATGTGCTTCAGGATGTCATTTTGTCCTTCTGCTGCATATGTATATGATGGAATATTAACCGTCACATAGCCCATGGCATGTGGTTAATATGGGTTAGCTCTGTGGAAGTCTCTTTATTCAAAGCTCCAGACAGCCTCGGATTCCCAAATCCAGGTTAAGCACAGGGTATTCCTTCTCCTTCCAGCCTTAGGAACGTGCATCCCCTCTGACTCAGGGAACCCCAGGGTGCCAGGGACTCCCAGCTGTCCACAGAGCCCCAGGAAACTGGGTGGGCGACGCAGAGCCCTTGGTGCAGTCTCCACCTGCAGCAGGGAGAAGTGCGCTCCAGGACAGGGACCGGAGGCTGAGTCGGCATGACCAGACCTTGGAAGAGCTGGGCTTTTGAAATGCACATTTTCACTGGGTGGATCTCATTTCATTACTCTGCGGTCGATGGTTGGAGTTCTTCCCTCTTCTGAAAACTGTTTCCTGGCTTTTGGCTCTGACCTTGCTTTCTGGCCTGTCAGCTGCAGGCTGGGGGTGGAGGCCCCTTGCCTGTGCCGGCCTGTCCCGCCGCAGGGATTCCAGGCCATCGAGCCCACAGTGCCGAGCTGTCCTCTCAGAAAGCCCTGCAGCTGCTCTCAGCAGCTCTCGACCAGTTTACCTAAAAACAGTTCAGCCACAGGCCAGGCGCCAGTAGAAACGGGCACAACTGCCCTGCAAAAGCAGCTATGGCTTCAGACAGGAGGTGACATCTGAGGCATCACCACATTAATTTTGTATTAACAATAGGATGAATTTCTTTAACACATTCTTACCAAACCCTTGTTAGATGCTGGAAATAGAGTGATAGACGAGACAGACAGGATCTTTTCTTCAGGAATTTACATTCTATCTAGGCAACTAAGAAGTAAACAAATAAGTGAACAAGATAATTCCAAAGAGCTGGAAGTGCTATGAAGGAAAAAAATTCAATTAAATTACAGAATAAAATAAATAAAGGGATAGAGAGAGAGGTTTGGTGAGGAGTGACATAAGACAGTCGGGAAAGGCTTAAAGTTTAGCCCGAGTGTAAAGAAGGATCTGCAGCTGTGAGGATCTGCATGTTGGACATTCCAGGCAGAGGGAACAGCAAGTGCAAAGGTTTGGGATTGAGTTCCAAGGCCTGAGAAAAGCCCGGTATGGCGGGACCTAGTAAACAAGAGGGAGAGAGGGAGGACACGGAAACAGAGAAGGGGTTTTTGGGTGTCCCCAGGAGGACTTGGGTTTTATCCCGGCCATGGCGGGAATTTGCCAGAGGTCTCTGAGCACAGGATTGGCTTTCTCGTATGTGTGTTCTTAAAGGGTCACTCTGGCTGCAGTATGGAGGATGGACTGCGGTGACCTGGGAGATGTGAGGCAGGTTTTGGCGTGGAGCTGGTACTGCGTAGAAGCTTAGGAATTGGAGGGCAAATGAGTCGTTCACTCTGAACTGCCATGCTGCTTGCCAAAAGGAGAGTTGCGGGAAAGGGGCAGGAAGGCTGAGTGCCGTGGGGAGGGCACCCAGGTCTCTGCATGGCATGCTGTTGGTGAGACCCCGCCGGCTCAGCCCTGTCGCTGGGAACACTGCCTGCTTTGGGGGTGCCAGCCCCCGGCAGCCCTGGTGGGGTGGGGGCTGGGGGTGGTGCAGTTTCCAGTAGGGAAAATGCTGAATTGCACGGAGGCCTCCCTGTGGCAGCTCTGGCTGGCTCCCTTGCAGGGAAGGCTTCATTTCGAGGCACAAGCGGGGGCTGAGAGGGGAGAGACGCTGCGCAGCCTAAATATTTGTAAACGGAGCTATTTTCCCAAGCAAAGCAGAACCAGATGCCAGCAGCCTCCAGGGGAGGGCAGGCCTTGGCACCGGGCGGCGGGCTTGAGGCTGGGGCTGGACGGTAGAGGGCGGGTGGAGAGGTGCCGGCGGCCAGGCCTGCCGGGGGGGCCCCTGCACAGCTGCTTGGTGAGAACGCCCTGCCTGGCTGGACTGCGCTTCTGGGACAGGCTGAGCCAGGTGCCTAGTGGGTCCGCGGCCAACATGGCCAGCCATGGAGTCACGTGGATCCGCTGGGCGCATGGCTCTGGCCCCTTCGCCCCGGTCGCCTGTGTGATCAGTGGGAATGACCAGTACCTGCCTGGCAGGCGCCAGCAGTTGGCGCACGGAAGCCCCCCAGCCCGGGGCTCAGTCCCACCGGAGCTCTCGGCGAGGGCTCCCTCTCAATAAAGGGAGACACCCCCAAACCTCAACACTGGGGGCCTGGCTAAGCAGCTGGGGGAAGTCAGCATAGTGGGAGGCATTGCCAAGGAGCGGCCCCACACGGACCCTGTGGGCACCTGGAACGGGGTGACCTGCAAAGGCCAAGCCAGGGATAGCCGGGGGCCACAGCACCCAGCACTCCCGTGTGCGTTACAGCCCTGGCCCTGGGTTCGGAGCGATGCCGAGAGCTGGAGTTTAATCATGGTTGGGTTCTTCTTTTTTTCTGGAGAGCTTCTTAAAACCTAAAAGTGTTGTTTCTTAAAAACTTCAAGTGTTATTGGGGGGACACTAGAGGGGGGCAGCATAACCAGCAGTTAGCTGTGGGGCCTGATGACCGACTGCCTGAGTTCCTCGGCTCGGGCTTGGGCCCGGCACCATTTTCCCACCTGCCGTGCCTCACTTTCCTCATCTGATAAATGGGGGTGTTAGAGGGGCTGGTGACCTAGGGCCACTGTGGGGATTTAATGAGCTAATACCTATGAACACCTAGAACTTCTATGCCTTGTTATTATAAAATGCTGTTTGTTTGAAGAGAGGCAGCCTGGGTTATGGATTTCAGATCTGAGTTCAAATCCTCTTTGCTCTCTTTCCCAGCTGGGTGGCCTTGGAGGGCTGGCTTAGCCTCTCTGGACTTCGGCCACCTGCTCAGGAAAGGATAGGTGATGTGATGATGATGATGATGGAACGAGACAGTGTCGCCACCTGGGAGGTGGCTGTTCCCCGTGCTTGTCACATGCTGAGATTCTCCGGAGGGCCGAGATCTAACTCGTCAGGAAGAACTGCCCTAAAGGTGGGCCTTCGAGGCCCTATGTTTATTGATACTGAACAGGGCGTCCAATCCCCACACCCTCAAGGATGAAGGACGGGAGTGGGGAGGGCCTCTGAAATTGAGCTGGAAGTCCATCCTTGGAAGGAGAAGCTCCGAGTGGGAATGGGGGGAATTTCTCCCACACCTGGGGCTTGCTGCTCTGTAAACCCACAGCAGACCCGAGAGCAGGCAGCAAAGCTGCTCCTGTTGGAAACCACGAGGGGCTGAGGGTGGGGAGACGTCCATTGGGAGCCCAGATTGTTCTCTGCACGCACGGACCCACCGAGGCTGCAGAGGAGCCCGGGGTCTGAGCCTGAGGTCCCCAGCAGCTGCCTGTGCCTCGGACCCTCCTTCTGGGTGAGGAGGGAAGGGCTTGTCATCTCCAAGGCACCTGCCAGCGCAGAGAATCTGCCGGGAAGGCCTAGGGAGGCAGCCCAAGGGCCAAGCTGGAGGAAAGCTCCTTGGCGAGCGTAGCCTGGAGAAAAGCCACTTTAAGTTCTGCTGGGGGGTAGTTTGGAGAGGTGGGGATCTCCTGAGGGTACAGAAGTGTTTTAGTTTGCTAATGCTGCCAGAAATGCAATATATGAGAAATGGGTTGGCTTTTATAAAGGGCATGTATTAAGTAACATGTTTAAAATTCTAAGCCCATAAAAATGTCCAACTAAGGCATCCAGAGAAAGATAACTTCACTCAAGAAAGGCCAATCTGGGAAAGCACATGACTGGTGTCTGCTGGTCCTTTGGCTTCTGGTTTTAAACAGCTTCCCTGGGGGCATTTTCTTCCTGCATCTCCAAACGTCTTCAGCTCTGAAGCCTTTTCCAAAATGGTTCCCTCTTAAAGGATTTCAGTAAGTGACCCATCTTGAATGAGTGGAGACGCATCTCCATGAAAACCACCTAATCAAAAGGTTCCACCCACTACTGGGTGGGTCACATCTCCATGGAAACAAGTTAATAAAAGTGGTCCCACCTGCGGTATTAAATCAGGATTAAAGATCATGGCTTCTCTGGGGCACACAACAGTTTCAAACCAGCACAAGGAGATTCTTGAAGAGCAAGAATTTTTTTCTTGTGTATCAAATTTTCCTATTAAATTTTTCTTCAAAATCATTAAAAGAATTTCTGGCCCCTTGTGCTCTAACCATCTAATTTAATTTTTTATATATTGTCTTTTTAAAATAACTTATGGGATTTCCTTTTTCTTCTTAGAAAAATAATACGTGTCTATTATAAAATGTTAAGAAAATTAGTATAAGGAAAGAAAGAACCTCGCCCATGTACTCAGTAGGGTAGGCGATCTGCTGTTAATAAAAAGTCCCCAAATTCAGTGGCTTAACACAATAGGAGATTATTTTTGGTCATGCAAAATTCCAGTGAGGGCGGTGGGTTCCTGGCCTTTCACCTGATGACTCAGGAACCCAGACTCTTTCTATTTCATGGCTCCATCATCCTTTAGAGCCCTGGGTTTGTTTCCATCCTGTGGGTGGGATTAGGAGAGGGAAGACTGAGGGGAAGGTTTATGGTTTGGCCCTGGAAGCCCCATGCATCACTCTACTTATGGGTCATTGGTCAGAGTTCAGTACATGACCATGCCTGACTGCAGGGGGCTGGAAAATGTCATCTGGCTGTGCGCCCAGGAAGAGGGGCGGGCTCTGGTGAAGCATCACGGCGTCTGCGTAGCCAAATCCAGCACCCTGAGAGAACCACTGTCCTCATTTTGAGGATCTGCTTCCAAGCCTCTGCCCATGTAATGTGCGTGTAGACATGGATGGTCACACGTACAGTCTTGAAACACGTGGTATTTACAAATGCGAGATTGCACTAACAGTCTGTTTTATAAGATGTTTTTCCACTTGAACATGGTGCCTGGTATCTTTCCAAGGGTTTGAAACCAAATCCCAGTTTCCTCCAGTAACCCAGCCAGAACCCCAGGGCTCCACTGGTTTTCCAACGTCTGGGACAGACGGCATGGCCTAGCCTCCCACCCGTGCCCGGGCCCCAGTCCCCTGCAGAGGCTCCCCTGAGGAAGACCTGATTCGCATCAGCAGAACTAAACGTGGGCGAGAGGCCAGGTCCATGGCAGGCCTTGTGAGCCTGGGGAGGAAGCAGGGATCCGGAGAACACCCCACTCCAGCCCACACGGCTTCCGGACTCGGGCCGGCCCCAGCCAGCCCTGGAGCAAACACTCAGCACGGAGCTGCGGCTCCACCCGGGTTCCAGCCCCAGGCCCAGCAAAGCCCAGCAAAGCCCAGCTGCAGCTGCCAGGCCAGCCCCACTCCTGGCAAGCGGGTCCTCCATCACTGCTGCTTCTGGACAGAGTGCATTCAGAGAGATGGGGTGGGAGTGGGGCGCAGACAGAGCATCTATTATGCCCACCGCCCTCACCATCACACCAGAGCATGAAACGAACTCGAGGCATCCTCTACAGCAGCGATTCTCAAACTGCAGGGCCTGTCGGAACCACTGGGGGAGTCTGTTTAAAAGGCACAGTCCCAGGCATCATCCTCCTTCAGAGGCTTATCCTTTAGAGCTGGAGTGAGATGCAAGGGCCTGCAATTATCACATGCACTGAATCCGATACAGATGGACTACTTTCTAGCCAACTGCCTGTTTCCTGAGGTTCAGAGAGGGCAGGGGACTTTCTATGGTCACACAGCTAATGGGAGTCAGAACTCGGGGGACCACCCCAGTCTTCTGACCCAGGTCAAGACAGGTCAGTGGGGGCTGAGCTGGCTATTTGCAGGGCATGGGGCAATTTGAGGAGCCCCAAGAAGGCATCCACCAGCAAAGATCCACGCCTGTGTCTGAAATTCCATCATTAGACATTCACTTCTTCGGGGCTTGAGGATTTGGGATTTCTCAGAGTCCCTTCTGAGATGGAAACTTCCAAAATTATTGTGATGAGTACACTGACAATTAGCTTCTTGGCACCTTCAAATAAGGATGGAAGACAGGAAGAAGCACAGTCCACGCAGGTGGGGGAGCCTGGTGAAGCAAAGGCCTCTGGAAAGGGTGTGACTGCACCCAGAATCTGCCCACACTGGCAGAGAAAGTGTGGTGTCTTGGGACATCCCAGCCTGGGTTTGAGTCCAGGCTCTGCCATTTCCCAGCTCTGTGGCCTCTGGCAAGTCAGCCACTTCATTGCTCTGAGCCTCAGTTCCCTCATACGTAAAGCAGGTAGAGCACTGACACCTGTCTCAGTGAAGTGCGATACTCCGGAATCACCCAAATGCCTGGTTCTGCACCCTGACTTCCGTGATCTGCTGAACTTGGGAGGCCCAGAGAGACCAACAGTTACCTAAGGTCACACGGCCCTCCCTCACTGGGCCACAATGAGGGGCGGCTCTGAGCAGCCTTCTTTGTCTGCCAAGGTCCTCTGGCCCACAGGCATCCACCCGGGTACCAGGGAGACAGCGGCCTTGTCATCCCAGCAGGGGTTTGCATTCTTCCCCATTGTTGGCGCCTGGAAAACTCATCTCTGCCCTTTCTTCTCCTTAGGAAACAACAACAAAGCCAGACGCCTCTCCTAGGGGACAACGCTGCCCCCACCCCGCAGGAATGGCAGGGGGCAGCCTCCCAGCCCCTCCTCCTGCCATGCTAACTGCAGCCGGGCTGCCCTGCCTTTCCTCCCCTTTCTCGGGCTGGCGGGGCCTCCTGGCAGGGTGGCGGTCCCTGGGAAACCTCCTCGGAGCCGAGCTGGGGGCCGGCAGACGGCGCCCGGGGCCTTGGCAGGAGGCACGGCCAGGACACCCCGTGCGCGGCTCAGCCCCGGGCCGGGCTGCCTTGACGTGATGTCTGGGGACTCGGGGCTGGCTGGCGGGGGCCGCGCGCAGGTGACGCACGGGCTGCTCCGAGGCTCCACGGCGAGGCTGGCGCAAGCCCGGGAGGGAGGGCTGGAGAGTTCAGTGCCTAGGAAGGAGGTGGTGTGGCGGGGGTGGCAGAGATGGGGTGAGGCGACATGGACGTGGAAGAGAGCTGAGGGCCCCCGCGCCAGACACAGGATGCTGCTGACCACGTCTGGTCTCACCAAGCAGCCGAGGACCTCGTCTGGGGCCAGAAGGCGCTGGGGCACCCGCTCCTGGCTTCTCTCCCTGCACCAGGGCAGCCTAATCGACCTCCTTATTTCAGTGCTCACCCAGCCCCATCTCACACTCTCCCGGCTCTCTCTAACTGCTCGGAAAGCACATGTTCATGGTAGAAAAGTTGAAATACAGAGAAGAAAAAAGAAAAATAAATGGTACCCCAACCCATCACTTACAGAAAACCACTTGACATTCTACTGCATTTCTCCCAAACTTTTATATCAATATATAAACTAGAAAACAGAGTAATTCACAGTGTGGCCTGGAAACTGTTTGCTCCAGATACATAAAGAGATAAATACGGAAAACAAGAGTAAACATTTAGAAACTTTTATAACAACCGGACATTGCCACTGCATCTTTATCGTGCTGGCAAAAGTATTGACCAGCACCAGACTGGAGCTTTTAAAACGGTTCCTTCATGGCTTGTTGGAGAACCACTAATATCGATGGGTTCTAATGACAGTGAAATCAGGCTCCACTTTCTGTCCCGTAAGGCCCTCCCCAACCTCCCCTGCCACGGCCCACGGTGGTTAATGCCATTCGGTTCCTCGGTGCGGATGTGCCACCGTTTTTGTTTACCAGTCTTTAATGCTGCAGATTAGGATTACTTTCAATCTGTCAGGATGATAAGCAATGCTTGGTGAATGTGTTCATACCTTGTGCGTCTAGTGTTGTGATTTTCTTCTACTTTTAACAATGGGATTTCTGGGGCAAAAGATGTGTTTCTTTTTTTAAGGATTTAGATACTTGTTGCTGAAATGACATAGAGAAAGGCCAGATGAATTGATACTCCCACCAGGGGGTCTGAGAGCCTGCTTTGCTTGGGGGGCCTGCAGGAGGAAATAGCTCCCTCTTCTGAGGACCGCCTGTCAGAGGTTTGGACACTATGGTTGTGAGTCCTGTTTTCTAGCTCCCTGGCCCCTGGGTCACTCCTCATGTGGACCCGAGAACAGTAGGACCACACAGAGCCTTGGAGGTCCCCAAACCAGGAATTCCCAGCTTGGGTTCCAGGAAATGTTGCTTCTTCAGGGTGTTTATGGGTAGACAGAAGGATTTTATGATGAAATTGTCTTGGGTATCAGTGACTTAAACAAATCCAAGATGTTCCCTGCTGCAGAACTTCCCAGAGCCTCTAAGATGCTAGAACTTGAAGAAGGGGCTGCAGTGAGCAAAGTTTCCCAGACTCACTCAACCCTGAAATCCTTCAGTGACAGACAGCTCACAGAGCCAGTGGCCCAGGGACCCTCTTCCCCAACACAGGGATTTGCAGACCTTGAAAAGGCCACAGAACACTTTCTTCTAATTATTTTTTATAATACATCACAGTTTGTGGGAAATAGATAAAAACAGGGATGGGATAACACAGAATCCTGATGACTCACTGTCCTTCTCAGGGGGTCCCTTAGGAAAATTCCTGGGACCCCTAGAAAACCATGTGGCATCTTTTGAAAGACACAGCTCCCTTTTGACACTGCACCCCCCACCCCAAATGATTTGAAGGTTCAATGTAGGGGAAGAGGAGGAATCTATGTGCATCTAGGAGTATTAACGGAGCACTTGCAGGCCAGGCCCTCTGCTGGGAGCTGGGATTTTAGGGATAACGAAGACACAGTTCCCTGTCCCCAGGCAGCTCCCAGTCTGGTGTGAAATGTGTCCGCAGACACATGCAAAGAGAATTACCAAAAAAAAAAAAAAGGCAGGTAATAAAGATAAGTGGCATAATGGACACTTGTCATTTTCTTGTCTGCCACCAACCCCTTCCTTCGGGAAACTGTGCTTCCCCTACACCATTGCTGGCAAATTGCCAATCATAATAGTTCACATTTCTGGCCTGTCAGGTGACTCTGTGATTCTCGCCTGGCCAGTCACTATTCCCTATTCCCTCGGTCTCAGAGATTGGTCTGAGATGACAGATGACCCAAACTTGGCCAATCAGAATCATTCCTTAGGGTTGTAGGCAGATGTCTCCCTGTTTCAGTTTGCTAAATGTTGCCAGAACACATTATATCAGAAATGGAACGGCTTTTAAAAAGGGAATGTATTAAGTTATAAGTTTACAATTCTAAGGCCATAAAAATGTCCAAACTAAGCCATCCAGAGAAAGGTAACTTGACTCAAGAAAGGCAGATCTGGGAAGGCACAGCTGGCATCTGCTGGTCCTTGTTCCTGGTTCCATTGCTTCCAGCTTCTGATGCCAGTGGTCTCCTCTCTAAGCATTTGTGGGCCTTCACTTAGCTCCTCGGGGACACAGCTCTGGGTTCTGGCCGGCTCAGCATCTCATGGGAAGGCTCATGGCAATGTCTGCTGGGCTCTGCACTTCCAGACGTTGTGTCTAGGCATCTTCTCTCTCTGCAGGCACTCCAAGCATCTCCAAATGTCTGTGTCTCCATTGGCTCTGAGCTTTCGCCATAATATTCCTCTTTTCTAGTAAACTAATCAAGACCCACCTTCAGCGGTTGGAGTCACATCTCCATATAATCAAAAGGTCACACCCACAATTGGGTGTGTTGCATCTCCATGGAAATAGTCCAAGCAAAGGTTTCCACTCAACAACGCTAAATCAGGATTAAAGAACGTGGCTTTTCAGAGGTACATGACAGTTTCAAACTGAAACACCTCCTCTCATGCGGGGTCACTAAATCAGGATGGTGTGAGCCTGCAGCTGCCCGTGACCATGTTTTCTTCCCCCCACTCCATGGAAGTAGTCCACCTGTAGTAAGACAGAGCACGGGCAGTCCAGATACAAATAAAAGGTCAAAGGATGGAAGGTGAGTGAGTCCTGATGTTTTCATTTCTGGGATGTGCTCCAAGATTGGAATTCCCAGTTATACAAGCCAAGTAATTCTTTTTGCAGGGCTCACACTAGAATGAGCTGAATTTCTGACATTTGCTATTTTTAAAATATCATTGACCAACGCAAGAAACAGAGAAGGTTAAGGAGGGAACTGGAATGGTGAGAGAAGGCATCTTGGAAGATGTTAAACTTGAACTTGACTTTGGAGGATGGAAACTGGGTATCTGGCAGGCAGTACAGCATTGCAGACAAAGGGAATGGCATGAGCAAAGATACCCGAGTGGAAAAATACATATAACAGTTTGACTAGAGGATGGGGGAGTAACTGAAAAGACAGGTTTGGGCCATTCTGTAGGATGCCCTGAATACCAGGGCGAGGAGGTTAATTATTATTTGGTTGACAATGGGGAGCCACTGAGGGTGTTTGAGCATGGATGATGGGGACAGGAGAGGAATGGAATGGTCTGACTGATGTTGTAAGAGGATTACTATGAGAGTAGATGCAGATGGGGCATAGGGAAAAGAGAGAGAGGGAGTCTGTTTTGGCTTATCTTCCTTAAATGGTACTTGGTATACTTCTCGTACTCTATTACTTTGCTTTTAAAAGTCTGACAGGAAGTGATGAAACAGGAAGTAGACAGTACCACCTATGAACTATTATTGCCAAAAAGTTGATTCTAAATCTAACAAGCCTTAATATTTGGCTTCTAGTTTATAGGAAATACAGGGGTAGAAGAACAGGATAAGTGACACTAGGAGAAAGCAAATGGACAAATGTGGGATGTGTTACCTACTGTATAGGGCAACTCAGTTTCATCCACAGGTAAGTGGCATGGAAAAGAGAGAGAGAGAGTGAAAGGAGGGAGAAAGAGAGAATGAAACAGTTTAAGATTAAAAGACTTGAGAGACACAGCATGCAAATGTAATACATGACCTTGCTAGAATTCTGATTCATACAAACTTGTAGAAGCTTGTAAAAGGACATTTTTGAGACAATTGGGGGAAGTTGAATACAAGCTATATATTTGAGGATGCCAAAGAATTATTTCTAATTTTGTAAGATGTGATAATATTATTATGGTTACAAAAGACCTTACATTACTTACAGGATGTATAGGGAAATCTATAGAAGTGAAATTACATTTTAAAATGTCCAGAATTTGTTTAAAAATGCTTCGGGGAAAAATGAAAAATTAGAAAAGGGAAGATGAGGCCAGTGCAGCGAAAGGATGATAAATTGAAGGTGGGTGATGGGTATGTGGAGGGTCCAGGATACTATTCTTTCTACTTTTGTGTTGCTTTGAAACTTCCCACAATAAAAATTTCAAAAGAAGATTAAAGCCCCCAGAAGGGAGTGGGGGGAGGCTGCGGATAGCTACGTCAGAGGCCTCCAAGGAGGTAGAGACACCCACAGCCTTGTGCAAGCAAAACTTCTGGAATGTTCTGTGATGGTCAAAGCTGGCCACTCTGAAACCTTGACTCCGAGGGCCCACCTTGCTTATGACCACTGATGTAAAGCCGCCAAGCTGTGAGCTGTGGAAGGGACTTTACGAGAGTAACAGCGGAGACAACAGTATCTTTCTCTGAGCATTTAAACCAGTCTAAGTACTATAACAGATTATGTCAGCTACTCCTCAGAACAGCCCTGTGGGGAGTCCCCGCTTCACTGATGAGAAATGGGGGCGCAGGCTGTCCCCACTTTACAGACACAGAAACAGAGGCCAAGGCTGGCTAAATGACTCACGCTGGTAGGCGCAAAGTTGGGGCGAGAGCCCTGCAGTGTAGACTCCAGCAGGGGTATTCAACCACCGGGCTCAACTCTCTCCTTTCCAAATCAGTGGAAACATTTTTTCCAACTGGCATCTTACATCGGACCCCAGGATGCAGAGTCGAGAAAAGGAGGGCTGTTGTGCGTGAGCTGGGATCTGACCACCACCTCCTACCTCAGCAGGCACCCCACACCCGACGCGCCTCCCTGAATGGCCAGGCCAAATTGAATCTGGTCCACGCCCTTGACCTCCACCTGCCACTGAAGGGGGAGGTCTCTTGAGTCCACCCCTCCCCCCCACACCTGCTCTTCCCTGCGGCAGCAAACACACATCACCACTCACCCAGCTGCTGGGCCCCCCGTCCTAATTCTCTCTCTATTGCTGCTTACAGCCATTCCATCAGCAGCCCCGCGGCTCAGCCTGCTAGCACGTGGGCTGATCCTGTCCACTGCTCTCAGTGCAAGCACCGCCCCCTCTTGCTGAAATGGAATTGGGCCTCACAGGTCCTCCCGCTTCCTCTCACTGCCCATCTACAATCTTTTTGCCTGCCACAACCAGAGTGGGCCCTGAAAACACGTCGATCGCCCCATGCCTCTGCTTACAGCTCTCTAGGAACTCCCCATTCCACCTAGAATCAAATCTGTTAAGCCCTCCCCTGACCTCCTGGCTGCTGCTATCCTTCCCTCCCCACCTGCTGCCGCCTGGCCCTCCCTCCTAGCGCCTTCCCCAGGGCCTTTGCAACCTTTTGTGCTTGAAACGCTTTCCCCCCAGATCTTTGCATGGCTGGCTGTTTCTTACCTCTGAGGCATCTAATCAAATGTCTGCTCTCCTTGGAACTGGCCACTAAAGCCACTGAGTGGTGCCCCCAGCCCCAGACAATCCTCCATCCCACAACCATGCTTATTATTTTTGTGTTACTCATCACAAACTATCTGCTGCCTCTCTCTTTTTTTAGAAATTGCATTTATTTTATTTTTTTTATTAGAAAAGTTGCAGGTTTATGGAAAAATCATGCATAAAATCCAGAGCTCCCATATACTACCCTGTTACTAACACCTCTCATAAGTGTGGCTCATTTGCTATCACTGATGATAGAACGTTTCTGTAATTGTACTATTTTAGGGCTCACTGTTGGTGTTTGCTCTAGTTTGCAAAAGCTGCTGGGATGCAATATACCAGAACTGGAACAGCTTTTAACAGGGGGAATTTAGTAAGTTACAGCTTTACAGTTCTAAGGCAATGAAAATGCCCATATTAAGGCACCAACAAGAGGTTACCTTAATTGCAGGAAGGTCCCTGGGTGAGGAGCCCCTCTGTCATCACGTGGTTGGCATCTGCTCTCTCTAGGCTCTGGCTTGCTTAACATCTCATGGCGATGTCTGCTGGGCTCCAAGTATCTCCAACACCCGTGTCTCTGTTCTCCACGTGTCCACACTGTGCCAACTCTGCTGTGAAGTTTCTGTGCCTCTGAGGCTTTTCTCATTTTTCTCATTTCTGGCTGCCTCCAAAACGTTTCTCTTTTAAAGGATTCCAGTAAACGAATCAAGACCCACCTGGAATGGGCAGAGTCACATCTTCCTCTAATCAAAGGTCACACCCACAACTGTGCACGTCCCATCTCCATGGCGATTATCTAATCAGGCTTCCACCTGCAGTGCTAAATAGGGACTAAAAGAGACAGCTGTCTCCACAGATTGGGTCAGGATTAAAACATGGCTTCTCTGGGGTCCATAATATGTTCAAACCAGCAGTGTTGCACCGTCTTATGGATATTTTTTATTTAATTTTTATTCTTATAATATGCATATGACCTAAAATTTCCCCCTTTTAACCACCTTCCAATATATAACTCAGTGCTGTTAATTATGCTCACAGTGTCATGCTATCACCAGTGCCATCCATCCCCAAAACTTTTCCATCATCCCAAATAGAAATTCTGTACAATGTAAGCATTGACTCCCTTTATTTTCCTTGTGGCTGGTATTTTGTCTCTTTGCTCCCTCTTAAATGTCAGCTCCGTGAGACAGCCAAGGTGGTGACTGTTTATTTACCAAGCGAACAACCGGGTGCACAAGGATGCGTGGCCAGAGGTATGTGGGGAATCTCTGGGGTCCCCTGCAGCTTACGTAGGGGATCCAGGCTCTGCCAACACTTGCTTGCGCCCAGGGTCTCACACAGTGAAAGCACAGCCCTTCTCTGGCTGCTCGGATAAACGGCACTTTTTTGCCACCACGTTCGCGGGGGCAAGGGTGGGGGGCATCTTTAGCACCACTTAATGAAGCCCAGATGTGGACGCCTTCGTGGGGGTGCCGGCCCTGTGCACAGGGCCCGGGGACTCGGCAAGGACAGTCGTCTACCTGGAAAATGGCCTCTGCTCCTAGCAGTTCCAGGAAACTGTGGGGCCTCCCGACATGTGGGCTTCTGCGCAGCGGGGTGGGGGAGGCCCTTGCAGAGGCAGCGTCTCCTATCTTGTGGTCAGGCTATTCTTATGCCCAGGAATGCTTTTCTCCTGGGCGCTGACAGCCGCCACCACTCCCGGTGCTGCCTGGCGCTGTCCCGGGCCTGGAGCCTTGCTCAGTGGGTGGCACAGCTTCAGCAGCTCCACGCCCACCTGGGCCCGCAGGCGTGGTGGGAAGAGTGTGGGGCATGGGGGGGCAGGGGGGCTCTTCTTCCTTCTCCCAAACAAAAGCCTCCTGCTTGTGGAGGGACGAGAGCCCACTTCTAATTGTGGAACAAACGACAGACCTGCCCCTTTCCACCCCAGGGCCTCTGTCTGATTTTTTCTTTTCCAGGCTTGGAACAATATGGGGGTGGGAGTGGGGGTGTGGCAGAAATTTCCCACCTCCTCAGAGAGCCCAAAGGGGCTGCCTCTGGCCTGGGGTGGGGTCATCTTCTCTATGGCCTCTCCTGCCACCATGTACCCTGCAACCGAGTCCATCCCTCTGTCCCTCTGCTCTGGCCGCCAGACTGATGGCCTCCTGCCTGCTGCTGCCACTGACTCTTCCCCCAATACCCAGTTTATTGTGTCCGGACCCTCTCAGAAACCGATACTAGTCCCTTCTCCTCCCGGGGGGTTCTCCCAGTCACTGAGCATTGAGTTATCATCATCACCGTCATAGCATTACCATGGTTACCATTTGTCACCTTGGCAACCATCATCCTGGTTACCATGCATTCTAGTCTGCTAGCTGCCGGAATGCGATACACTAGAAACGGGGCACCTTTCCAAAAGGGGAATTTAATAAGTTGCAAGTTTACAGTACTAAGGGCATGGAAATATCCCAATTAAAGAAAGGCTATAGAAATATCCGATCTAAGGCATCCAGGGACAGATACCTTGGTTCAAGAAGGCTGATGACATTCAGGGTTTCTCTCTCAACTGGAAAGGCAAATGGCAAACATGGCAACGTCTGCTAGCTTTCTCTTCAGGCTTCTTGTTTCATGAAGCTCCCCCGGGAGTTCCCAAAACGTTTCCTCTTTTAAAGGATTCCAGTAAACTAATCAAGACCTATCTGGAATGGGTGGATCAGGATTAAAACATGGCTTTTCTAGGGTACACAATCCTTTCAAACCAGCACACCACGTTTGAGACATGTGCTAAGCACTTTACATGTTCCATTTCACATATCCTTCATAGTGTTATTCTCTTCATTTCACAGATGAAGAAACTGAGCTCAGAGAAGTTGAGTAACTTGCCCACAGTCACAAAGCTGATGAGTTGCAGAGCTGGGAGGCTAACCTCATGCCAAAGTTCAGCCCCCAGGCTGTGCCGCCTCTCATGCCAATGGGCTTAAGGCTTGAATTCTGGGGCCACACTGCTGGGGCTGCTCGAATCCTGGCCCCACCACTTGCTGAGACTTTGGTCAAGTTCTTTACCCCTCTTAGCCTCAGTTTGCACATCTGTAATGAGGGGATAACAACAGTCCCGACCTCCCAGGGCTGCTCTGAGGATTAAAGGAGTCACAACAGGTAAATATATGAAGTGTTTAGAAAAGTAGCTGGTGCACCCTGAGTGCTCTATGAGAAGTACCGAAGGTACAAGAAGATACAGTCCCTGCCTTGTGAGCTTCTAGTCTAACGGGAAGGACAGTGAGGAAAGCAGGACATGTACTGGGCCCCACAGAAGTACACGGCACAGACACTTACCCCTGCCTGCCCAGGGCTCCACTTAAGCCATGCCTAAGCCAGCTTAGTTAATTTTTTTCATATAGAACTTTTTATTTTAGAATAATTTTAGGTTTATAGAAAGCTTGCAAAGATAGCTTGGAGAGTTCCTAAATACTTGTCTCCCAGCTTTCCCTAAATGTTAACATCTTACATAACCATGCTACATTGGTCAAAACTAGGAAATTGATGTTGGGCCAATATTATCATCTAAATTACAGACTTTGTTTGAATTTCACCAGTTCTCCATTCCAGGATCCAATATGGGAAATCACACTGCCTTTAGCTACCTAGGTTTTGAAGGATAAATAGGAGTTTGCCAGGCACAGCTGTAGGCATTGTAGCTTCTGGGCATGACAGAGCAGATGAGAGGGCTTCCTGGACTTTTTAACATATGCCAGAGAACTTGCTATTTCTCCGAATGGAAATGGGATCACAAAATAAATGTATCCCTTTAGCTGTTTCCAGACAGCCTCCCTCCACCTAGAAAGCTCTAGGAAGAGGTAAATATGGTGGAATCAAAACAAGGCAGCTTCCTGCAGGCCTGTCTTCTGTCTGGAGGACCTGAGGGAGGAATTAGCTTGCAGTACAGCACAGCTCTCCAAATCGGGAGGCAAGCCCGGCCCTCTGGTCTCTGCGCTGTTGGCATGCAGTGGGCACGGGGCCAACCCCCCACGTGGAGGCTTCCGGGGTTGACTTTGTGGCCCTGGGAGTTGTTAAAGGACTCAGGGGGAGGGCGGCCCCCGGCTAGGCAGCAGCGGGGTCTGCAGAGGGTACCAGCCAAGCAGAGTCTCCAGCTTCAGGGCAGCCTCTTGTGAGAATCAACCTTACTTCAGATTCTTCTTTTTGCACACTTGTTCTATCTTGGCCACCCTATGGGCATGGTAAGCTCCAGAGGACATGAGTTTGGGGGAAGAGGGATTTGGGGGTGGCTGTGTCAGTGTTGGGCCTGGGTCTGAGCCCACCTCCACATGATCCAGTCACGCTGCCGGGGACCCTTTTCTGGCCCTGGGGCCAAAGCCCCAGTGGTTATGGTGTACTCCCTGCCCGGGCCTCTGCCTCCCTTGCTGGAAGACAAGGGCAGGCAGACAGGGGCCCTGTGTCCATTTGTCCTTTTATTTATCACAGGTGCATTGAACAGCAGCCCTGAGCCGGCACTATGCAATGCCCTGGAAATGCAGGGGGAGGGGGGCACAGAGCTCCCCTCTCTCCCCAGCCTACCTTCCATGAGACACAAACAGTACCTGCCTATTAGAGCCCTCTACAGCTTCCTACTGCTGCTGGAACAGTTACCGCAAATACAGCGCCTTAGGACCACACAAAGTTATCTTCTCGTTCTGGAGGTCGGGAGCACCAAGTTGTCTCATTGGGCTAAAGTCAGGGCGGCGGCAGGGCTGCTCCTTCTGGAGGCTCCAAGGGAGACTCTTCCTCGCCATGGCCAGCTGCTGGAGGCCCCCTGCATTCCCTGGCACGGGCCCCTTCCCCCATCCCCAAGGTCCACAGGCAACCTCTTCTCTCTGATCTGCTCCCATCATCGCATCCTCCCTTTTTATCCCATTCCCTTGTGATTACATTGAGTCCACCTGGATGACCCAGAATACTCTCCCCAAGGCCCTTCACCTAATCACACCTGGAGAGGTAACAGACAAGTCCAAAGGTTAGGGGGAGGGTGTCCTGGGCGGGGGTGGGGAACCCTTGTCAGCCTGCCCCGAGCCCTTTCTCTGAGTCAGCTGAGCACGCAGGCTGTAAGCCCACCTGGCTTTGAATCCATGCCCTGCCATTTCTTACTGTGGGCCCTTGACTCACATGCTCTGTCTGTGCCTCAGTTTCCTCCCCTGTAGAATAAGGCTAGCAGCACAAGCTACCTCAGGGGTAGCTGGAGGATTAAACACGCGGTCTCACAGCTCCTAGCAGAGGGCCTGGTTCTAAACCACAGAAGCTGCCCTTGGCTGCTTTAAGCAGAAAAGCAGCAGCGCATGGAGTCACCAGGAAGGCTGGAAATCCAGGGTCAGAAAATGGGGGGACAGCCAGATTCACAGGTTCGGCCATGCCACGGACCCCCCTGCCCCTGCCCCAGTGAGGCCTCCTATACACCACCCCAGCGACCCTGTCCCACCACCCAGGACACTTGCTGCCGTGGGGCCAGGGTCTCTGCTCTCCCTGGGCCCATCTCATCCATGCAGAGCACTGGATTGGCCAGCCCTGCACCCATGTCCCCTCTGGCTGCAGGGACCCCGGGGAAGCTGAGGTCTGGCTTCCTCAGCTTCCTGGTGGAAAGCTGGTTGTCCTCCCCCGCCCTCCCCAACCACAGAGAGGGGTCCGGCCCCCACATCAAGCCAGCCATGTCTGTCCCTACCCAGGCCCTCTCCTGATGGCTGTGAGGAAATTGCATCAATTCTCCTCCCCCACCTGGAGGTGGAGGCCGAGCTGCTGGTCCCGGTGGAAACGTGCCAGGCCATCGCCTGATGTCACGGGCACCCTGGCCCACATGCCAGCCTAGCACTGAGCATGTCAGCGCATCCTGGGTGCCCATCTGGTCAGCGAGCCCTTGCTTGGGATGAGAGGCCATGTGGCAGGCTCACTACAGCAGCTTCAGTTGGATGGAGAAGGAAAGAAACCGAGAGAGTGAGAACGAGCATGCAGCAAGGAAAAGGCGTCTGAAAAGATGTTTTTAATGTGCATCCGATTATGCAGCCAAGGAAGGGGCCTCTGCCTGGCTTCCCGGCACGCTCCCGCCTGGAGACAGCTTGATGATTTGAAGGGAGTGGCGGTCAGATTGTAGACCTGTCAACTGCCTCTCGGCGCTGGCCGGGCGCGGGACGCTAATGAGGCCTGACACCTCAGCAATCCAGCAGGATGCGAACCAGCCACAGAGGGCAGGGGGACATGCAGGGGCTGTCCGGCCACTGGGCCTGCCTGGAACGTGCCGGAGGAGCAGGGCAGTGAGCCCGCTGGGCTTGGCTCCAAGCTCTACGGGGCCACTTGCCAGTAGGATAATGGACCACTGAGGCTCAGTTTCCTCGTCTACGAAATGGGTTTTATATTCCCCCAAAGGCTTGTTGGGGGGACTGAAGATGGTGTGAGAGTATCTAGGACCTGGTGACATTTAGTAGGTGATGATGATAATTATGATCCCTGTCGTCTTCGGCTTCCTGGGTATCCGTGCCTGCTTCCATTCCCTGCTGCGGTGCCCAGAGTCCCACCAGCCATGCCTGTCCACCATCACTCACCGGCTCAGCTCCCAGTGAGAGCTTCTAGGAGAAGTAGGCTGTGAGAGAGTTTAGAGAAGATTCTGGCCAACTCCCTCATCTCACTGTTGAGGACATCACAGCTCAGAGAGGTGAGGTAACTTACCCAAGGCTTAACAGCATGGTGGCAGATGATCTCGACAGCAAGGAGAAGAGAAGGGACGTGAGGGCCCCTGGGTGCTGGCATCCTAGATTCTTTCTTGCCCCTGGCGCCACTTTGCCGATCCTCACCGCAGGCAGGTTAGATCCATGCAGAGGGTAGCCAGGGCTTGGGACACCAGCCATCATTCCAGAAAGCATGGCCAAGCATCGCCTGAGCCCCCAGGGAGGGCTCACAGGTAACAGACCAGGTTGCAGCCCCCTTGCTGCCTGTGCCAAGGTGGAGAAAGCCGACACTCAAGCACCTGTCCTAGTCCCATCTTGAGAACCACGTACTGTTGGCCCCAAGTGGGAGAGATTAATCCTTTTCGGGGGCTGGATATTTTATGAGGAGCTGGTGTTTCCATCGGCCTGCTAGGACTTTACAAGACACAATTCTGGGGAAAGGGGGTGGGAGGACTCACGTGCAGGTAAGGGATGAGGAGGGGCTGCGCGAAGGAGATGGGATTTGCCCTCTACCGTGAAGGAGGGATAGGGTTTCCCCCGACAGAAGAGCGTGGAAGGGTGACATAGGCAGCTGGCACGGCCGGAACAAAGGCTCAGAGGAGGGAAAGTAGAGCATGTACTTGGAAAACAGTAGCACAATTTGACTCGAGAATAAGGAGCAGGAGCAGCGTAGAGGAGCTAAGGCTCCGAAGGTAAGTTAGGACCAGGTGGTGGGTGATAGCAAACGCCATGACAAGGAAGTTGTACTTAATTCTGAGGGAAGAGGGAGCCATTGAAGGTTGCAGAGATGGAGGTGGCGTGCCCAGGGCTGAGGTGCGTGAGGAATGGGAGCAGGGACCAAGAGTGTAGGCGCTCACTGCCGCCCAGGTTCGCTGCTGGGAAAGCATCCGTGCAGTCTGATGATGCTACTAACAATTGATAATTAATAGCCCAAAACTCGGGGGGCACATTTTACTCTATTTACGGTGCCGAGTCTTGTGCCTTTAGGTAAGCCTGGCTTTCCCAAAAAGATCTCTGCCTGAGTAAGGGATAAGGAGAACCACTTGCTTTGTTGTTCAAGCTGAGTTCCAAGGAAATGACGCAAATATTGGTGGTTTGGTCTCAGCCAACCTGTCACTTTAATGGCACCCAACTGAATCTTATAACTCAGGACCTTTGCCCAGACCACAGCAGACAAGGGGAGAGGATAGTGTTTGTGCAGTGCCTAGAACGTGCCAGAAAAATGTACATACCTTTGCTTCATGTAATTCACATTACATCTGTGATCTCATTTAATTCTACAACCTCATGGGAGAGCTGCTCTTATTCCCATTTCATAGACGAGAAAACTGAGGCTCATAGAGATTGCGTAACTTGCTCAAAGTTTCTGAAATTGAAAGGAGCAAAGCCAGGACTCAATCCCAAATCTGTGCAGCTCTAAAATGTGAGTCCCCTCCCAGCCCACATCACGCTCCCTCTGGAGAGCCAAAGCTTCCCTGTGCAGATGCATCATGGATGCTCAGCTGCCTCCTGGGAAGTCAGGAATGGACAGCGGTCTGCGAAAGAGCTACAATTAATCAACAGAGGGGTTCTGGGGTGGACCCCAGTCCCTCCTCCCCAGTGGTCTGGGAAGCACTCGTGGCCGTGGCCAGAAACTGAAGTGTCCATGCTAGATGCTGCCCCACTTAGGCCCCTCGTCCTGCACCGAGCTGGCTGCTGCTGGCCCGTGTTTTCTAGCTGACATCTTTCCTGAGAGCGGGAGCCCCACCTGCCATGGGGTTGCCAACTGCAGTTCTGCGGAGCTCACCCTCTCGGGGGAAGGAGGGTCTGCCCCCAGGACTGTCCTCCATCGACCCGGCTTTCCCCTGCTCCGGCTGCTCCCCGCTTTCTCCCACTGGGCACCGGGTGAGCACTTAGGGCACTGCAAATGTCCCCTCTGGCAGGTTCTCGGCTCTCCCCTTCTTCTTTGGAAAGGGCGTCTGCAGCTGCTGCAGAAGCAGCCCAGAGGCCGCTCCTGGCTGGGCAGTAAAGGCATGCCTTTTAGGCTGAGTGCTGCCCGAAAACCCCCAGCACCCCCACAGAGGTCTTGTCCTCCTGGAGAGGGGCTTCTCTCTCCCTAGACAAGCAGTCCCTCAATGGCTTCAGCTGGGCTGAAAAGCTGTGCAGTTGCTCGTGCATCCGGGTTTTACTGTTTAATTCCTTTGTGCCTGCTTACGCCTTAGCACATTTCCACCCCTGCAGAGCCCTTCTCCAGCAGGCCCACCGTCCTCCCTGGCACTGGTCCTACCTCGGTCCTGCCCACTGACCCAGCAACACATCTCAGGACACCCGAACTCAGCTCCGTGGGAGCCACAAAACAGACGCAGAGATGTCCTTACTGCATTAATCAGGTCTTGTGATTGCAAGGGACATAAATCCAGTTGAATGCCCTTAAAGCAGAGTAGAATAGAGTAGAAATAACGGCATAGAAATAAGAATAGCATAGAAGTCTAGGATAGGATAGACTAGATAGAAACTGTGTGGGGATGGGACTGAACCAAATAATAATAACAATAATTCATTGTCTTTCTGTCCATCTCTCTCTGCCTCATTCTCATCTTCCACAGACCGGCTCTTTTACAAGTTAAGGCTTTTCCTTAACTTGTAAATCCCAAATGCACAGCTTCCCCCCTACCAACTCCCTTGGGAATGAAGCAGCTTCCGGCTCCCCAGAGACATTCCAGGGGACAAGTCTGCGTGGGCAGTGGCCCACCTGTCCACCCTCCCCACTCCTGTGGCCGGCGTGCGTCACCCTCAGCGCCCGGGGAGCGGAGCTGGGCACACACGCGGGGCCGACGGGGAGAGCAGCGCCCACGCTGCCCGGGCGAGGAGCCGGGGAGCAGCGGGGAGGGCCGGGCTTCGGCGCGGCACAGCGGGCATCGGGGCGTCCCTGAGTTAGCCCCGGAGCGTTGGCACCCAGAGCAGCGGGAGAGGCGTGGGAAGGGACCCGACGGGAGGAAACGGGGCGGAGCTGGGGCTGGAGGCACCAGTGACGGGGGCGCTCTCCGCAAACCAGAGCCGGAAGACGGGGCGACGGGAGGGAGGAATCTGAGGAATGCAGAGGCCGCTGCGCCGGCAGGGCCGGGGGCGGGAGGGGGGCGGGGGTGCCCGGGGGAACCCTGGCTGGCCAGGAGGTGAGGGAGCGCGTCCCGCCCGTGCCAGTAACTCACCACGTGGCCCCGGGCCTCGTTTTCCCAACCAAGCCGGGAGGCTGGAATAAAAGCAGCCTCGGCCTCCTTCCTCTCTCTCCGGGGTCAGCCCAGCACCGCCACGTCGCCCCCAGGAGTGAGGGCACCCCGGGAGGCTCTCGGGGCCCAGGAACGCACCCCCGCCTCGGCGGCCCCTCACCTCGTCGGGGCGGAGGCCTGGGGAGCGGGTGGCAGGGTTTCCCCTCCCCCTTTTCCGCATCCTCCTCGCTTTTCCCCCTCTTGGCCGCAAAGCACATGCAGCTGTGGGGCTGTCGGCCACAATCAGAGCTCCCAGGTGAGGATGGGGCCTGGCAGCCTCGGCTGGTGCGCGGTCGCCTGCGCGCAATTTCCCCGTAATTGCACTTCCTAGCTTGCAGCATCTGTGAAAGATCATCTCCCGACACAGCCGCGCCCTCCGGGAGCTCAGGCCCTTGGTGCAGAACCACTTCCAACAGGCAGAGAAAACCCATTCGTGCCTCCCCTCCCCGCATGTGCCAGGTCTCCCGGGGCAAACCCGGGGCACAGCCCGGGGCGCCCCAGCACCCCGGCTCCTCGCACATTCCCTGACTCTCCCCCTTCCCCGCCACCCCTCGTCACCCCACGGGGTCCGATTCCTTGCAAGGCCACGCACTTGAGCCCCGCCTGCCCCCTCTGCAGCTGTTCTCTGGGGCACTCTCCCCGCCTGCCCGTCACGCAGCCATCCTGACTCACCGCCTCCCACCAGGACCCACCCACACTCATCCTGTGCGTGGCCCACCAGCACCCAGGGCCCCACACCCCCAGGGGTGCTGTCAATGGCTCATGCTGACGCCAGCCTGAGCTCACCCCTGCTTGCCCCGCCACTGCCAACGCCCCCTCGCCCTGCAGTCAGCACACCCCTCTCCTTCCCCAGGGGAAGACTGGCGGGCAAGGCCATGCCCCCTCCCAAGATCTCAGATGAAGACTTGCTTTTTTTTTTTTTTTTTTTTTTTTTTTTTTTTTTTTTTTTTAAAGGAAAGACAGAGAGAAGGAAGGAAGGATAGAAGGAAGGAAGGAAGGAAGAAAGGGAAACATTTTCTTGTTTATTGTATTCTGTTTCTCCGTTTTTGTTACATGGGCTGGGGCCGGGAATCGAACCGAGGTCCTCCGGCATAGCAGGCAAGCACCCTGCCCGCTGAGCCACCGCGGCCCACCCAAGACTTGCTTTTAACGGGGTGAGGGGTGGGGACAGACAGAGGGACCGAGAGAAACAAAGACCCATATACCTCCGGGGAGGAAAGGGCCAATCCGTACCAAGACAGGGCCTCTCTGCTCATGCAGTTGGGCGGGAGACACCCTTGCTTCCAAAGGCCAGAAGTTTGGAAGGAGCCTGGACACTGGGTGTGGTTTCAGGCAAGCGTTTCCTACTGTCTGGAGATGCAGATATGAGCCTATGCCCCCTGTCCTGAGCCTATGACTGACGTCACTACTTGGTCATGGCACAGAGAGGCTAAGTAATTTGCCAAAGGTCACAGAGCTGACACATGAGGAGCCAGCTTTTGCGCTCAGGCAGTCTGGATCCTGAGTTCTTAATCTTAACCACTGTGCTATTCTGTCTTTCAGCCAAAGACCCACATAAGCTCTGGCCCTTAGCCTCAGAGATGGGCACATGCAGGCTGGAGTAAGAGATGAAACAAACAACCTTCAGAAGGAGGTTATTGTGAGGTTTGGTGATAGGAATTCAAAGTCAGGCTCTGCCATTTACTGGCTGTGAGATATGGGGTAAGTGACATAACCTTTTGCAGCCTTTTCCTCTATTGTAAAATGGGGCTAAGAGTCTTCCAGAAAAGTATGTGAAGTACATGAACACAAGGCACCGACTTGTTTAAAGCCAACTCCTGTAAGGGCCCAGTAAGGTGTGTGTTAGGTGACACAGCTATGAAGGAGAGGGGGTGGGGACCTCTGCCTGGGAGGGCCGGGAAGACACCTGAAAGGAAGTGGCACCTGAGACGGGGGTAGCTCGCAGGCAGGAACGTGCCCTGTTTGGGATTGGATCATGTTCCCCCAGAAAGGCGTGTGCAGGTCCCGAAGGCTGGCCCTGTGGGCGCAAACCCACTGGAAGCAGGATCTTTGAAGATGTTACTGGTCTGCGTGTCCCCAGACTGAAGGGGCCGGGTCTAAGCCGATACGACTGAAGATCCTGTAAGCAAAGGTGAGTGCACATGGGGAGAGAAGCCACAGGAGCAGCTGCTGGAGGTCAATGGAGCCCGGAAGAGAACGAGCACGCGTCCGTGGGCATCGCCATGGGAGGGAAGTGCCGAGGACCCCCACAGCCCACTGGCCAGCCGGAAGATGCGGCACTGCAGGAAGCCAGGCTCCGAAACCACAGGCTGGGCTATTCCTGCTGTTAAGCCAACCCAGTGTGTGGTGTTGGTTTGAGCAGCTGTGACCCTAAAACACACCACATCACAACTGCCCAGGAAACACTCTCTTCTGGACCCCTTTCCCACTGCCCGGCCTGTCGGCCCCTCTCCCACTTGGCTCCAAGGAAAGAGAGCTACTGGATCTTCTCGATGGGGGGGCTGGAAGAAGGAGAGGCCACAAACTCGGGCGCGGGGTGGGGCGGGGCGGGGACGGAAGTCTCTCAGGGGCACAGAGGCCTCGGTGGGCCCTCACGCAGGGAGGATGTCCCCAAGGCACGTGCCGACGCCACCACAGGCAGTGAGCGTCGGGTGGGCGTCCACTGTGCGTCTGGACAGGCAGAAGGTTACAGGCGGGGGGTAACCGTGGCCACAGATGGGACAAGGCTCCGGGAACCCCAGAAACCCTCTGGGGGCAGCGCCCAGCACACAGCCGCTCAGCAGGAGTTGAGGAATCGACATCATGCTCCCTCCCCCTTGACGGGCTTCCCTCGTGGCTGTCAGATTAAAGCTTAGGGCACACCCTCCCAGTCACTTAGCAAAATCCCCCAGGGCCTCCCTGCACCCTGCCCTAGGGAGGCGTGTCCCCGGCCCGGCCTGCCCCGCTGCACCTGCTCACCAGTGCAATTCCTGGCTCTGTCCTCTTCTAGTGCTGCAGCCTCTTTGGGCCTCAGCATCCTTACCTGTAAAATGGGGATATAATGGTACCTGATTCGTGGGATTGGAAAGCACTTGCAAACACGCCTGGCATATGGTAAGTGCTCCCTAATTATGAACTGTTTCTATTTTTGTCATTTTCGTCCTTTTCTGCACCCATTTCCCTCTCCTGAACCATATTGTTCGCCTGACCCTAAGCAAATTCTGCTCTGTTATTTACCTATTTCCGTGCATTAATGACGTCCTGAGGTCCTGAGCAGGGAGCTGAGTTGGAGTCAGTGATCCTTCGGTGGCCATCGCCAGGTTGAATAATCACCCGAGGATGGACACAGCATTTTGGTCCTTGGCGTGCCTTTGCATTCATCAACCCATTTCTCTCACATCCTCCTTGTTGTGGGTTGAATTTCTCCCCCCCACCCCCCAAAAGGCAGGTTCAAGTCCTAACCCTTGGCATCTGTGAGCGTGGCCTTATTTGGGAGTAGGGTCCTGCAGATGTCATTGTTAAGGCGAGGCCACCCTGGGTCCAGGTGGAGCCCAACCCAATAGGCCTGGCGTCCCGTTGAGAAGAGGGACATCTGGACGCAGAGACCCAGAGACGCAGGGGCGAAGACCAGGTAACGGCGGAGGCGGAGCCCAAAGTGATAAGGCTGCATGACAGGAACTGCTGGTGACCTCCTGGGAGCTGGAAGCAGCTGGGGACAATTCTCCCTGCAGACCTGCTGAGGGCCTGGCTGCACACTTCTAGGCCCCAGAACTGCAAGACAGGAAATGTCGCTTCTTGTAGCCATCATTCGTGGTACTTCGGACAGGAGAGACGATGTTGCTTCTCCCATCCAAAGCTGCAGAAACTGAGGCTGGGAGGGGCTGGGATGAGGGTGGGGGAGCGGTGGGGGGTGCCCAGCTCCTAGCAGAGCCACGCCCCTGCCCCCAGTCAGCTCACCCTCTCGCCCACGTGCAGACATAGCCAGAGGATTCCAGCCCAGGAAGAGATGAAGGGGGCTGCTGTCCCGCCTGTCTCTGGCCCACACTGTGCTCTCGGGGGGCCGTGGGAACAGCCTCTGGAGGAGAAGGGGGCGGAGGGGTGGGGCTTCCCCTACTGAGCGTGTGAGCAGGGGCCCAAGAGGCACCACCTCACCTGATCCATTCACTGCCCTCCGGTTTAATCTTTACCGCTTGCTGTTATTTCTATTGCTCACAATTTTATAGATTTCTGCCGTTATCTTAGTAATTTTTTTCCCTCATTTGCTAAATTTACTGTTGTCATTTTTCTATTTTATTTATTTAAATACCCAGCTCACTATTTTCTTTGGACCCTTTTTTGGTTTCTTGATACATGTATTAAAGGTATACATTTTCTTTGAAGTATGACTTTATGCCCATGATGTTTCACTGCCATTCATTTTTTCCCCAATATATATATTTTAATTTTAACATTTGTTCCCCCTATTATTTATTTATTTTTAATCCATATTTTTTACTCATCTGTCCATACTGTAGTTAGAAGGCGCATCAGATGCAAGGTTTTCACGATCACACAGTCACACTGCAAAACTTATATCATTATACAGTCATGTCAAGAAACTCCTGGAACACAGCTCTACAGTTTCAGGCACTTTCCTCTAGCCTAATACACCTTAATCTGAAAAGGGGATATCTATATAACGTGTAAAAACAACCTCCAGGATAACCTCTCGACTCTGTTTGGAATCTCTCAGCTACTGACACCTGATTTTGCCTCATTTCTCTCTTCCCCCTTTTGGTCTGGAAGGTTTCCTTAAACCCTTGATGCTGAGTCCCAGCTCATTCTAGGATTTCTGTCCCACGTTGCCAGGAAGGTCCACACCCCTGGGAGTCATGTCCCACGTAGACAGGGGGAGGATGGTGAGTTTGCTTGGCATGTTGGCTGAGAGAGAGAGGCCACATCTGAGCAACGAAAGAGGTTCTCTGGGGGTGACTCTTAGGCCTAATTTTAAGTAGGCTTAGCCTATCCTCTGCAGGGATAAGTTTCATAGGAACAAACCCCAAGACTGGGGGCTCGGACTACTGATTTGGTTGTCCCCACTGCTTGCGAGAATATCCATCTGTAACTCCGCTGGGGAGCCGCTGGCCTGGAAGGCTTGCGGCCACCTGCCAGAGGTGATGTGGGATCTATTGGTCAACTGGCCAAAATGTCACCACCCCAGTTTAGGAGTCAGCACATATCCTGGGCCATGCCCCATCCCAGGGCCCAGGAGGCCTCACCTGGCAACCCTGAACAAGTCCCTCCTCCTCTCTGATCCTCAGTTTTCCTATCTGCAAAATGGGCGGTTTGGAACTAAGGCTCTCCAAGGCTCCTTTCTGCCGGGACACTCCCACAGACTGACCCCCCCCCCCCCGCCAGGGGCATAGAAGGCCCGCAGTTCAGAAGCGTAACCCGAGGCCACATCTCCTACTGGTGTATAGTCCAGTTGTGGGGCGAGAGGAGTTCGGTACAAAGTAAAGAAAAATTTCAGAGAATGAAAAGAGCTAGGAAGAAGGAACACAGGGTGATGTGACAGAAAGCTTGTGGGACCCAGCAAGAATGCTAACATAGGTGCCCAGCTTTGCCCAGCTGCCCCCACGCATCCCGCAAACCCCAAACAGCCACCCTGGACCACCCTGGGGCCCAGGCAAGCTCACACCCTCACACCATGCACCCTTGGATGGCAGAGCCCTGGAGGAGACCCCCAGCCCAGGAAGCAGACTGGGGATGCCTGGATAGGAAATTCGGGGTTCTTAGTTCCCAAGAGTCGCCTGAATGGAAAGACTCGGCCTGTGGAGTGGGGTGCAGCCGGAGGTGTGCCAGAGCAGGGCCCCCTAAATCAGGAGACTTTGTGCAGGGAGCCCTCCGGCCTCGTTCTCAGTGTGGTCCGACGGGAAGCCACTGGTCTGGGGCGGGCTCATTTGTTTTGGGCAATCCAGGAAGACTTCCTGAGGAGGGGGCCTTTGAGCTGAGACCTGAGTAAGAAGCAGGCAGCCTTGACTGCTGTCGGGTAGGTACTCTAGGTTGGGGGGGCAACTCTGCTCAGCTCCCCAGGCCCCCTGCCCCTGCCTCCAGGCCCACCCTCCCCTCTAGCTAGGCTGGGAGGTGTGGAGAGGGCGTCTGGAAGCAATCTTCCCCAGCCGGCTCCCTGAAAGTGAAAACCATTCACTTTGATAATCTCCAAATTGCCTCTCTCTCCCTTCCTCTGGGGAGGTGATGGCAGGAGCCCAGGAAGGACCTGAGGGAGGAAAGTTAGCGAAAGGACTTGGCCCTCGGTTCTCCAGCACTGGATGCGCAGCCGAGAGGCCAACTGGATGGGGCCTGCCTGGCTCCAACCCTTCCCTACTTTATTTATCACTGAGCACAGACTCCCTCAAGCCTGAGGAAAAGGTCTGCTCTTCTAGCCAGGACGCCCTCTGTGTGACCTTAGGCCTGCCCCTGTCCCTCTCTGAGCTTCTGTCCTTCAGCTCCAGACAGGGAGAAATTCAAAAGTTCTAACTATATAACAACTCCGGAAGCCGGAAGTGTCACCCTGCCCCTGACTCCCCCAAGCACCGTTAAATGGAACCCTCTCGCCGAGGCCCAAATAATATTCGCAAAATTCAGACGGCGCCACATTTCCCAGCTTTTAAAGCGTGCCTTCAAATCCTGTGACATTTCAAGCATCGAGAGGTGGTGGATGTGACACCATGTGACCTCCAGGCTAGGTCAGAAGAGGTGACGCTGCTTCGGCCGGTTCACGGGACTCTACCTGAGTCCGGGCAGCATTGGCGGTCCTGCAGCCTGAGCCCCCTGCCCCTGGGAAGCCCAGATTCGCTCGCATGGGAGAGGAACAGGGACCATAGGGAGAATCAGAGGTGCCCGGGGACCCGCCCGGCCCTCCGCCCCTCCCTGCTCCAGCCCCTGTGTGTCCGCCTCTGCCTGAGAGCCCAGGAGCTGGAAACTTCCTGCGGAGCCCTTCCAGGACCCCTGAGTCGAGGAGACCGAGAAAGACAGCAAACTGACTATCAGTGTTTCCAGCCACCGAGTCGCAGCGAAGTCTGTCATGCAGCCCGGGGGTCCCTCTACGGTGCTCCACCTTCTCCTCCCTGCTTGGAGCCCCACGAGGCCGGCTCCCCCACCCTCTCCCCTCCTGCCCCCCGACCTCTGGTGGGGCTCTAATGGAGGGCGCGAGGAGACTGGGAGGAGGAAGGAGAGAGAAGTGTGAAGTTTATTCCCCAAGCTCCCTGCCCAGCCGATTTCCTTTCCCCAAGGCCACAGCTCCTGAGGGGCCACCCCCCTCCATACAAGCCAAGCCGCTTTCTGGGCCCCAGGAGCTGCTCCCTCCCCCGCCCTTCAGGCCTAGGGGTACTCACAGTCTCCTCCTCAGTTACCTGCTGGGGGTGGCCTCCGCCTCCCACTGGGGCCCTGACAGCCGAGGCCAGCTCAGATCTGCTGGATCTCGCTCCCCATCCCATTACCCTGCTGTCCCATTTGGAAGCAGTGTGACAATGGCTGCACATTGTCTTATTCAACAAGCACTGATTAACCACCTGCCAGGCACCTGGCCTCACTCCGTGAGTGGGACACAGCAGTAAGCAGTACAGGTCACAGTCCCTGCTCCTTTAGAAGCTTCAAGCTCATAGGGACAGGGCTGGGGGCAGGGAAGGAGGGAAGACAGACAATAGACAAGTAAGCAGATGAGATCCTTTCAGGTTGTGAGGAGCCTACGAAGAAGATAACACAGGGTAATGGGGTAGAGGGAGACACGCAGACCCAGGCCAGACCACCTTGCGCTGAAGACGCATCATATTGTCAACATGGAAATTCTTCCAGTACTGGGACAGCCGCTCTTGCATACTATGTAGCCCAATTTTTGGCATCAATAGGCTTTCACAATCATTTACAAATTGACCACTTGAAAGAACAAAGCAAGAACTGAAAGTCCACGGCTATTGGCACCAATGGAGTTCCTGAAATGATTTCATCAGTAGAATCCAAGCTGGAATAGCAAAGGCTAGGGCTGGACTGGCTTCCCATATGGATAAAACCAAGATGGCGGAAGTCATTCCTTTACACCTCCGTAGAGTCCACATCTGCCCCTCCCCACACGTCCTGCACAGTCAACTCTAACCTGGGGTTCTGTTTGGCTTGGGAAAATAATGGAAAGGGCCAGCGAGGGGCTTTGAGGAAGTGGCCCAAAGTCAGTTACCAAAGAACAAGAGGCGCCAGGCGAGGCCTCTGAGGCCAGACCTCCTTCTCACTTCAGAAGCAGAGGGGCAGTTCCCATGCCACCTGCCCCCGGCCCGCACCCTAGCTGGGCACACACAATGCAGTCACTTGTTTGGGGACCCAGCAAGGCCACGGGCCTTCCTGCCCTGACATGGACTGGAATGAGCAAGAGAGCTGGGTCACTTTTCCCAGCATTGGGGAGCCTTTCCCAGCATTCCGCCATGGTGCCTCTCCTCTCCCAACACCCAGACTCACCCTTTGTCAGTCCCAGCAGAAGCTCTCTAGCACTTCTTCCGCCTGGAATTCCCAACAGCTCCCCTCTGATGCTTCTGGAACATGATGGTCAGAAAAGATGCCCACTCAGTCCCTACCCTCATTTCGCCCATGAGGAAGATGAGGCCCAGGGAGAGAATTGAGTTGTCCAAGCTCACATCGTTGGTATCAGAACCTCAAGTGGTACCCAGGCCTCCTGGCCCAGCCTCTGTCTACTGGCCCTGCCTCATCTCCTGAGGCCAGTGCAAGGCCCCCCTCACCACATGTCTGTTCTGACACCCGAGGCCCCCTTACTCTCTTCTGCTCTCGTCTCTGAGAACCCTGGCTGTTCAGTTTGACAGCTGATGTGTCCTTCTTATTCTCTCTTTGTTCTTGAACAAACAGAGCTCATCCTCCCCACTAGGAGAATGCCCGCCTGGAGGGCTGGGCCCCTTTTATCTTCTTATCTTGTCTCCATCAGTACTCCCAGCAGAAGCCCTGCTGCAGACTCACTCTTAGGTAAATGTTTTGGCTTGATTCATTCATTGAGTAGAGGTACATTTGGTTGTGTCCCCCCCCTCCCCGACCAACTTCCTTCTACCAGCCAGGGGATAGAGATCGTAAGCAAACAGAAAAACTCAGCTATTCAGATCCTGCCCAGCTCATCTTAGAAATCCCAGCATTCTGAGTGAGCGAGTGGGTAGGTGGGTGTCACAATTGCCAGCATGGCCAGAGCGGCCGTACCTGGATGCCCAGCTCCCGAAGAACAGGGAAGCATCTTTCCAGGAGACTCTCCAGTATTGGCTCCAGGGAGTCAGGAGTGGGTCTGGGCAGAACCCAAGGCCCCGGGAAAATCCAGGATCCGTGGTTACAGGCTGAGCTTCAGCCCTATTGAACCGTCTGTGTGGTCCAGAGAAGTGGCTGCAGCCTGGCCTGGCTCTCGTGGGGGCTCCAGGGGCCCAGAGAGCAAGGTGGCAGCCAGGAAGCTGGGACTCCATTATCAGCTCCCTGGGCCACCCTGCTTGTTCACGGGGCTTTTTGTGACTTTTGGGGTGTTCTCACCGGGAGCCTCTCCCCTCGGTCTCCATCTGGCTTGTCTGCAAATGGCCCACAGCATGATTTGAGTCCCTCTTGTCTGAGAAGAGCCCCTCCTCGGTCTTGGCCCCTCTGCCTAGCCCCCGGGGTGACACACTGCCCAGCTGGCCGCTGCTTGGGGGTGGGGGGACAAAGGCCCCCTCTCAGGATCAGGTCATGACCTGCGTTCACTGGAGCTTTTCCGCATCTCTGCAATCCCTGCTTTTATCAGATTAGCTTTATTAGACAAATGAAAATCACATGGAGCAGAGGAGGGGGCGGCCCTGAGCTTTCAGGAGAGCCTTTCAACAAAGGGTGGGGGCAGGGCACCGCGCGGATGGGAGAGGCCGCATCTACACACACGTGGGTGCACAGGAGTCGCCTTTCGCCGGAAGGGGTTCCGGACCCCCACCCAGAGAGGCACACGGTGCCATCATTAACTTGGGAGGGGCTATGGGCTCATCTATCAAGGACAGTTTCCTTTTGGGGGATGACAGACCAGACCCTCTTGGGAATCTACTAAAGACTCTAAACCAAAGGCATCTAAAAAAAAATCAAATGTGATCACTGGTGTAGCCACAAACGTAATTTCTTTTTTTTTTTGGCATGGGCAGACACCGGGAATTGAACCTGGGTCTCCGGCATGGTGGGGAGAATCCTATCACTGAGCCACCATGGCACTGCCCACCACAAATGTAACTTAAAATGTTTTAGCAGCCATGTTAAAAACACGTGTAAAGAAACTAATTTTAATAATGAATTTAATTTTAATGGTATATTTTATTTAAACCCACCAGTTCCAAAATGTTATCACATCAATATGTAATCAACATAAAATTATTCATGAGATATTTTGCATTGCTTCGTTTCCACTGTCTTCACCATCTGCTGTGTATTTTACACCCACAGCACATCTCAGGGGCTTCAGCCACACGTGGCTACTGGCTGACGCATAAAGGGTGATCTCGGTTTGTCCAGGACTGTCCTGGCTTTAGCACTGACAGTCCTGCATCCAGGGAGACCCCCAGTCCCAAGCAGCCGGGGACAATTGGTGGCCCTAGGTCGGACAGCGCAGCTCTAGACCTTCTCCCCAGAACAATGCACACTCAACACTTGGCCTACAATGTAACGAGGGTCACAGCTTGCTGCCCTTTGGTGATTCTTAGTTAGTGAGCCTCTGATCCGATCAATGTCCCCATTTTACAGATGAAGAAAGTGTGGCAGGAAGGGACAAGGCCACATAGTGGCTCTGTGAACTAGACCAGGCATCCTGCTGTCTGGTTCCAGCCGTACTGGGCTGGTCCCTGGGGCCTGGCAGGAACATGCACCGTCCACAGATCTGCTGCGTGGCTTGGACGGGGTGATGCAGCTCCGAGGGGCTCGAGCCACATAGCAGGGCTCCGAGGTGCCCGTCTCAAGCAGGGCGGCGCAGACAAGACAGGGGCAGGATTTCCCAAGGTGGGCACATGTGCTGTGGGTGGTTCATGTTTAAAGGACTTTGACTCCCAGAGTGAGAAAGGTGCACATCTCAGCAGTCTCTTCCTAACCTTGTGAACAGTCAAGGAGAAAGTCTTGGCACAGGGCTAGGCTGTCTGACACCAATACCAGACAATCCCTCTTTTTAACAGAGAGAGACCCCAGTCTCAGGCTTGGAGAAAGCATCAGATGTTTTTTTTTTTAATATTCTTATTTTAAATACTTACAGTTTCACAGGAACTTGCAAAGATAGCACAGGAAGTTTCCATGTCACTTTCACCCAGTTTCTCCCATTGGTTAAAAATGACATAAGTATCGTGTCATCAAAACCAGGAAATGGGCATTGTCCAGCTGCAGGTTTAAGCCGTTTTGTTACTTCAGTAGATTCTTGTAACCACACTGTAATCAGTATCTGCCTAGGTTTTAATAATGTTTTGCTTGTTTTGTGTTGAATGTTACGATTACATCCTCAGTGCATTTGGCAATATTTTTCCATCTACAGTAATGACAGAACACTTCCCCTTTAAATACATTAACAAAGTAATGTATTATCAAATAAATGAATTTGAAGAACTTTGTTAAATAAATGATGGCATCAGTGGTATCGGGTATAACAAAGCTTGTGACAGTGGCACGCAAATAACGACAGCACCAGCTTAAATGAAGTTCTTACTATGTCCCACGCTGTTTTAAATGCTTTACATGAATTATTTCACTTAATTCCCAACAAGCCTTTGAGGAACATCCTATTATCCCCAGTGCACAGATAAAGAAAGCTCAGCAGTCTAAACGTTTGGTAGCATCAATCCACTTTCTTTTCCCCAGCACACACACGCCGTGGTTTGAACACGTGTGCATATGGTACCTGCCATTCAGCAACCGTTATGCTAAAATCCAAATCAGACTAAACAAATTCAGGGTCCGTGCCTGGCTGGGGGGCCTCAGTTGATAACAAAGTCAGGGTGTCCAGAGAAAGCCTTGCAGACCCATAGCTCGCCCTCTGGAGCACTGCCCTGCTCAGACTGGCCTGGCCTGGAAGGCAACCATCTCAGACAAAGGGTCCTCGGCCTGCAGCCCTGGTCCAGGGCGTCCCCAGGATCTACTACTCTTTTGTCCCTAAATAGCCAGATGCTCACTGATACCGAGGTCCTCCTGGTCAAGTATCTAAACCCTAGATGGAGTCAGAAAACATTAGACGCTCCTCTCATTTGATGGAAGATGACAGGTGGCCAGAGATAGGATGGGAAAGGTCAAGGTCACCCTACAAGGGAGGGAGGGAGACCGACCCCACCCACAGTGGCAACGGGCCAGTGGGGTGGGCACTCAGGACCCCTCCTGGTCCAAGGTGTAGGCTGGATTTCAGCAAATGTTTGTCAGCTGCGTAAATGGAAAATCTGAGTCTCTGGCCTACCAAACCATCCCTGCCACTGCCCTCTACTTCTTCCCACAGCCGTGGGTGTGAACCATGAACCTGCAACAAGAGTCCTTGAGCCACCTGCAGAGATCCTGAATCAGGAGGTTTGGAGAGGGGCCTGGGAATTTGAACTGCGCATAGCTCTCCCTGGCTTTCCAGCCCCACCTGAGCTCCCAGGTGCACCCACGGGCGGCCAGGGAAGGTGTTGGGATCCATTGTTTATCCCTGTGGCGTCATCTCCAGCCCTGCTGCCCAGCGCCCAGGGCCGAGAGTCCTGAGGGTCCTGCCCCCTCTCCTTGAGGCCATTTATGCAGGGAGGGGGTGGTGGGGCAGTGGGGCAGGGGGAGGGGGAGGGGTAGGCCGGTGCGGCCGTTGGGAGGGACTGGCTTCCCCCAGCCCTGTAGCCCAGCGCCCACAGGGCTAGGCCTGGGAGAGTTGATGAGTGGCCATTACCACAGCAGGCCCATAAAAAGGATTATGGGGTGTTGCTGAGTTTACAAGGCTGTTCTTGTAGAGCTGCCAGCCTTGGGGTGGCCTCAACCCCTATGGAAGAAGGAATTTTCCCTCCCTGCCCATGCCACACACCCGGCCACATCCAGGGGAACGTGGTGGCCTGATGGAAGGGACACTAGACGGTGAATCAACAGACCCGGGTCATGCCATGAGGCTGAGCTGAGTGACCAGCTGTCCCCCAGGCCACGGGCCCCTCGGAGCTGGGCGTTCCTGCCCGAGAAGCCAGCCTTGTGCTCTCCTCCTGGGCTGGTTGGGGAGACGAGGCGAGCTAATGCTTCGGTGGTTGCAGAACTGTTCAAGGGCACCCACCCATCAGAGGGTAAACTTTTGGGTGACGAGGGACCTCCCCGTGCACGTAGGCACAGGATTCTGGTAAATATGTCCTTTTCTGCATCGCAGCCTGGGCAGAGCAGCAGCTGGGCAGGAAAGAAATCGGGAGAGCCCCCAGGGCTGCCGCAGCCTCCATGGCCCCTGGCCCTCCCTCCCTCCCTCCCTCCCTCCCTCCCTGGCCTGCTTTGTGTCCGGTGAGGAGGCCCGGCCGGGCTGGGCTGGGCCTGATCTTCAGGGCTCCTTCCCTTGTCAGCATCCCAGCCTGGACGCATGTCAGGCCCTTGCCCCCCGCGGCCTGGAAAATGGACGGCAGACAGCCTGGAGGAGGCAGGCAGGAGGGACCCCGCTCCCCCACGGCTCCATCAGCATTGCCAACAAATGCGCCCAGATGGGGTGTGCAGCTCGTTGGCAGAAGGCCAGGGAAGCCGTGCGCTCTGGGTGTGGGTGGCCGGGGTGTGACGGGGGCTGAGCCTCAGGGCAGGGGCGGGTGTCGTCACCACTGAGAGCCCCGGGCTGTCCTCTGGCGAGCCTGGCTCCTTCCTCAGAGGGTGGCAATGCGGCAGCCCAGGGCCCGGTGCTCAGAAAAGGGAGTTCCTGGTGATGGGACAGTGCAGGCAAGGGGGGGCGGTACAGAGGGTTACCAGAAGCTTCCGTAGGGCAGGACGTTTCCCGCAGTGGTAAAGCTGTGGAATCTTGCATCTGCGCTTCTGTGCGCCTGCACCCTGCCGGCAGCTGGGTGTTCGGGGGAGCAGGGACCTCCAGGAGGGGGCAGGCCGCTGCAGAGGCTTCCTTCCCTGTGCCCCGCCAGTGCCCAGACCTCACCCCCGGCCCCTCAGCAGCCCCCCGTGTCTCCAGGCCCCCCAGCTGACAGGGCTCGGGGTTGTCCAGAGGCTGGTGAGGAGGCTGTGGGGGGCCTGGCCCAGGTCCTCGGCACTCCACGGGGTGCCAGAGGCGGCTCGAGGACTTGGGAGAGCAGCTCGCCATCGTTTCTGGCATTCTGCAAGCCAGTTGCTAAACACAGCCATTATTAAAATCAAATCATACTAACTTACGGTTAAATAAATCTCCAAACAAAACAAAAGTAATAAATGATCAAAACTCATCATTTCCTGACTATTTTGCTACACTTTGACTATTACCCGGGCCGGGGAGCTTATTTACCTTGGTACTGCCTGCGTGGTGGGAATGCAGGGCGGGGGGGCGGGGGGGGGGTGTGCTGCAGTGCCTGCTGCCTCCAGGGACATCACCTGGGCAGCTTGAAACCGGCCTTGCACGGAAATCAGCAAATCCGGCGCCCCCAGCCCTGCTCTTCCCCCTTTAGGAGCGTACACTGCCCCGCAGGGCACGGGGCGAGCTGGGGTGGGACCCCAGGAGGCCAAGCAAGGCTGCCCAGCCCCATAGGAGCTGCTCCACTCCAGGCCTCCAGGACTTCTAGAACTGAGGCGTCTGCTGAATTGCTGGGGACCCCTCATCCCCCATCCAGACCGCGGGCTCCACCCCCCATTGTCAACAGAGGTGCGTCTGTGCCGGGGAGCCGGGAGGGACCTCCCAGCCAGAGCCCTGGACTCGCCCTGTGCTGGAGGCAGAATCCTGTTCGAGCACCCGAGGGTCCCCAGGCTTCCTCAGCCGAACCTCAGACCCCACTGGGGACCGGCCTTTTAATGGTAAATGATCATGCTGACTTTGATTCTGAGTTCAGCGCCGCCACTGCGTCCCCATAAATTAAAGGCCGCCGTGTCTGGGGGATTAGGCAATGCTGTGAATCCCTGGGAGCGTCGGGGCCTGTGACAGAGCGGCCCCCAGGCCCCCAGGCGCGGCTGTGGGAATGCCCAGGTCCACACCCTGGCCGGCCCCGCTCCCCGCTCGCTGGTGTCACCCCGGGAGTAAGAATCACAAAGACCAACGCGCCCTGGCCTCCGAGCCCGTGTTCTGCACGCATTTATCCCACAAACAGGACACGAGTCTCTGCTCTGCCGTGCCCTAGGCCCTGGGGTCAGAGGGGAGGAGCGCAGAGGTCCTTGCAGTGTCAGAGCTTATTTTCTCAGGGAGATGCTGGAGACCAGGCTCAAGGCAGTGGCATCTCCGTTATCCTCAGGCCCTGAGAAATAGGGTAACCAGCGCCCTGTCACTCAGCTGGGAGGGAGGAAGTCAGCGAGCAGGAGCCGTGTGCCCCTTCCAGCTCTCCCACCCGCCCCAGCCAGCTTCCCTGGTCCTTAACCTACAGCAGGGATGGACCCATCCGAGCAAGCATGCAGGATGGGGGAAGGAAGACAGGGCTGATGCGGAGCTGCTGAGGGCTGTGGGACACTGAGGGGTGGGGAACGGAGTGTGCGGGAGAGTTTTTAGGAGTTGGCTGCGGGTGGGATGTAATTCCCTCCATCTCTCCAGAAGCCCACACCCAAAACTAACATCACTGCTTAAGATTTGGCTAGGGGGCTTTGCCAGTCTCATCTGGACACGCCCCATCCCTCTCTTCCAGTATCTGTCACTTTCTTTCTCACGTTGCAGAGGTTTCTGGGCAGGACCTGACATCCTGGTTGTTCACGTGCTGCCTGGAGGCAGCGGCCCTGAGCTGCCATTACCTCAGCTGCATGAAGCCATATGAGGACTCTCAAACTTGGCCACAGTTTGAGAGCCCAAACTTCCCATTTTTCCTCGTGTTAAATCCTCATCCCTCGGAAGTTCTGTCATCGCCCTCCATTTCCCAGCTGTGACTCGGGCTGACTTGCCCAAGCTCAGCCAGGTAAGTGGTAGCACAGCAGCGTGCCAGACCGGCCGGCTCTAGGGCCTCCCAACCCCACCCGACGTCGCTCCCCAGAGATGGGAATGGTCACCCCTACTTAACAGGCTCACCAGGAGGATGTGGGCAAGATGGCCCAGGGAAAGCTGCCATACCAGGTCTGGCAAGAGAAGATGCCGGTAGCCAATTGCAGAGGGCTCCTCGATTTTTTAATCAATGCCCACTTTTGTCAGGGCTTTTGACATCTGAGTTCCTTTGTTTTTTAAATTTTTATTGTTATAATAGACATAGAGAAAAGAAAGCTTAAGCTTACAGCTCGAGGACTTGTTATGTGTATACTCTCATGCAGCGCTCAGACTCACCTCAAGAAATAGAATGATTCCGGCCCCTCGAAAGGTTCTCTTGTGTCCCTCCCAGCCAATGCCCTCCAAGAAGTAATTTTAAAGTCTGAAAGACTTTTAAAATGCATGCATACATGGGTGAATGTGTGTTTATGAATACACATATTATCTACATGTACATATTCCCATTTTGCAAATGAAGAAACTGAAACTCAAGGAGGTGCAGCTACTAGCCCAGGGCCACTTCGATGAGCTGCATCTGGACCGAGTGCCACAGAGATGCCAGGCCCCTGGGGGCTGCCGCTGTGCAGGGAACCAGCCGCCCTGCTCTGCCTGGCTGTCCCGGAGGTCTGGGTGGACGGGTGCCACATGTGGGTCAAGACGCTGGCCTGTGTCATCCAGCCCTGGGGCCCGAGCACGGTGCCCCTCCCTCCCGAGGCCGCAGCCCCAGGGAGCAGCCTGAGGCAGGACCACGCTGCCAGGACGAGCTTAGCCACGCCGGGGTCTCACTGTCCCTGTTTCCCATCAGCACTTCGGCGTCCAAGAAATATTAGGAAAATAGGGCTGGATATTAGATAACTGACTGTTCAATTTATTCTGACAGCAAGAACCGAAGGCAGGAAATTGACGTTTGTGATTTCACTTAGGCCCTGACAACTGTAATTATTCTTCGTTCCTTTCCCAGCGAGTGGGCGCCTCCGACGGCTGCGCTGGGTGCGCAGGTGGTCTCGAGGTGCCACTGCCCCTTGCTATGTGGACAAGGCCAGGGCATGGGGAGCCCCTGAGGGTCCAGCACACCTCTCAGTCAAACCAGGAGGAACCGACTCCATTCCCAGCCCAGGCTGTCTCTGGGTCCTCCTTACCTTCTCCAAGGAAGAGCAGAGGAACCACAGAGCCTCCACCCATTTCGCAGAGAGGAATGCTGAGGCTTAGCGACCCACTGTGAATAAGGCCCTCTGCCTTCAAACAATCGGCAGGGCTCAGCAGCCAGCTCAGCCATGAACCGTGAACGGCCACCAGTGGGCACAGCGAGGAGGGGTCCGCAGTTTGGACCATATGAAACTCAGGCCCTGCTGAGAAGCCCAGGCCGTTTGGAGCCAGCTGAAGCTGTTGCACAGAAGGACCAAGGCCCAGAGAGGGGAGGCTGCTCCCGGCACCCCCCACCCCCGACTGCCTCCACCGGAGAATCCCCCCATCCCTCTTCCACCCCACCAGAACGTCACTGGTAAAGGGGGAAGGTTTGCTCCTTCCCAGGCCCTGGTATCACCACAAGGGTAAGTTCCAAAGACCAGAAATCCTGTCATACCCAAATAAGGTCTGACTTCTGGTGAAAAGAGCCCCTTCCTGGCCCCAGAGCCCCCCAGGAGCCCCCAGGGGTGGCCCTCCTCACTGATCTCCCCAGCCAGCCTCGATGCCGCCCTCCAGTGTGGATCTGTGAGCGGTAAAGGGTCCTGGAAATTGGCGCAGAGATGGCAATGACAGACAGGGATGGTGGCGGCAGCAACAACCACCACAGCCCACAGCCATCGAGCGTTGACTGTGGGCTGAGCCCTTTTCCTGTGTCCCTCCCGCACACCACGATCCCCTCTTTTCACAAAAGGGGGAGCCAAGGCTCAGTGAGAGCACGCTCCCCAAGTCCACGTGGATGGCTGCGGCTTTCAACGCAGCTCTGTCTCCACGGCTGACCACTTCACCACGTGGTCCCAGGCCAGTGGCCCGGCCTGCCCTACACCCCAGGCCTTGGTTCATCCAATCCCACTCTGACAAACAGAACCTTGGGGAGGCTGGGGTGGGTGGCCCAAAGATTGCTCTCCTTCCTGAGCTCATGTGAGCCGCTGCAGCCACCTGGGCTCTTGCGTATCCTGCTGCCTGGACAGGGAGGCAGCACCCTCCTCTCCTCCTCCAGGAGGCTGGCCAGGGAGACCCTGATTCCCTGCGGGCAACTGGAGAAGTGCCCCTGGGATGTGCGTGACTCATCCCCCAGCTACGGGGCCCTGCCCAGAGGCTAAGACACAGAGGTCCCCTGCTTGTGTCCACTCTGATTTCAGGTGGCATTTTCCAAAGCCTCTTATGGTTTGCAGACTGGGGACAGTTCCAGGGGAAGACAAGTGTGTGTCGCCCTATCGGGTGAGATGCGTGCCTCCCCATCTCCTCCTCCCCGGGCCCTTCGCCGGTCTCATCCAGGCCTGTGGGGAGTTGGGGTCAGCAGCAGGGATTTCGAATCAGCTGCGTCCCAGGCTTCACCGCAGGTCACCACGTCCTGAGCGTCTGTGTGCCACCCTTCTTCTGTGTGCCTTCTATCTAGAGGGACAAGCCCTGTGGTCCCAATGTTGTCGATAAGGAAGCTAAGCTGAGAGAGGTGAAACAACTTGCCAAGACTCACGGTCAGGAGGCAAGGGGCTGGGACGAGCCCGCGGTCCCCGGCTGAGCGCCGGCTGCAGGTGAGATGGCAGGTGCCCCTCCCTCCCAGCCGCGGCCTCCTCCCTTGTGATGGGGACAGCGCATCCTCCACGCAGGGGTGGCTCGTGGCCCCGATGACCGAGGCCCCAAGGAGCCTTGCACTCCACGTGTCACGCTCAGCTCTGCTGGGCGGACCTCAGCGGCATCTCTGCAGGCAGCGCTGAGTAAGAGGTTTCATGATGTCAGCAGGAGAACACGGGCTTTGGACGCCCCTCGTTTCCTGGGTGTTCGTTATGCTCTGACTTCAGTTTCCTCATCTCTAAAATGGGCATGACAACTCCCCCTTTGCAGGATTGCTCTGAGTCAATGAAATAATAGGATTAATCCTTTTCAACCAAACAGTGTAGCTAAATGCAATCGCATCTGCGAGCGTGTGGAGCGCCGTGGCCATCAAGGCCCAGAGCTCCCCTCCCTCACCCAGCGGCTCCTTTCCTGCCTCGTCCTTCTTTCACAGATGAGGAAACAGGCTCAGGAGGTGAAGCGGCTTGTCCCAGGTCAGGCATTAGGTGACACGAAGGGTCAGGATTCAAACCCAGGGCCCAGGCTGCACATGCCTCAGGTGAGGACAACTGGAGACAGAGGGCTGCAGACCCCCCACACACACACAGAGGTGGGAAGAGTGGGGGCTCCCGGCATGACCCTCGGCCTTCTGCCTCCCTCCACTCCCCTCTGCCCAGGCAGGGCCCCTGCATGCCATGAAGTGGCCGGCGCCCGACCTGGTGCCACATGTGTCAAAAAGCCTATTTAGTCTGGCCAGCTCTGTGCCTGCCTGCAGCCCGCCCCTATCTCCCTCCCGGGGGCTGCTGCCTCTGCCTCTGCCTCAGCTGAGCTTTGCGGCCTGCTCCTGGCTCCCAGGGCAAGGTGCCACTCTGAGCAGATTTTCCATGGATTCCTTCCCGCCAGCAGAAGCCTTACCTCCCCGCCTCACACAGCTGCCCCCAGACATTCCCTGATATCGGGGCGTAGGGGTTCCGAGGAAGGACAATCTCAAGGGGCTGCCTCCCCCCTCACCTTTCACATAGGCCCAAGGGAGCCCCCAGTCAGGGATTCCAGGTCCGGGATGGTCACAGTGCCTCATCTGCTCTCCCCAACCACAGCTGCTCCCCAGATGAACTCCTGGTGCTTAAATGCACACCTCCCAGGAACAGTTGCTTGGAGACAGGGACCACCTACCCCCAACGAGACTTTCTTCTCAGGACAATCAGAAGAATCGAGTGAGGGACACACTAGAGAAAAAGCCACAGCCACCCTGGGTGTTTTCTACTGGGAAGATATCCTCAGGGTTTGTTTATACACGAAGATCTCAAAAAGAATGCTCCAGGGCTTTTCCACAAGGTAAATATTCCTGGGGATCCTCAGAGAGGGAGAGAAACAGAAATAATAACAACGGTTCCCATTCATTGAAACTTAATATGTTCAACTCTTCATAAACATCGCCCTGTTTACCTGTTCCGGAACAATTTCACAGACGAAGACACTGAAAAGTGTGGTTGCACAAGGCTAGGGGACATAACTCCCCTAGCCGCTTCCACTTCGGGGGTTCCTTTTATGTGGAATCCAGTGTGACTGGGGCCCCCGGGAGCTGTACGACTCACTGGGAATCTTAGGATTTGAACCAGATGCCTAGCTTCAGACCCAGCTGGTTTAAGCACCGCCCTGAGTGCCGGCCAGCCCAGACAGGTGGGCTCTCGCGGGGGGCCGGGAGCTGTCCGCACATCCCCGCTACCTGGCTCCTGCAACGCCTGCCTCCCCGGGGTGGGGGAGGGCCACGCAGGCACGCGGGCGGCTGCTCCACGCAGAGCTGGGAGGTCCCGCCAGCCCTGGGTGCCTGCAAATGTGCCATCCTGGCCAGGGCCATTTGCCCCGAATGATAGATTTCTTCAGAGCAGCCCCTGGCTGACCCCTTTTGCCGCAGGGGCAGAGGGGGCTGGCCAGGGCATAGGACTGGCCAGGATCTGCTGTGTGCCATCAACCCTCCCAACGCTGGGATCCATTAATATGCCCATGTTAAAGGGCCCCGAGAGGTCCCCTTTGTCACTCACACAGCAGTAATGAAACGACAGTCTCAGGGCCTGCCCTGGACGCTCTTTCACTACAGCGCACACTAGTGCCAGCTCTCCTCAGGGCTTCCCAAGGAGCAGGGAATGAAACTGGGTCCTCCCTGCCCTGCTCGAGATCATGCCTCAAGGAGGAAAATGCACCCCCACTCCCGCCCAGGGACCCTGAAGCTTCAGAGAAAGGAAGTGCACCTGTAACACTAACTTAACAACCCTCATGTGACAACAGTGGTGTCTGTCTCTTCCTGAGCGCTCCCTTTGCACTGGGCACTCTTCTAAGCAGTGCTCTAATTCAATATTTATGAGTTAATTTAATCCTCAACTGCCGGAGCCCAGTGTAACTACCGTGCCGATTCATAGATGAAATCACTGGGGTCCAGAGAGCAAAAGCAACTTGCCCAGGGTCCCACAACTGGGACTTGAGGAAGAACGAGGCACCACGAGCTTTGCTTTCTCAGTTGGGTTCATGAGGGCTCTGTCTGGACCCCACTCCCACATTCATTCATTCATTCATTCATTCATTCATATATTCACTTCCTCACCATTCACTTGAGGCTACTCAGCGTCCCCCACTGCGACATGGGGGCTCCCCAGGGGAGCAGGACATGACTCAGCCCCAAGGGGCAGCTCTGGGCCCTGGTGCACGGTCCCCCCACAGCCACGCTCCCTTTTTCCCATGGTGATACACTGTAGCCGGGCGCATGCCTGCATCTCGAGCTCGGTGTGGGGTTGGGGGGGAGATGTGCACCCATTATTTGGCACGTGGGTTTTTATTAGATCAAACAAAGGGAGGAGGGGCTTGAGCTATTGTGCACTGTGATTGGTTGGTAAACAATTAAATCAAGAATTATAAGTGAGCTGTTGCGATAGGCTGCAGGAACATTTAAAATACAGATGTGAGTTGGCCTGTCGAGGCCCTGAACTGATGGGGCGGCTGTTTCCCTGCCCTGCACCAGGACCCAGAGGCACCCGGGGTCTTCGAGGTGTGTCCCTGCCTCTGACCTGCCTCAGCTGGCACAGCTCCCCGGCCCCACCCCACCCAGTCTGTCCCGGGAGAGAGGAAGGAGGTTCCAGGTAGTTTAAATCGCTGTACCGTGGGGCTCCTTTGTTACAGCTGCTAGGCTGTGCATTGTGAATACTCTGCTGACACAGTCTCATTGTCTGCTCCTGCCCCTTCTTTGGTCATTCATTTATTCAGTGAACTTTTATCAGACACTACTAGAGGCCAGGCACCTTTCTGCCACTGGGGATGCAGGAGTGGCCAAAACCCAAAATGCTGCAGCCGCTGCTGGTCTCCTGCCTTCCCCTCTCACTGCCCGTTCCCCCCACTCTCAAATCAACATGCTCTCGGGCCTGATGTGCCAGCGAAGGGAGGAGGGTGCCAGGCAGAGGGAAGAGCAAGTGGCAAATAACTCTGGGGGGTTGTGGGGCAGAGAGAAGGGGACAGGGCTGGAACCGAGGATTCAAGGGGCGGGGGTCGGGGATAAGGTGGGAGAGGAAGTCAGGGGCAGGTTTATTACCTGGTAGGCCACTTTGAGGAATTTGGGTTGTATCCAAGTATGATGGCAAGCAATGGAAGGCTTAGCAGAGCGGAGATGTGATCTGATTTATGTCTTAAAATGATTATTCTGGCTGCTGCATAGAGAATTGATTTGAGGGTGGGGAGAACGGCAGTGAGAGGGGAAGGCAGGAGACCAGCAGCGATTGCAGCAGGAGAGGGGAGTGATTATGGTAGAGTCAGGTGGGGGCATTGGAAGAGAGAAACACACCATGTTGGGATGCATTTTGGAGCAGGACTTTCTGCCCCCGAGGCAATGCGGAAAGGCAGTGCCCAGGAAGTACACTTTCTGCAGAGAGACAGAATTTAAATCCAGATCGATCTGCCTCAAAGTTCAGGCGCATTGCTGACACCCCAAATGTCCCCATTACAGATGTTTCCCTGCAGAGATGTTTGCAGACCCGAACTCCCCTTGTGCACCATGGTCACCAAACACACTCCCCTGCAGAGCCCTCACCCCATGCCTAGCATCTTCGCTCACGATGCTGCCCAGCTCCCTGAACACGAAGGTGCTGGTGGGCCCCAGAGGCCCCCAGAGGTCGGACGACCAGGACCAGCAAGAGTCCTGGACGACAAGATCTGCAGGGGAGAGGAGAGAAAGGCATGCAAGTTCAAGACCCCAGTTCCGGCCTCCAGATTTCCTGAGGGCCAAGGGTGGGGTGGGTGCAAAATGGCAGCCAAGGAGAGGAAGAAAACGCGGACAAGATGAGCAGCTCCACATCCCGAGGCTCTGATCTATATAAGGAATTGTGCAAAACAGTCTATGTGCCGTTGTTGTTTTTAATTTCCTCTTGGGCCCCGTAACCGGGGCAAGGGTGACCCCTGCCTGAGAGGTGAGCGGCACCCGGTCCTCACCTTACCTCCACGCCCTGCTCTCAGGACACGCCGCCGAGCTGGCTGCTGGCTGGCATAGCCATTCACCACCGATTTAAATAAAGAAAACCAATGCCTTGTCTGTACTCCTTCGTTCATTCATTCACCAATCATTGCCAAGTGCCTACTCTGGGGAACCACCGCATTAGACACTGGGTATCCATTGGCAAAAGAAACAAACGTGGCCCCACCCTCTGGAGCCCACAGACTGGTGGGAGAGGCAGGCAGTAACCAAGTAATCACACACACAAGAACAAAGACTGACTCCTGTGCTAACTGCTTCCACGGGGAGGCATTTCATGTCAAAAGAGTGTACAATGTGGAGATTTGGCGTGGTCTGTGAAGGTGTCCTGGAGAAACTGAACACTGAGCAGGAGGCTGAAGGAAAGATGGGTGTCAACCAGGCCGAAAAAAGAGGAGGCAATGGCGGACTGCCCAGACCAAAGGACAGCATATGCTGGTGGGGTGTGGGGTGGTACACAGTGGGGATGCAGGACTGGGGTGGGGGCATGGGTGGCTAGATGGGAATGGGGGGCAGGCTCAGGCAGCAGCTGGAGAGGTGGGCAGAGGCCAGGCCATGGGGGGACTCCTGGACTATGATGGTGATTGTGGGTTTTACCCGCAGAGCGACAGGGAGCCCCCGGGGTTTAAGCCAGGGTGGGAGGGAGCCATGCTATGTGCAGTCTGTATTTCTAGCAGCTTTGCATTGAGGGATCCAAAGTACAAGACTCCTTGTGGGGAGGCCCTTGGAGAAAGAAGTTTGTCAGCATCTGCTGCTTTCTTGTGACAGACCCATTTGTGAGGCCTTTAGACACCCACGTAGAGCTCAAGAAGATCTGAAAATAAGAGGAGGTAGACAATGGAGGAGCAGGATTAGAACTCAGGTCTCAATCCTGAGTGAATGCAGTCTCCTGAGTGAATGATGATTCACACAATGTGACCCTCACAGCAGGACAGAATCCTGCCACTGTCCCCACTTTATCTGTAGTCAGTCTGGAAAGTAGTACCTAAGTAGGAGACGAAGAACATGCAAAGGGGTAAAGGACTTGGTAAAATGTCATGATCCCTCCTTGGGCTGAAACCAAGTTGTTTTTCTCCTTGTTTTCCAAATTAACTCAGCATTCCAAATGAATTCAGAGAGAATTAGTAGGGGGACCCTTTCATGTGGATTAGAAGTCATAAATTGCAATTTGCTGAGTTGCAAGAAGGCAGAGAATTGCTCCCCACCTCCTCCCACTGGGCACCACCCCGGAGGGTCTGAAAGAGAGAGAAAACTCTTGGGACTGTTCCTAAGTAGGTTTTGGGTTTCATGCGTCAGACTCATTGAAGGACAAGAGGATTTGAAAGCAGGAAAATGGCCAAAGGTTGGTAGGGCTGATGCCATGGGGAAGAAGGCTGAACCCAAAGACGGAACGATTGAGGGGCTCTCCTGGGACCTAAAGAGCTAAAAATATGGGGAAGGCCCTTCCCAACATGCTTTGTTGACAAGCTCTCTAAGATGGAGTGTGGAGAAGGGGAGCCTAGCTGCTTCCAGCAAAGAAAGAAAAAAAGAAAAGACTCTCTTCATAGCTGGATCTGAGGAGTTTTCTCTTTGGAAGTGGTAAAGACACAACCGGGGGTCAGAGATAAGAGGGAAACATACTGAGATCTAAGAGATTGGTTCCCATAAGTTTAACAGTGCTGTAGTTCTCAGGTGGCCCTGCTGGAAGCATCTCTTCAAGCTGACTTGAAGGCAACATGTAGGACAGAGCCTAGATTAACATGGCACTTTCCCAAGGGACACTTGGGGTTCCACTGTTCGTATCTATTCTTGGATCTAGAATGATATGGAAGAACCTTCAGGAAAACAGCACTAAGGGACAGGAGGGGTTTGTGCAACTCTGGGGCTGCCAGTGGGTTGAACACATCATCTGAGAAGGGGGGTGTGGAGGTCTGCCCTGGAGTGGGCTGCCCGTTCACGGTGGTTACAGGCAGGCCCACTAACTGTGTGGGCAGAGTGTGGGAGCAGGAACTCGTGCGCCTCGGGGTCCTTCCTTAGTCCTCCTGATTTCGTCCCCTCGTCAGGTTTGGCTCTCCAGATGTGGACCTCTACTTCCTCTTGTCTCCTCTTACTTTAAGAGTAGCAGACTTTACTCACTGCAATACTTGGAATGACCCAAGCTCCCCACAATCTCCCCCACCCTCTGCTGCTGGGACAAGTTGAACAGCCAAGAACCCTCAGTCAGGACAGCGAGTTGAAAACTGTCTGAGCAGAGGTGACAACCCAGAGGCCCATAGTGCTTCTGTATGAGAAATTTGCCTTGGGAATAATTGTTTTAGTTTTCAAAAAACCACTGCTAAAAATCTTGCACAAGGCTAGTTCAACACAAGAAAATCAATCAATGTAACACACCACATCAATAAATCAAAGCAGAAAAACCACATGACCATCTCAATTGATGCAGGAAAGGCATCTGACAAAATTCAACATCCTTTCTTGATGAAAACACTTCAAAAGACAGGAATAGAAGGAAACAACTTCCTCAATGTGAGGAAAGAAATATGTGAAAAACCCACAGTTAGCATCATACTTCATGGGGAAAGACTGAAAGCTTTCTCCCTAAGATCAGGAACAAGACAAGGATGCCCACTATCACCACTGTTATTCAACATTGTGCTGGAATTCTAGCCAGAGCAATTAGACAAGAAAAAGAAATAAAAGGCATCCAAATTGGAAAGAGGAAGTAAACTTTTACTGTTTGCTGATGACATGATACTATATGTCGAAAATCCTGAAAAATCTACAGCAAAGCTACTAGAGCTAATAAATGAGTACAGCAAACTGGCAGGGTACAAGATCAACACTCAAAATTCAGTAGTTTTCTTACACACTAGTAATGAGAAATCTGAGGAGGAAATCAAGAAAGAAATTCCATTTACAATAGCAAGCAAAAGAATCAAATATTTATGAATAAATTTAACCAAGTCCACTGTGTCAGTTTGAAAGTATTATGCACCCCAGAAAAGCCATGTTTTAATCCTGATCCAATCTTGTGGAGGCAGCCATTTCTTTTAATCCTGAGTCAGTAATATAGGTTGGAAACTTTTGATTAGATTATATTCATAGAGATGTGACACCCCCAATTGTGGGTGTGAGCTTTTGATTAGATGAAGATGTGACTCTACCCATTCTAGGTAGGTCTTCATTAGTTTACTGAATCCTTTAAAAGAGGAACCATTTTGGAGAGCAAGCCAGAACCAAAAGAAACCTTAGAGCTGATAGAGACAGAGCTGATAGAAACTTCAGAGCAGAGCTGACACAGATGCTGACACTGGAGAACAGAGACATGGATGTCTGGAAATGCTTGGAACCCAGCAGACATCACCATGAGATTTTAAGCAAGCCAGGACCTGGAGAGAGCCAAGGGAAGCCAAGAGATGAAAGCCAGCCCTGGAGAGGCAAAGTGAGGAACCCCCACAGGAACAGAGGCTGAAAGCAACAGAGCCCAGGAGCAAGGGACCAGTAAGGGACCAGCATGACTTCCCAGCTGACAGAGGTGTTTCAGATGCATCAGCCTTTCTTGGATCAAGGTATCTTTCCCTGGATGCCTTAGTTTGGACAGCTTTATAGGCTTAGAATTGTAAAGTTATTGCTGTAAAATTATTAAATTCCCCTTTTTACAAGCCATTCCACTTCTAGTATATCACACTCTAGCAGTTTGCAAACTAGAACAGTCACAAAAGACCTATACAAAAAAAACCTACAAGAAATTGCTGAAAGAAATCATAGAAGACTTACATAAATGGCAGGGCATACCATGTTCATGGATGGAGGACCAAAAATAGTTAAAATGTCCATTCTTCCCAAATTGATTCATAGATTCAAAGCAATACCAATTAAAATCCCAACAACTTATTTTGCAGAAATAGAAAAACCAATAACCAAATTTATTTGGAAGGGCAGGACACCCCAAATAGCAAAAACTATCTTGAGAAAGAGGAATGAAGTGGAATGTCTCACACTAAGTGACTTTAAATCATATTACAAAGCAACAATGATCTGAGTGTTCAGAAACAGACCCTCTCATCTACGGGCATTTGATCTTTGATAAGGTGGTCCGGTCAAGTGAACTGGAACAGAGCAGCCTCTTCTGTAACTAGTGACTGGAGACCTGGATATGCATATGCAAAAGAATGAAGGAGGACCCACTTCTCACACCCTATTCAAAAGTTAAAAATTAAGTCAAGGGCGGGTCACAGTGGCTCAGCAGGTAAGAGTGCTTGCCTGCCATGCCCGAGGACCCAGGTTCGATTCCCGGTGCCTGCCCATGTTAAAAAAAAAAAAAATTAAGTCAAACTGGATCAAAGACATTGGCGCTAAGACCAGTATCTTAAACTTTTAGAAGGAAACGTAGGGAAATACGTTATAGATCTTGTAGGAGGTGGTGGTTTCCTAGACTTTACACCCAAAGTGCAAGCAATGATAAATAGATAAATGGGAACTCCTCAAAACCAAACACTTCTGTCCATCACAGAACTTTGTGAGGAAAGTAAAAAGGCAACCTACGCGATGGGAGGCAATATTTGGAAACCACATATCAGGTAAGGGTTTAAAACCCAGAATATATAGATTCTACAACTTAATAACAAAAAGACAAACAACCCAATTCAATAATGGGCAAAAAAGAGGGGAAAATAAATGTAACAAAATAAGGTACCTGGCCAAGAAAGTTCAAATAGAGTCGAGGGTCTATTATGGAGCCTACTTTTATTCAAGCTTTAGCTAGATATTGCTAATTGCCACAGTTTGCCAAACACCAACTAAAACCATTCCTGTTAACCCTAAATAATACCTTGGGCTCTCTCTGAGAGCCTACAAAATTTCCAATACTAAACTACATTCCAATAACCTACATCCTCCAGATGGGTTCCTAGGCCAAGATCTCCAAACCCAGAGGGGCCAGTATCTCCAAGAACATCAACTAGTTCCATCCCCCTATTGACACCTCTTTCTAATATGAAAAAGTTAGAAAGGTAGAGCCCAAATACCCCTAAAGATTAGGAGAAGGATCAAAGGAGAAGGAGGAGTTATAACAAAGAATATAGAATTTAACAAATGAGTATGACTGCTGAATCATTATACTGATATTTCTTCTTAAGTCTCCTGTGTTTTGGAGCAGATAGAACGAAAAACCTAAAATTGTGGAACAGTAACCCATACCAGATTCTGAAATCTGTTCTATAACTACTTGCTACAATGTACTTTGAAGTTTCATTGCTTTTTTAACATTTATTTCATAATAAAAGTGTTCTAAATAAATGGGCAAAACCATGAACCAACACTCTTCCAAAGAGGAAATACAAATGGATCAAAAACATAGAAAGATGCTCAACTTCACTGGTTATCAGGGAAATGCAAATGAAAGCCACAATGAGATACTATCTCACATCTACTAGAATGGCTACTATCAAAAACCAGAGGGCGGGCAATGGTGGCGCAGTGGCAGAGTTCTTGCCTGCCATGCCGGAGACCCGGGTTCAATTCCCAGTGCCTGCCCATGCCAAAAAGAAAAACCAAAGAAAAACATAAACAGAAAACTACAAGTGCTGGAAAGGATGTGGAGAAAGAGGCACACTTATCCACTGTTGGTGGGAATGTAAAATGGTGCAACCACACTGGAAGGCAGTTTGGTAGTTCCTCAGGAAGTTAAGTATAGAATTGTTATATGATCCAGCAATCCCATTACTAGAGATTATTTGGAGAAATTGGAGGCAAGGACACAAACGAACATTTGCACATTGATGTTTATAGAAGCATTGTTCATGATTGCCAAGAGATGGAAACAGTGCAAATGCCCATCAACAGACGAGTGGCTAAACAAGCTGTGGTATATACATACAATGGAATATTATGCAGCTGTAAGCAGAATATAGTCACGACGCATGCAACAACATGGATTAAATTTAAGGACATTATGCTGAGCGAAATTAACCAGAAACAAAAGGACTAATATTGTATGGTCTCACTAATATGAACTAACACTAATGAGCAAATTTTGAGAGCAAATTTTAAAGTTGAGAACACAGGTTATCAGGAGATAAAAGAGGGCATCTGGTGCTGAAGGAGTACAGAATGTCCAATAGGATTGATTGTAAAGATCCAAAATGGATACACACATTTACTAACTGATGGTAGCCAATATTGTAATGAAGCTGAGTGTGAGTATAATGGAGGGTGGCGGACTAAGGGCATGTATGACACAAGAAAGAAAAAGAGAAAAATTGAAACACTCAAATGTAGCGATGCCTAGAATGAATAACGATTGTGATTAAATATACTAAATATAAGAAAGTTTTTGCATGAGGGAGACAAATGAATGTCAACATTGCAAGGTGTTGAAAACAGGATGGTATAGGGAAAAAATACAATCAATGCAAACTGGGGTCTATCTGTAGCAGTAACATTATAAAAGGCTTCCATTGACTAACAAAGGCAAGATGCCAAAGCAAATGTCAATAAGCAGGGGTATGGGAAAGAGGTATGGGATTCTTTGCAGAAGAAAGGGAAATATCCTCATGTAGATTGTGGTGGCATGGCTATGTCATTATAACAGGAACCACTGATTTTTTACTTAGGTTGAATTATATGGTGTATGAATACTACTGCCAAAAAATGAACAGAAAGATACAAGTGATGGAGAAAATGTGGAGAGAGAAATGCACCCATTCACTGTTGGTAGGGAAACTGGGAGGGGCAGCCCCTCTGGAGAGCAGTGTGGTGTTTCCACAGGAGGGTAGGTATGGGGTTGTCATGTGATCCTGCAACGCTGCTGTTAGGTACATAGTTGGAGGAACTGAGAGTGGGGACACAAACGGGCATTTGCACACTGTGTTTATGGAAGCAGTGTTGTGATGTGCAATGGATGGAGGTGGCCTAAGGGTACATGGACTGAGGAGCAGAAGAAGGAAATGTGGTATACGCAGACAATGGAATACCGGGTGGCTGCGAAGGGATGACGCTGTGAGGCATGCACCTGGGTGAATGGACCCTGAGGACACCATGTTGAGTGAAATAAGCCAGAAATGAAAAGACAAATATAATGCCTCACTAGTTTGGATTAACTATAATGTGCAAACTCTGAGAACTGAATCCGAGAGCATAGGTTCTCAGGGGAAGGCCTGTTGTAAAGAGTCCTAGACTGTAAGCTCTTACAGCAGTCACATCTATTCTGAAGTGGCAACTATTATTTCTAAATCCTGACATGCTGAGCTTTTTGTGTATAACCTGATCATTCCCTGGAACTTCAGGCATCTATGTGACACCTGAGACTCAGAGCTAGAGTTCTGCACCTGTGAAAGTCAGCATTACCCCATACAGCAACTGGTAAAAAACAGTGGAAAAAGTGATCAGACTTCAATTCGAGATAAGAATAAAGCTGATCTGGTTAGGACTAAGGTAAATCAGAATAAAGAGTAAAGGATGATATGGAATATATATTAAAACTTCAACTTCTGTGTGAGGCCAAAGGAAGAGATGTTTATGTGGTACAAAATTTATATTTTTCAGTAGCACAATATCTAAATTAACTTGTCTGGTTAGCTTATTCGCACACCATAATTACACGGAAACTTGAGTAGGGAGTGAGATCTTGTTGGTTTGTACAGGTTAGTGCGATGCCCATGATACATCCCAGAGTAATCTGGGCAGAAGATTAAAAAAAAAAAGTATTTGCAAAGTCCCCTTGAGGGACTGGGGAAACAGCTGGAAATATTAAACTTCCCAGACTGGGGAAGACCTGATGTTCTTGTAAGCATTGGGGACTGCCAAGCTGGTGGGCCAGACCCTTGATCTTGGGGCTGGCCCCTACGAAACTTATTCCTGCAAAGAAGAAGCTGTCTACCTATGATTACACCTAAGAATCACCCCTAGAGAACCTCTTTTGTTGCTCAGATGTTGTCTCTCTCTCTCTAAACCAACTCTGTAGGTGAACTCACTGCCCTCCCCGCTCTGTGGGACATGACTCCCAGGGATGTAAGTCTCCCTGGCAGTGTGGGAAGGACTCCCAGGAATGAGCCTTGTGCTGGCATTGTGGGATTGAGAAAGACTTCTTGACCAAAAAGGGGACGTTAAATGAAACAAAATAAAGTTTCAGTGGTTGAGAGATTTCAAATAATCAAGAGGTCATTCTGGAGGTTATTTTTATGCAGTATATAGATACCCATTTCCAGTTTTTAGGTTTTGGAGTAACTAGAGAGAAATACTTGATACTGTTGAACTGTAACTCAATAGCCTTGATTCTTGAAAATGACTGTATAACTATAGAGCTTTTACAGTGTGACCACGTGATTATAAAAACCATGTGACTGGTATGCCCTTTATCCAGTATATGGACAGGTGAGTAAGAAAATAAAGACAAAAATACATAAATAATAGGGAGCATGGGGGATGTGCTGGTTTGAAAGAATGATGTGCCCTAGAAAAGCCATGTTTTAATCCTCATCCATCTTGTGGAGACAGCTGTTTCTCTTAGTTCCTATTCAGCACTGTAGGTTGGAAACTTGATTAGATTATCTCCATTACAGATGCGACTCGCCCAATTGTGGGTATTAAGCTTTGATTAGAGGGAGATGTGACTCCACCTATTCCAGGTGGGTCTTGATTAGTTTATTGGAATCCTTTCAAAGAGGAAGGATTCCTAGAAAGAGCAGCAGAGCTATCGGCAGAGCCACGAGAACCACAAGAGCCCACACAGCCAGAGACCCTTGGAGAGGAAGAAGGAAAACGCCCCCAGGGGGCTTCATGAAACAAGAAGCCTGGAGAGAAAGCTAGTAGATGCCACCATGTTTGCCATGCGCTTTTCCAGCAGAGAGAGAAACCCTGAACGTCATCAGCCTTCTCAAACCAAGGTATCTTTCTGCCTTCGATCGGACATTTCCATAGCCTTGCTTTAATTTGGACATTTTCACAGGTTTAGGACTGTAAACTTAATAAATTCCCCTTTTTAAAAGCGTTCCATTTCTGGTATATCACATTCCAGCAGCTTGCAATCTAGAACAGGGGATATGGGATGTTTACGAGGTTCTTTTTTTAACTTTTATTTTTATTTTAATTTTTTTATTTTTTGGAGTAATGAAAATGTTCCAAAACCTATTGTGATCATGAATGCACAGCTATGTGATGACCCTGTGAACCACTGACTGTACACTTTGGTTAATTATATGGCATGTGAATTATAATATATATCAATAAAACTGCATTAAAAAAATCCTGCACTGAGTCATCACTGGATACCAAAACTAGTGTGTGAAAATTTGAAGACTGATAGGATATTTGCAGATTCTCAAAGTATCTCTCTCTAGTTAGTAATTACAAAATGAACAATAGTAATTTTACAGTAGAGGAACCTGACGGACACCACTTACACAAGCGAACAAAGCCTACACCATAATGGGGCATATAACAATTGTTATAGTTGTCCTGATATAATACACCTAGAAAGACACAACATCACTTCTCCAGTGTTCCTGCCAAAAATGCAAAACCAAATCTGTGCATCAAAGACATCAGACAAACCTCAATTGAAGGACATTCTACAAATAACTGGCCAATTCTGGGAAAAGGCCAGTGAAAGACTGATGATATGTTCCAGATTAAAGGAGAGCAAAATGCATAATAACTAAATGTAAGGAATGATTATGGATTGGAAACTGGATAGGAAATGATAATGGCAACTTACTTTCAAATGATTCAGAAAACCAATAGTCAAATGTGTAGAGAGAGTCCGATAAAGCAAATGAGGCAGACTGTTAACAAGAAGTGAATCCAAGTGAAGGGCATTTGGGATTTTTTTATTCTATTCTTGCAACTTTTCTATAACTTTGAGATTATTTCAAAAAAATTAAAAAGTCTTATAAAAGTCTAGGGAGCCACAATATTCCTTATAAAATGATCCATGGAACAACTTCTTTCATTTTCTTAGGAAGAAACACTTCTCTCCAGCCTAAATGTCAACGTGCTTCCTTTCACTACACAGTGAGAACTCTGTAACCCATCACTTTCCATTTTTGCCTTGACCACTAGGAAGCCATTCCATGATTCAAGGAGGTATCTGTTTAGACAAGTCACTTAACTACTCTAAGTCTTGGTCTTCTTTAGTTATGAACTGGATAAAATAATGGTACCTACTGCTGAGGCTTTTGTAAGGACGTGACGTGCTCAACACAGTATATGATGTATTGGAAGCACTCCATTTTATTGGTATTATAGTTATCATTTATTATTGTTACATTGCCTATTACTCAAACCCTAAGTCAGCTTGCAGCAGACTCATGTGAAAGTAGGAAAACTTAGAGCTTGCAAGAGAGAAGACTTTTTCCATGTGTACATTATCAATACATCCGAGGCTGTAAGGCCTCACCATAGGACATTCCATGTGCTCTCAAAATATGGTCACAGTTAGTGAAGGCAATTGCTGTAGAGCCAGTAGGCCGATTCAAATTCCCACTCCACCAACTCACTCACTAGGTAAGTGTTTGACTCAGGAAGGACCAGGTTATGCTACAATACCAAACATCCCTCAAAGACTGCAGGGCTTAAAACAAGGTTCATCTCTCACTCACACTATGTGTTGTTATGAGCTGCTGGGAGCTCTGTTCCATGGTTTCCCTCCCCCAGGACCAAGACCGATGGAGTCTGACCATCTGAAATGCCACCAGCTGCCTTGGCCATGGAAAGGCATGAGGCACTCATGTTTTTTGGCCAAAGCAAATACCTGGCCACATCTAATTCCAAGGGAAGTATGATCCTACCATGTTCCTTGAAGAAAAACCAGAAATATTTAGTGATCAGCATGGATGACCAGCATAATACCCTGAGCAAGTTCTTTATCTTCTCTGAGTATCAGTTTCCTTCTTGTAGAAGGGGAAAGAATAATACCTCCATCTCAGCAGAGGTGTAAGGAAAGAAGCATTAGGCAGAGTCATGATAGCTATCTGCTATAGTCATTGTCCTCCTGGCCACCAGCCCCCGACTGTCCCAAAAGAGCAACATTGTCCTTCTTGTGGCTATGGGTCGGGAGGGAGGGGGCACATGGTGATAGAGCAGCTAGATCAGATTAGATCGATGACAGTTGACAGATGACAGATGTAGATGATGGGTGGACAGATAGCAATGGATAGAGAGAGAGACAGATGATAGAGCAGGAGGAGGAGGATTGTGTTGGTAGATAGATAGATAGATAGATAGATAGATAGATAGATAGATAGATAGATAGATAGATAGATATAGATAGATTAGATAGATAGATAGATAGATAGATAGATAGATAGACAGATAGATAGATAGATACCTAGTAATTAGAAGTCTGTCACTTTTTAGGAAAAGTAAAAGCCAAGAAAGCCACAATAAGAAATAGAGACAATTCGTCTCAAGGGTACAGAGTTAAGATTCATCTATTTTTTTACTCTAGGCCCCACTGGGTTTCAGACCTATCTGGCATGCAGTAGTCTCCAAACAGGACTGCGCTTTTGCAAAATTTTTATTTATTCGATATGCCAAGCCCTGCGAGCTAGGAGGGTTGGGAGAGGAAGATAAATTTGTAACTAAACTCCAGGGTAAGAGTTGGCAAAGAGATGAGAGTACAGCACTGAACAGGGGCTGAAGGATGAAATCTGCACCAGCTTCCGGGTCCACACTGGACACCTGGACATCTGGGGTCAGGGACGGGCAATGGGACAATGACCTCATTCCCTGCAGTGTGGGACCTGGCATCCCCTAGCCTACTGGGCAGGCTGGGGTCAAGGCACCAGGGGTGGTGGCATCAGCTGCCTTGGCTTTGGCCCCCAGCTGCAGCCAGCTCAAGACCAGACTCAGAGCTGTTTCTAGGAGGATACGGGGGACGTGCCATCTCTGGGTTCAAATTCAGACTGGGCCCCAACCAGCTACTGCTCCAGCTGCACACAGCGCCTCCCTATGGGACAGAGGAGAATTTTTAACTTTCTTCTTTCCTGGTTTATCTCAATTGCCCATTTTTTTCTCCAGTTAGTATGTAATTACTAGTACTAATTTTTTGAAGTGGTTTTTAAACATACCTACAGACCATGGATTCATTTACACCAGTATTTCACAAATTTCAGTCACCTCTTAATCATATTCACAATTTTTACATGCATACTATTATTTAATTACTATTTGCTTTCAATTCATACTTCACTACTCCTCATTTTGTTTTAGCTCAAATACTCCCTTCAGCCTCATTTTATGCAGAGACGTTTAAAAAATGACTGATTTACAATGCTGATTTTATTTTTTCTGCTGCACATTAAAGAAAATGTATAAGGAAAAAAATTTTAAATCATCCCTAGTGGAATGGGCATTTTGCATTTAAAATATACCACTTTGGCCATGTATATGAAGCAGTGTGCTCGGGGGGGGGAAGAGCAGGTGGAGATCTGCAACAAGCAAATTTTGCAACCTTGAAAAAAATTACAGAAGCTCCTAGGACTCGGTTTCCTTATGCACAAGGTGATTAAACAAAGTCCACAGCTTTTAAGGTTGTATGAGGATGAAATGAGATGATGCATATAAAGCACCTCTCACAGAGCCTGTTATTTTATGTCTCTCATTCTTTCATTCCATAACCAGCAGTTAAGGTGCATGCTCACTGCTATGGAGGATTTACAAGTGAATAAGACACTATCAAAGCCAGGTAATTTGCAATCCAGCGTTGCTGTATAAATATACCTAGAACATAGAGCAGGAAAGCCTTAAAAGTCTCGTGAGCAACCCAGGTAAAATGCAACGAGAGTTTGAAGAAGGGAAAACAATTTCCTGTGGGAGACCAGGGAAGGCTTCATGGAGGAGGTGCCTTTTGAGCTGGGCCATGAAGGCTGGGCAAGGTCTGAGTGTGAACAACTGCAGGGAGGGCAGTCAAGAGGAATGGGAACAGCTGAAGCAAAATCAGAGAGGCAGGAAAAGGCACATCCCTTGTCCTCTGAATTGCCCCAACATTTGGAAACAGAAGCCTCTCTTCACTGTCATCCTCAATTTTGGTGAAGGGTTGCCCCTGGGGCTTAGCGGTCTGGGTGGGCCACCAACATTCTCTTGGATCTTTAAATTATCCCATAGAGCCATGCCTGCTCACCAAAGCCCCTCTGCCCTCCTCTGCCTGCCATTTCCTTGTCTGGTCGTTCTAGGTCCACTTGGGGCTTCCTATCTAGACGTCAGGGAACCTGCAAGGTGACAGGGACGTTCCGTCTGGGAAAGGATGCCTTACAGGGACCTAACCCCGTCTTCCTACGTCTGTCTTGAGGACGAGGAGGATGGAGGAGGCTATCTGACAAGCAGAGCTGTCCCACTGCCTCCTGTGCTGCCCCTGAGGGGCCACCGTCTCCCCTGGGGACAGGTGAGAAGAGCATCTGGCCTCCATAATTTTGGAGTTCTCCCTGCTTTGGAGTGGGGTTGGGATAGCCAAATACTCGGGCCCTTTTGCCTCCAAGACCATTTTTTTTCCTGAAAAGTCACCAGAAAATCTCCCATCGCTGCTCCCTGGTTAAATCAGCTCAACTGTAGATTTGAGCCTCCTTTGGCTGTTTTTAGAAGTCAGAGCCAAGAAAATTTGGAAGCTATCTTCTCCAAGCTCCTAGAGGTCCTGGACAAGGCTTATTTATCTCTGTCCAAGGTCTTAGCACAGCTGGGCACCTGGTGGACACTGGCCCTACATTTCTTAAGTACACTGAGTCTGCTGGCCAGCAAGGGCCAGCAAGGGGCGTGACGCGCCTCTGACATTCTAGAGCCGTCACTGTAAGGGCCTGTAAGGGCCAGGAGTCGCCAGGAGTCACCCTAGCCCGGCCTGGCCCTGCCACCACCTGGCTCCCCCCGCCCTCCTCTCTCCAGCGCTCCATCTCCCTCCAAGAGTTCACATGGTAAAACCTGCAAAGAGTAAATGTCAAGCTGAGAAAGGGAGAGCAGCCCCTCCAAGTCAAGCTCTTTTCCTGGGTCCAGCCAAAGGCCCCCCAAGGCCAAGCAGGGCCCAGAGAGCCATCGTGCCTGGGGGAAGCAACGTCTGTCGCTGGCTCGGCAGCACCACAGAGAAACCTCAAACAAAGAACACAGCAAATACGAAGCGCGCGCGTTTTCCCAGGGGAGCCGGCTCTGGGTATTGCGGTAGCCAGAGCTGGAGCCGAGAAGGGAATTGTCAGCCACAGTGTCTTCTGATGGTCACAATGTCTGTCTTTTCTTTTTTGATCCAAAAGAAAAAAAAAAGAAGAACGAAAGAAAGGAAGGAAGGGAGAGGAAGGGGGCGGCAGTGGGGGGAGAGAGGAAAAAGCGTCCTGGGTAATTGAATTACTGAGCTGGCTCCCGGGCTGAAGTGGACTCCAAAGGGCCTTTGTGCACGGGGCCCGGGGACAGACAGCGCGGGGGGTTCAAAGGGAAGCCGGGGGAAGAGCGCGCGGGGCCGGGGCAGCCAGGAAGCTAACAGGGTGGAATGGGCAAGGAAGCGAAGGGGGAGTGCAGAAATTGAAAGCTGAAGGCCTGCCCTGACCTAGGGAGGCTGCCCTCTCTCCAGAACCCTGGGGAGGGTGGGGCCCGGGGCCACACACACGGGAAGGTCCCAGCGCGGCCGGCGCTGCCCCCGGGAGGCTGCACCTGGCCAGGGAGAGAGTGGAAGGGAATCACACCCACCAAGTGCCCTACTATGCGCCAGGCTCGGGCAAGGCCCCAGCTAGTGGTCAAGTTCCCCTTGGCCCAGGGCAGCGATGAGCGGCATCTGCTGAGCACCCACTGTGTGCCAGGTCCGCAGCACCGTCTCCCCGAGTCCTCAGCACAGCGCGCCGAGGCGGGTGAGGAAACCGAGTCTGAGCTGTGAGTGACTTGCCCAAAGGAGCTGGGTAAGGAAGCTGTGCAGCGTAAACCCACATCCAAGCCCGAGACCTCAACCAGCGCTCTGCTCATCGCCTCACTGCATCCTGACAGCAGGCCCACCAAGAAGGACCAGTTCCCCAGAGAGAGAAACTGAAGCACGGCAAGGCTAACTAACATACCAAAGCTCACAGGGTTGAGCTGGGATTTGAGCTTGTGCAGAACAGCCTTCCATCTTGCCTGCTGGGGCAGGGGGTATCAGCCCCATTGTGTATTTCTTAACAATTTGAGGGCCCTGTCCTGGTCCCAGGGTCAGCCGGGGAAAGGAAGCAGAGAGAATGAGGGCAGGCACGAGCTGCCTGCTGGCAGGGGAAAGCGGAGAGTCAGGTAGGCTCTTGGGGTGTCCTCTCTGCCCAGAACGCCCCTCGGTTCTCACAGACACAGAGCTACCCTTCCAGACACCGCTGTGCCAATGTGGGCTTGCGGTCTGTACTGCTGGAGCGAACACACAGAGATTTAGCATGCAAATAAGGACTCGGGCCACTCTTCTGTCCTCTGAAAATGCTTCAAGCACTTTTTACATGACACTAACAGAACCCACTGCCTAGGGCAGCACTAATCAGCCCTGGCACTGGTGGCAGCTGGGGCTGGATGATGCTTTTCTGTGGGTGTCTGTTCTGTGCACTGAAGGATGCTAAGTAATATCCCTGGCCTCTGCCCTCTAAATGCCGATAGCACCCACCCCACCAAGTTGTGACAACCAAAATTATCTCCAGAAATTGTCAAATTCCTCTAGGGAAGCAAAAACCATCCCTACCTGGGAACCATTGGCCTAGAGTATAAAGCCCAAACTCTGGCTGCTGCTCACTCCCCTGCTGCCTCTCCCTAAGCTCCAACCAAACTGAACACTCTATTCCCAAGCACACCTTGCTGTGCGGTGCCTCAGGGCCTTTGCACATGCTGTCCACATCCCCGGAATGCCCTGAAGACACTCATGCATCTTAAGACCCATCTTCAATTTGCTTACTCCATGAAGCCAACCCAGCCCTTACTTCTGCCCCACCCCAACCCTCTCCAGCTGCGTTAGTGACCCCTCCTCCTGTGATTTCATGACACCTAGAACATTCCTCAGTGCGGTGCTTTTCCAACTGTCTCTCTCCATGTCATCCTGATCTCTCGTCTCTCGGCCCCAAGAATCTCACATGCCTGGTGTATAGCGGATATTTAATACATGTTTGTTGAATGAATACATGTAATGGGTTCATTTCAAATAGCCTTAAGCAGACCTAAGTAAGAGGACTACAAAGTGGGCAGACCCTGTATTTAGCCAATGAGTAGTTCTCAGAAACCCACTAGGTGAACCAGACAGACCCTGCTCCTGTCCCCACAGAGCTCAGCATCTAGTGCAGGTGACCATTAAATGATTGACTAACTGATGATTGACTGACTGGCTGATGGTACTTATGGTGAATGCTGACAATGTGGTGGAGGGTGTGGTGGCCGTGTCTAGTGGAAGGACTCAAGGTACTTGCAGATGGTCAGGAATGCCCTCCTTGGGGAGACTTGGGAGGTGAGCAGACAGGGACCAGAGGAAGAGAAGGGAGGGTGTTCCAGGCAGAGGGAACAGCATGTACAAAGGCCAGAAGGAGCAAGCATGGTGAGGTGGGGGCACGGCCAGGAGAAACGGGTGGAAATAGAGAAAAACAGAGCTGAAGCAGCAGCGCAGCCCCAGTGGCCTCACCAGTAAGGCACGTGGACGTGCTCCTGGGTGTGTGGCCTCTGCCCTAGCTACTGGCTGTGCTGTCGGCGGTTCCTTCAGCAGCCTCTTCCCTGTCTCCCTTGGGAAGCATGACCATTTGGAAGGAAATGGAACACTGGGCAAGTGAGGGAAAAGGGGCAGGAGTGCCAGCAGCAAAGGTGTTGCTTCTGCTTGGACTTGGTCTGCAGTGGCCATGAGGGTGCCTTGTCTGTGCGCCAGAAAGTGAGCAGAGTGGCCATGTCCACCGGGAGCTTCAACGTCCAAGGGCACAAGTCGGAAGGCCCGGGGAGACAGGCAAGGCACCTGTCTCCACTCAGAGGCATGGGAACTAGTCAGCAGACCAGCAAGGACTTGCCCCGCATTGTGTCATTAATGATGCGGATTTCACTGTCTCCATCATGTGTTTGAGGAAAACAGGGACCAAAAAAGGTGAGTCTTTTGCCCAACATCACAAAAGCAGCAGGTGTGGTAGATGAATTCAAGCCAGTGAGAGTCCACAGGCTGGGGGCCTTCCCGAGAGGCTCAGAGAGGGAAAGAGACATGCTTCAGGTCCCCAGATAATCACAATGGGTCACATCTCCTGAGCATGTGGTAAAGCTTTGGCACCATCTGATCTTCACACCTTGTTAAGTTAAATACTATTGACAACCCCATTTTTAAGATGAGAAAACCAAGGTCAGAAAGTTCGGGAAGAGCAGAGGTGGGATTTGAAACCAGGCCTCCTGACAGCAGGGCCTGTTCTTAGCTGTCACGCAGAGCTCCCTTTAGGAAGAGCTGCAGCTAAATCCTGTCTCTCTGGTGCCCAAGATAATGCACAGATGCAGCAAAGCCTGTCTTCCCAGGGCGAGCGTGCAGATTTACACAGACAAACTCAACAGGTTGGCATGCTTCCTGAAATTCATGTATAGTGTCAATGACTGCTCTGGGATCCTCTCTACTCTGGGAAGTTGGAGGAAAAAGAAGGGAGGCTGGGGCCGGACTGGATGGGAATTTGTGGAACAAACAAAACCAAATTTGTTGGCAGAAGGTCTCAGCTTCTCTGTGAAGAGCCAGGGCTGGAGCTCGGGCCCATGAAGTGATGACAATGTCAGTGTCCTCTAAAATACCTAGTGGATCACTTAGAAGATGGTTCCATCCCTCATCCATCCCTCCATCTCTCCCTCTCTTTATCTTTCCCTCCCTCCACCCATCCACTCCTTTCCCCTTTCTTTCTTCCTCCCCCCATGATCCCTCCCTTCCTCTTGGCAGCATCCATCCACCCATACCTCCTTCCGTCCATCTCTCTCCTTTCCTCTTCCCTTCCTTCCCTCTCCTCCATCCAAACATCCATCTGGAGCTCCTACTATATGCCAAGCACTGTCCTAGACACTGAGCACGCAGCAGTGAACAGGACAGATGACATTCTAGTGAGCGGAATGTAAGAAACCAGCAAGTGGGGGAAAGGGTTCTGAGGGGCAATAAATCAGGGAGCAGGGCTCGTGAGCGGACAGGCCCCTCAGGCAATCCGTGGGCCGTCACCAAACCCTTGTGGGGCGCTTCATCCATTGCAGACCCTGTGCGGGGCCTGGGGACCAGCAGACAGGCCAGACCCGTCCCTGCATCAACGAGCTGAGGCCTCTCTCGGTCTGGCAGGGAGACAGCTGTGTGACCATTACAGTCTCAGCTCTGCTCCCTGGAGAAACAAAGCAAAATGGGCCTCAGATGTGTCATTAAAGCTTGGTGCTGGTGGCTATTTTAAGCCCTCATAATCACTCTAAGTGACTAACACTGATTAAGGTTTTATGAGAAATGAGAAAATTCCTCCCTAGCCCCTCCACAGCGGCTCCAAACCACCTCAGAGTCACTTTACTAGCTCACCCAGCCTGGAACCAGGCATGTCTGGCATGCTGTGGACTCATTTTTCCACTGGGTCGCAGGCCCATCCTGGATTCTTTCTGATCACCAAGCTGCCAGCTTCGCCAGCACTGCCGAGCCTGTCCCTGAGAGCTGCTGCCAGAGGCTTGTCCTGAGCTGATGGCTGAGGCTGCTTAGCTATGAGAATTGAAAGCCACCTGGTCTGCAGGTGGGTGCACCTGGCCAGATGTCCTTGCTTGTTGTGTGCACACACAAGGCCAGCCCAAATATGCCACTAGCCCCTCCCTCCCACCTTATACACGTCGTCGGCACTCACGCCCACTTCTCTGCCCCCTTCCCCCGTACACACACCCCTGTCTTGAACACAAGCTTACAAATCTTCCTTAAAGATGGATTTGAACACCACCGTGTGCCAGGATCATTGAAAAACACTGAAAATACAGCAAAGAATCAGGCACGGGGTATGAACGTAGAAGGAGATGAGACTGAAAGGACATCTTAGGGCCAAGCAAAGGAGATTAGACTTTATTCTAAAGCTTCTGGGGTGCCACAGAAAGCTGTTGAGCAGGGGAAGGATGTGGTCAGATATGTGCTTTAAAGACCATTCTGAAGATGGATGGAGGTAAAGTGCTGCTGGAACAAGAGGTTACTTACACCAGCTCTGTAAGTCCAACTCATCTTCCTGAGAGAAAAAGCTACCAGCTCAGGGGAGAGGCCTAGGAGAAGCCTGTGGCATCACATCAAACCCAAAAAGTCCTCAGGCATCTCCCCATGACTGCCAGAAGCAAGTTCCTTCCTGGAAAGATGGAGCCAGAGTTGGAGCTTTCCAACCTCTTCTCACACCATCACACCGTCTCTGCCAATCCTTTCCACGTGCATGCTCTCCTGTTCATGCAGCCTGACATATCCAACAACCCAAAGCCTGAAGGCCTTGTCCATCTTTCCAGCCCTTTGTATGCATCATGACCCTAAGGATGGATGTGGACGGATGGCCGCATGGCTGCATGAGTAGGTCAGACAAATGGATGCATGGACGCGAGAAGGAGAAGGGAAATGATTTGCTGAATGTCCAGTCCCAGTGAAGCCCCCAGGAAGGGCAAGAAGGATGCTTAGGAAGGGCAGGAGGTGACTGAGGCGCCTGAGACCCTTGCCAAGTCCGTAGATTAATGGCCAGGAGACAAATGAAGGAGAAATGAGAAAGGAGAAATGCTGATGAAACAGCTTTGCAGGGGGACCAAGAGGAGCCAGTTTATGAGCCTGTGTCTCTTGTTGTGTCAGCTTGTAAACCCTCCTTGGTTTCCTCTCTGTCCTGAGGCTGGTGCAACCCAGGGAGAGGAATGCCCTTGTCACACTGCGGGGCGTGGGGCCTGCCTTTCCCATGGGCACGGGGTTGGCAATGGCACGTGGCCAACATGGCTTGACTAATCACTAGATCAGTCTCTCCAGCATCCGCCCTACAGGGCGATCGGCCCCAATCCACACACGCACACATACGCACACACGCGCACACAGAAACAAAATAGCATGAAGTTTTCTGGGCTCTGTTGCTGTAAGGGCAAACCCTAGCCTCAGGTTTTTGCACTTAGCAAATCTCTTGGCTTCTCTGGGACTCAGTTTCTCTGCTATGAAATGGAGGGGGTAACGGGGAGAGTAAACTGGCACCTGCCTCAGAGACCATTCGGTTGATCAAGTGCGAGAAAAGACGTGAATGCACTCTACAAACTGTCAAGTGCCGCTTCTGCGTGAGGTGTCAACACCATCGCAGTTACTCTTGCTCTTCCTGTTCTCTGAGGGTGCCAGGGGTTAAAGGAGAGGCCTAAGAGGGAGTAAGGGGGCAAAGGGGCACTCATGGTGCACCCACCCAAGGGCCGCAGGAATCACTGCTGTCTTCCCTGCGGTGCAGCCTGGAAGAGCTCCAGCCCTGTCCTCACAACAGCCAGGGCAAGGGAGCGAGATGAGAAATTATCACAGGTGTCCCCTGTCCTCACACTGATGCCCAGCTTCCTTAGCCCAGCTGGCGAGCCCTCTGGGATTGGCAGCCGTGGACCTGGAGGTTTCCTTTCTCCCCACCCCCCTGACCCCGGAGCCAACAAGAGTCTCAGTGCTCTCTCTGTGCCAGGCACTATGTTTGATAAACCTTCTAAACCTTCTTTCCTTCCTCAACTCTGAATAACAGTTTTTCCTCTCAGTGTTACGGCTTAAATGCCGCCTCTTCAGAGCTTCCATCCCTAACACCCTTGCCAAAGTAAGTCCCACCTGTTATCACTCCAACAGCACCCTGTGTGTTTCCCTCTTAGCACCTATCACCATCTAATTTGTGTGCTTAGTTGTGCACCTGTTTATGATCTCTCCTCTATGTGAACGAAAGCTCCGTTGTGCTCTGGCTCTCTCTAACTCTTGCTCTTCCTCAAGTGCCCCAAACACATTAGTGCCCCAGGGCCTTTGCACAAGTTGTTCCCGCTTCCTGAAAGGCTCTGCCCCAGCTACCCTCAGGGCTGTAATTCAGCTGCCTCTCCAACCAGCTATTTAAAGCAAAAGCCTCTCTCTAAACCCCTATCCTGCTTTGCTTTCTTCAACACTTCTCACCCTAACGTTTTTCTATAACGTTTTTATATGTGTATACTGTGTTTGTTCATTTGTCTAATGCTCCAGGCCCCAAGAAAACAGAGGGTTTGTCTACCTTTTCATTTTGTTCTCTGCTGTCTTCTCTGTGTTCAGCCTGTGCCTGGCTCATCATAAGTTCTTATGTAATGAATGAATCGATGAACGATGGAGTGAATGGGAGATTCAGGAGCAGATAACTAAACAAGACCAGGTTGATGGATGACACAGGGAAAAGCCAAGGCATGGGGGCAGCGTACAGGAGAGGGGGCACAGCTGGAGAAGTGGGCAGGACCTTGAGACTCAACAGCCAGAACTCAGGAGTCAGAATTTGCCATATTCTTCTAGGCGTTTCTCATCCCCTGCCTGTGGTGCCAGCTGTGGTGGGAATTTAAAAGGCTGCACGTGCAGGAACTCCACTGGGTACCTAGCTGTAGGGAGTGCCCGGGCTTCGGGGCCTTGGCCCAGGCCTAGACACTCATCATCACGCGCTAGGTCCCAGCCAGCCTCCTGAACCCCAGAGAAGGTCTCCCAGAGAGGGAGTGGGATATGCCAGCCAGCTAGAGGTTGGCAAACCCAGCTTGGTACCAAGGAATCCACCAGAACCCAGCTCACCGAGGCTCTGAATGGCATGCTAGTTGGGTTGTTGACCTGCCCAAAAGATCATTCAAGCTCTCCCTCCACCTCTGGCCAAAACGCCACCAAGAGACGATGAGTGATCTTTGCAAACACACCCTAAGGAGTCCCCCAGTGAGTCCTGCCCTTTTATAATTTCCTCTCCTTGAATCTGATGGAACTGTGACTTGCTTCTAAGCAGGAGGATATGTCAAAGCTGATGGGGTGTCACTTCCATGATTATGCTTCATATATAAGACTCCATCTCAGTAGACTGGAGAGAGAGAGGCTCTCTTGCAGGTTTTGAAGAGATAACTGTCATTTTGTGAGGGGGACATGTGGCAGGGAGCTGAGGGTGGCCTCGGGGAGCTGGCAGCTGGCCAGAAGACAGAGACCTCAGTGTTACAACTGCAAGAAGACAAATTCTGCCAACAACTTGAAGGGGTCTGGAAGTGGAGCTGGGCCCAGTTAAGCTCCTGGTAAGAACTGCAGCTCCAGCCAATACCGGGATTGAAGCCTGAGAAGAAGATTTGGCAAAATTGAGCCCAAGCATGGAAACAAATATCCAGCTCACAAATGCCAGTAGAATAATAAAAATCTGAGTCTCTGATGATATTGTTTGGCTGCTACATCACATTTATAAATTTCTGCTCCAGATTTTTTTCTTATGCAAGAAAATTAAATGTCTTTATAGTTTAACTTACTGGTAGTTATGTATTAAATTACAGATGAAATCATCTTAACAGAGACAGTGTCATACGTGAGCCTCATGAAGGGGAGGGAAAGTTCTGGAATGGACAGCTCTGCCAGAACCCCATGGGGTTGAAGGGGAAATGACCTCCAGAAGAAATGGAAAGTCTGCTACCAGTAAAAGGAGAAAGATAAGGTTGCTGGGTCAACAAGCTCATAGCTGCCCTTCCCCAGCCCTGTCACCATTTCTCAGTCTCTGGGGCCACATCCGCCTACCTCTTAAAGGAGCATCTTGGGGTACAGGTTACATACAGTGGAGGAGGGTGCCCACAAGGAAGGGCAGGGCTACTTTTCCATGTAACAGCCTGGTAAGAAGTCACAGTCCTTCTATCTGGCCCTATTTTCCATACCCCCAGTGCAAGGCGGTTGCAGTGGCCAGGGTCAGGGTGAATGCAGGGGCCTCCTATTGGAAGTACCTGGGGTCTCTCATCACGCCCATGGAAGTACCATGGGCAGCATTGGCCGGGAAAGTGGGAAATCTGAATTTAAGTCTTGATTTGATGGTGGCCTTGAAGAAGTCAGGAGAGCTCAGTTTTACCACCTGTAAAATGGGGCTAACAATTGGGTCTACATCATAAGATCTTTTGAAGATGAAATAAGAATGTTTGTAAGGAAATAAGAATGTTTGTAACTGACGCTAACCCCTATCTAGTCTGTTCCCCATAAAGCATGTTGCCACTCATTTCTAAGAGCCTGCCTGGTCACACAGTTACTGGCCTTGAGATTTTAAGCTGAGACCTGGACCCCATGGTCACCCCAGAGCTCCCTTTTATAACAGCAGAAGGGCTTGATTTTAGTTTCCCGGCTGCTAAAACAAATCCCATACAATGGGTTGGCCGAACAACAGGAATGTTTTGGCTCACAGTTTCAGGGGCTGGAAGGTTTGCTTCCTCCTGGGCTCAGTACCTTCTGGCTGGCCGGAGGTCCTGCGGTCCCTAGGTTTTGCCGCCACATGGGAATGCATATGGCGGCGTTTGCTCCTTTCTCTTCCGGTTTCCACCAACTTCCGCTTTCTGGCTGTTCCCCAAGGCGTCTCTCTCTGTGGTCTTCTCTGTGAAGCCTCCAGTAATAGGATTAAAACCTGCCCCTATTGGGTTGGGCCACACCTTAGCTGAAGTAGCCTCAGCAAATGGTACTATTTACAATGGCCTCACACCCACAGGAATGGACTCAGATTAGCAACATGTTTTTCTGAAGTGCACAGCTCCCAGTCACCACGGGCTCCCTCTGCCATCTTGGATTAGGGGCCCGGCTCATGCTGCTGGGTGATGCCTCAGCCCATGGGTTTATTTTTCCAGCTGTGAGAGCTGCTCTGTTTAATAGCTGCCATCCAGCCTCCCTCTGTGATTGAACTTGAAAGAGCATGTTTGCTTAACACCCACAATGTTCCAGCTCCCATAAAACCCAGAAAGAGTACAAGGCCTGCTCTGGGGATCTTACCAGCTCCCGAAATTGAGCTGGACAATCATAATTTTGGTTTGACCAAAAGAACCGCAGGTTTCTCTCTCTCTCTCTATCCAACACCTTCTGAGGTCTCACATCTCTGGATCGCCTTCCAAGCCCTCACCCCAGGCGGCTCTCTGGGGTGTGCTTGGGTTTAACTTCTCAGCTACAGTCTTTGAACAGTCAGAGCTGTGGTTTAAGGCACAGAGAACACAGCCCAGTCCCAGACAGGGGCTCCCTGGGTGGCCTCCATCCCTTCCCCTTGGAGCTTTCTCCATCTCTCTGGCTCTTTTTCTCCTCCATCTTTCTTTCCCGTCTTTTCTCCCCACTGCCTCTGCCCCGTTCTGCTTCTGTCTTTCTCTAATCTCTCTCATTCTAAAGTACTCAATCTCTTGCTCTCAGACACTCAGTGTCTCTCTGTGTCTATGTGTCTTATCTTTCTCTATCTCCATTTGTCTCAGTCTGAATTTCTCTGTTTCTGTCTTTCATTCTGACTCTCTTTCTCTGTTTATCTCATGATCTACTCTCTCTCTTTGCGACTCTGTCTCTATGTTCCTCTTTATGTCTCTTTTTCTATCTCTCTCATGTTCGATGACATGTCTCTGTCTTCATCCTTTTCTCTCTCCTAAGTCTTGGTACCGAGTCTCTGGCTTTACACATGAGGCTCTGTCCTCTGCTATGGGGCTGCAGTCCACTGTGTTTTCAGGTGGTCTTCCCCAATAACCACAGTCGGTTGATGATAAACAAGGACTATCACTCATCCTCAAGTCATAGCTTTACCACGGTATTCTCACCTGATGTGGAAAGGCAGTTCCTGAAGCACTCCCTTCCAGGTGTTTCCTTGGGGACCCTGTGGCTATGCTGCTGAGTACATCAGTGTATTCTTTCTGCCATAACCAGATAAAACTTATATCAAAGTTCATGTGACTCGCACTGACAGCCAGAGCCTCTTGGGTCAACCTGTAGCAAAAGCTCTGAGAGGTGGGCCATCATGACTCAGGTCACCAGAGGTGTGGGGTCAGCTCCCATGAGGACCCAGCCCTACTGGCTTCCAGGGCCCTTTTTGCACTGCCCCGACACCCCACTGCCTAATGGGAGAGTCACTGCCATTGTGTGGGTGAATGACAAGGCAGAGTTGGGGAACAGTCCACATCTGTGGGGGAAATCCTTAAGTAACATTCATCAGTAGAGCTTTCCTCTTCTAACTTTGTTAGTTTCCCAGCCTCCGTGGTCAGCTTCCAGGCCAGCAGTTTTCCCTGCAGTTCATTCTTCATTGTTTCAGCACATATATGTCCACACACATGCACAGAGCCTGCATGTGCCAATAATGCTCTTTCCTGGTTGTGCTGATAATATGGTTGCACTCTCCGTAAACTGTGTGCGGAGATACACACGCAGCTGTCCTTGGTGGGCCTGTAGGGTGGGCCTGTGGCTGAAATGGTGAAAGAGGATCATAATGATTCATGGGAAAAACTAGGATTGTTCTCTAAACTCTATTTTTGTCAAAACATTAAAAACTTCCTTAATGTCAAATATAAATGTAGAGTGAAATGAAAAAAATGGAAAATGTAGTACTCCATTATTTAAAACTTTAGAAATGTCAAAAATTCAAGTATTTAATCCTTTTTAAAAACCTTATGATGAGTAATTTGAATAGGGCTTGCCTTCTTTTTTTATTTTTTGTCTTACAAATTTACAATATAGAGCAAGCATCTTTTGTATGCCTTGGGGAACTGTCATACTCCTTTCTAAGTTTGGATCAGTTTAGAGACTTTTATCCTCTGCAGTTTCAATGCCATGAAATTGTTCTGAGAATTCCTTTAATGTGAAGTGATTTGCTGGAGTTACCTCCTCGGGATCATCCTATTCAATATCACTACTTTTCACATTTATGTCTATAATTTTGTCTGCACTTAGTTCCTCTGACAAAATATGTGGAGTCTCCCGAAATGCAACTGTGCCAACATGCCCACCATCAGCTATCCCATCGGTAACTCCATTCATATTCTATCTGAATTTCAGTTCCAGTATTCACACTCGGGTGGTGTTTCTGGTGTTTTTTGCTGCACTTTCATGTTGTAGGCCAACTTCCTCTTTTGATAACCCTTTTTTTGTAAAATGGCATATGGGTTTATTACAGGGAGATGAGGAGGCAACACAGATCTATGCTTTGCTCTCTGTGTGTGAGCTGAATGACAAATGGACAAGGACAGACTTTGAAAGATGTGATGTGACCGGTCACTCATCACAATGCACATCTGTCACTCACGCACCGATCTGTGGACTGAAGGGTGAGTGATGAAGTCTGCATTTTATGAAATTACTCAGTTAATACATTGCGGTAGCTGAAATTAAGCCCTGTCGTTGGGGGACTGATATCACTCAACTAAACCTCAGTAACAAATTCGTGCGTGTTAGAACTGCACAAAGCAAGGGATACCTGTGTGTGTGTGTGTGTGTGCGTGCGTGTGTGCGTGTGTCTGAGAGAGAGAGACTGATAAACACATCAACCTAAAAATTTACCTTTTAAAACTATAGTAAAGAACGACCATTGGTCTTCTCTCCTGAGATCACAACTCTGTCCGTCACATTTCCTTTCATTATTCTTTGTCAGCCAACAGGTTGCGTGAGGAAGGGGGACCCCAGCCCTTAGAGAGAAAAGACTCTTGGAGGGGAAACAATCAGACCAGAAAAAGGGGAGCCCATCACTGGTTTCTTGGGCTTTTTCTCCCAGGGTTCCAGGAGCAGGACTTGGGGGAAATGAGCCCTTTCTGACCTTGTGATCTTTAATGCTGCATAAAGAATTTGACTTTATGTAGCTGAATGTACAAATCTTATCTTTTATGGTTTCTGGATATCGAGTCATAGTAGGAAGACCTTCCCCTCTCTAAGACTGTAAAGGAAGTTGTCCATGTTTTCTTCTAGTACTTTTGTGACCATATTTATCATTTATTTTTTAAATCAAAGGATCAAATGCATACGGTAAAGTTCATAAGGTCCACTTCTCTAAGTGTACAGCTCAATAACTTCTCACATGCACATACCCAGATCAAGATATAGAACAATTCCATCTATCTGCAAAGGTCCCTCACACCCCTTTCTCGATTAACGGCCAACCCGCTCAAGAGGAAATTGCGATTCTGACTCTATAAACAACAATTGGTCTTGTTTGCTTTTGCAGTTCATGTTGATGGAATTTTAAAGTATATAAACTTTCAGGGCCTGACTTCATTTAATCACGAAAATAAGTATGAGATTTGTCTGTCTTGCCGGTGCCAGTAGCTTTTTCTTTTTCATTGCTGTGCAGCTGTCCATTGTATGAATGCACCACAATTCATCGTGGCTTTATTTTTTATATTTCAGTTGTTGATACAGTCGGGATTTTACAGATATGTGGGTGTGATCTAACTTCTTTTTCACATGACCACCCACTTGTCTCAATATCATTTATTGAATATTTCAGCTCTTTCCCCGACCTGAGATACCACCTTGACCCTGCAGTAGATTCCCATTGTTATTTGGGTAGAAATACACACTTCTGGCCTATCACTCTATCTGTCCATGTGCCAGTTCCATACAGCTTTAATCACTGGGGCTTTGTAGTCTTTTCTAAAACCTCATAGGCCTTCTCTTCTCAATTTGCTCTTCTATCTTGGAGTTATTGGTCATTGGTTATTCTTGCTTATTTATCTTTCCACATCGTTCTAGTTTGCTAGCTACTGGAGTGCAACACACCAGAGACAGATTGGCTTTTAATAAAAGGGGATTTATTTTGTTAGTTCTTTGAAGGAAAGGCAGCTAACTTTCCACTGAGGTTCTTTCTTACATGGGAAGGCACAGGGCGATCTCTACTGGCCTTTTCTCCAGGCCTCTGGGTTCCAACAACTTTCCACCAGGTGATTTCTTTCTGCATCTCCAAAGGCCTGGGCTGAGCTGCAAGTGCTGAGATGAGGAATGCCGAACTGCTTGGCTGTGCTACGTTGAGTCTCTCATTTAAGCACCAGCCAATTAAGTCAAATGTCATTCACTGCAGCAGGCACTCCTCCTAGCCGACTGCAGATGTAATCAGCAACAGATGAGGTTCATGCCATAGGTTCATGTCCACAGCTACAGAACTAGGTGCCTTCACCTGGCCAAGTTGACAACTGACTCTAACTACCACACACATAAACTTTAAAATTGGCTTATTTGGTTCTAAATGACTCGATCACTTGGGAGAGAAGTTTTCCCAAAAATCCCAGTGCTGGAAAGTCCTTACATTCACGCAAACACACCCCTTCTTGCCCCTCTCAGTTTTACATTTGGAGACACTGAGGCCCAAAGGGAGGAGTAACTGGCTCAAAATCCAGAGTGAGTCAGTGGCCAGACCGGAGCAGACCCCAGGCCCAGCCGCCCCTCCTCAGTGCTGCTGGGGCTCAGAGACCCCAGGCACCCATTCAGTCCTTGAGCTGCTTCCCGCGAGCTTTTTCCTCTCTGGAAATCACATCAGCCCCTCACACATGACTTTCTCAAGGGAGATCCAGCTCCGCGCCAGGCAGCCAGCCTGACAGGTTCAAATTCCAACTTTGTCGCTTGCTGGTGGAATTTTAATTTTACAGGCCTCAATCTCCTCCTCTGTAATTTGGGGCCTCGGGACTGTCATTCCAGGGAACTGCTTGAAGGATTGACCAAAGTGTAAAGGACACAGAAAGTGCTGGCTCCTGGCAGGCCCTCAGGACTCTCATTTTCTTTTCTTGGCAAGATCTGACAGCCCACGTGCTAGAAAATTACCTAAGACACATGCTGCCCTGCAGCTCGCAGGACAACAAATGAGGTTGTGGCTGAACCCACTGGGCAGACGGCATACAGAAGAGTGGCTGGAAGGGCAGGCTTCCATCAGCCCAAACGCTGCATCCCAGCTCCACCTCCCAGCCGTGGGACCGTGGGACCTGACAGTCTCTTGGAGCCTGTGTTTCCCCACCTGTAGCTGTTTTTGCCCCTGCCCAGCCCAGACACTGGTAGGGAGCATTCAGCAATATACATTAGGGATGGTGGAGCACAAACGTTCTGGCTCTTTCTCAGGCAGGCTTTTTGCTAACCGCACCCCCCTCTTCACCTGACCCAGCAGAGAACTTCCCACTGAGTCCTCACCACCACCCCCTGACTTCAAACCACCCCAGACACCTCTCCCAGCCACCACGCCCATGCCTGCCAAAGCGCCTGGGCCAGAGACTAGTTCAAACGGTGTTTCCCCATCCCTCCATCCATGGATGCAATAGTCATTCCCCCTGGGACCCCAAGCCGGCACAGGCAAGAGATCAAACATGGGCTGAATGGAAGGCAGAAGAGACAGAAAACGAGGGGCAAAATGGAGCAGCAAAAATAATAACTTCCATCCAAGTCTCCTCCCATAAACCCGCAGCTCTTTGAAGCCTGCTTTCCTTTAATAAAATGCACTGTTATTAATGACCCAAGTGGAAGCTTACTGGGTAGGCCAGAGTCCAACTCCCTGACAACCCACGAGGCCTGGCCTATGGGAAAGCGTGGCCCGGGGACGTCTGCACATGCCAGGGCCGGGAGGCGTGTCGGGGGGCTTTGGGTGTAGACAGTGCCTGAATGAATGCCCATGGGTGCTGCCGGGGCTTTGGGGCCACCACTGCCCTCTCGCTGATAAGCCTTGCAGGCCAGGCTGGGGTCAGCAGGGTCTATGCCTTTGCAGTCTGGTAGTTCATTCATTCAACAAATATTTACTGGGCACCTAATATGTGCCGGGCTCTGGGCAGATGGTAAGGGTAAGTCAGAGACAGACCCTGCCCTTGCAAAGCCTGCAGCTGGACCATCAAGACCATTTCTAAGAAGGCAGAATCCAGGGAATGGAGGGACAGGAGGTCCCCCATACTGGACTTTCATCTTCCCTCAGTACCCCCTTGGGAAGCTCCACGACTCTTCCTGATCGCTTACCACCACGATGCTCTAACCACTCACCCAGGTGCACTCCCCCTCAGAGCAGACCCCTGGTCATGCTCCTTGCCACCTAGCCCCCCGATCCCCCACTAAAGGTGCTTGTCAATCCCCCCTCCAGGGAGTTCCCGCGGCCAGCTGATGTGGGGACCCAGCAGTCCCCGTGGCCAGGTGATGTGGGGACGACTCACTGATGGTCTGAGGGATGCTGTCTGTGGAATCCCGACTTTTAAAGCTGGAAGGGAACACTGAACTAGCATTCATTCAGTGCAGTCAACTGGGAGATGGAGGTCCAAAGGCACACAGCATGTCTGCGTCACCCCAAACACCACTGATGGAGGTGGGGATCCCATTTGACCTGAAGGGGGGCTCTCCTCACTGGGCTCCCTCTCGTGTTGGGAGCTGGAGCACATGCTGGCCTCCTCTGAAGCTCCAATATCCAGCTCTGAAGCGGGGCAGGATGGGGGTAGCTGGTGTGCATGTGGGGCCTGCATTGGTGGGAACCTGACATCATGTGTGTTTAGTCCCAACACAGAGCCAGGGGCATGAGTGTGGTTATCCTGTCTTATAGATGAGGAGACTGAGGGACCGGGAGCTCAGGCGCTGGGGCACATCCCATGGCGGGTGAGTGGCAGGCGCAGTCGCCGTGTGCAGAGGTCTGAGCAGGGGGTGGAGGAGGATGGGAAGAGCTGAGCCATCGGCTCGGGGAGACGCGGGCAGATCCCTGCCCCTCTCTAGGCGCCCCTCTCACCACCTATAAAATGACAGGAGTAGACTTCATCAGGGCCCCATGGAAAACCTCTGGGTCTATGCAGTCCCTCCAAGGAACACTAAAAGCTTTGAGCTTTGTGGGTAAGAGGAAATTTCTGGAGAAAAGGACCATAATTTTCATCAGATTCTCCCCCAAATGTCTGGCTCAAGAGAGAATAAGAACGTGTAAACAGAAAATCTCCAAGCATCCTTTGCACTCTGACGCTCTGTGATTCTGAGTCCAGGGGGCCGTTTCATTCATTCATTCCTTCAATCATTCATTCACCCATTCAAATATTGGTCAGGCACTGACATGGGGGCAGGTGCAGAAGAGCCCTTCCGGTCTCAGTCCCAGGATAATGTAGGTGTGGAAAGACCACAAGGATATAAGTGCCCTGCTGTCCCCCACCAGGCCCCCCCCAAAGACCTGCACCCCAGGAAACCTGGCCTCAGCTCCCTGCTCCTGCTGCCTGGTTCCAGCCCCTATGGTGTGCTGTCTGCAGTGCGAGGAGCACCGGTGTCTGTCCCTGTCCTGCCTGGTCCGACAGGCCTCTGGAAAGGGTTAATCATGGGCTAGAGACCCCTCCCCAGCTCACTCCTTCCTGGGCCCGGGGGGTGGGGGGTGGGCGCAGAGGCCGTGGGGACGGGATACAGGGATGAAATGGGAGGGCAGAGGATGGAGCAGTGAGACCCCAGAAGGCCCTGCCCCGGCCTCGGTGTCCCTGGCTCTTCATCCCCGCCCCCCACCCTCCATGTTTCTCAAGCAAAGAAAGGAGGTGAGTCTATGGCTGCACCCGCACTCACCTCCTCTCTCTCACGCCCGCGTGACCTCCCATGTCCCCTGCCCTTGTGATCCCTCAGGCTCCAGCGGGCAGCACCGAACCCCCAAAGAAGTGACACGTGATCCCGCTTTGCTTCATGCATCCCAAGTGGTCTGCCCGTCACTGGCAGTGAAATCACTGCTGGTGAAAACAGTAGGCTGGGGTGTGGAGGTCAGATGATGCTACACTTTTACTAGTTGTCGGGCCAGAGTGATGCCCAGTGGGAGGCATCCTGCGGGGACAGCCCCATCCGCGCACTAGCTCTTTTATCAGGGCCTGCTGCGTGCCGGCACCGCGCCAGAGGGGAACAGGGCGAGTGAGGTGGGTACAGCCTCGTGAGCTGACACCGAGGTCAGAGAGAAGAGACGAGGTGCTGAATGGAGCAGAGGCGGGCGCCTGGCGGGTGGTGGAGGAAGGGCCCACTGGGACACAAAGAGTGACCCAGAGCACAGACCCACCACACGACCCGGAAGGTCCACTCCCATCCCCAAAGGACTGAGACTCAGGTCCCAGACAGACACTCGGGCCCTGCGTGGACAGCGGCCAGAAGTCGGACACGCCCCGAGCACTCATCAGCAGAAGGTGGATAAATGAGATGGGTCTGTCCATGTGACGGGTCACTATCAGTCACTAAGAAGGTGAAGTTCTGATAGATATGACAGCGTGGAAGGAACATGAAAACATTACGTCAAGTGAAACAACCCAGACTCAAAAGGACAATACGATTCCCCTTGCATGAAATATCTAGAATAAGCAAATTCATAGAGGCAGAAAGTAGATTACAGGTTACCAGGGGCCGAGGGGAGGGAGGAGGGGGAGTTATTTTTTAATGAGTGTAGAGTGTCTGCTTAGGGTGATGAACAGATGTTGGTGATGGATGGTGGTGACAGTAGCACGGCATTGTAAAGTAATTAAACGCCACTGAATTGAACACTTAAATGGTTAAACTGGCAATTTTGAGTTACAGTGTATGTCACCCCAATAGCACATTTTTTAAAAGAGAGAGGAGGTAGCTAGGAGAACCGGGCAGAGAGGTGAGCCCAGTGGTGGCGGCTTCGCCCAGTGTCCTCAGCAGAAGAAAGGCATCGGTGTGCTCAGAGAACAGAGAGGAGCCAAGCCCTCTTAGACCCACTCAGCTGGCAAGCACTAAGAAGTCGGCGATGCCAGCAGAAGAGTGTTCGACTGACGAGCACTCGCACGCACTTCTGGTAGCCGCAGGAGTTGGCACCACCACTTCGGAAGACGGTTTGACATGATCTCCCAAAGAGGGACGTCCAAACCTCTGACCTACAACACTCAGCTCCATAGTCTATGCCCAAGAGAACCACGTGCAAAGGTTCAACAGTCCATATGCCAGTGGTTTCATAGCAGATTCCATGAGTGAAAACCCATTAAACAACCCAAATGCCCACCAACGGTTGAGTTAACGGTGGTGACTTCACAGAGTGGAATAGTAAACAGTCGTCAAAATACATGACCCACGCTGACACATAGCAGTGGGATGAAGATGACGATAAGCTTCATTACAGCACTGTCAACATTTTCATAAAGATAAAAAAAAAACACTAAAATAGAAAACAGAGCTACCTCTGATAACTAATCTTTGTGAACTTGGGCAAGTCCCTCAGTTTCTCAGCTGTGAAATAGAGACAATGATTCCAGCTCTGCCTGGGTGGGAAGTTATAAACCCAGCAGAGCTCCACTCCCCCAGTTCCCGGATGAGTCAGCGTTTTCTCTACTCTTCTAAAACATCTGAGTGACGCGGGTGATGCCCTGGACCTGGGCCCCGTGAGGCCTGTCTGGCGTGGCCAGGAACTTGTGTCCCACTTAGCAGGGGGCAGCTGTGCAGTTACCGCACCAGCTTATAGATCCGTCACGTTTGGGAATCATGAACTTGAATGAAACGCGTGAAACACAACTCTAAACAAAAGAAAGATAACATTTCTATGAGGTCTGAACTGATTATTTTGGGAAAATGCAAAAGTGTGAGTCACCAAAAGTAATTGCTTTCAATTTAGGAGACAGAAGATAGCTATAAAAGTCAGGGGTGGGGGCAGTTGTAAAATCCAGGATCCTGCCTTCACGTTTTCAGTATCCTGAAGTCCTCACTTCACTGTACTGAAATAGAGACCGCACCATAGGCGTGCTTTGTGCAAGAAAGACGAAGCGGTTGCCAATAAGCAAGCCAATACACTGAGAAAAGTTCCTGACCCTACATCAAGATCAATGACCATTTACGTTTTTAGTAAAAAAAATAAAAGTTTGGTCTATGTATTACTTTTAGTGTTTCCCCTTTGACCAACTGCTTTGATTTCCTGCAAGTTCCTAGAACTATGTCACCAAATAATGCCTCTAGAAAGGCTTCCAGTTACTAAGCACCTATGTGCTGGGCTCCAGATGGTTTCCATGCAGCATTTATTTACTGTGTTAGTCAAGGTTCTCTAGAGAAACAGAACCAACAGGAGATATTTGTAAATACGAGATTTATAAAAGTGTCTCATGCATCCATGGGAATGGAAGAGTCCAAAACCATAGGGCAGGCTGCGAACACGGCAGCTCCGATGAAGGATCTGGGATGAACTCCACAAGAGAGGCTTGCAGTGAAAGCATCTCTCTTATTCCTTGAAAAAGTCTTCAACTGAATGGATTATTTCGTTGCTGGAGGCATGCTTTAATTGATGGCAGAGGTAATCAGCCACAGATGCAATCAACTGACTGATGATTTAATACACCAGCCTTCTGATTTATCAACCAGCCATGAGATATCCTTGCAGCAATGGTCAGGCCAGTGTTGCCTGACCAGACAACTGCGAATCATCATTTGGCCAAGTTGACACCAGAACCTAACCATCACGGTTACTCTTCACCCCACTTCGTAGGTGAAGGACATGAGACTGGGGATTTGTGATGAAGGTCCTGGCATGGGAGAAAGTTCTGGAGGGAAGTTGCTCTACAGCAACGCAAAGTGCAATGGGCAGAGCACAGCTCTAGGAAGCAAGAGGCTTGGGTAAGAGGCCCCGCTTGGCCCTCAATGCTACATGACTTAAGGCAGCTTACCTTCTCTCTCTCTCTGGTCTTGGTTATCCTGTGATGGACATGGATGATTTGTATTTGTCTTAGTTATCCACTGCAATGTAACAAAGTATGCCCCAAAACTTAGTGGTTTGAAATGGCAACACCTGTTATCTTAGTGTCTGTGAGTTCAGAGTCCAGCCATGGCTGACAGGCTGAGTCCCTGGGCCGGGGTCTCTCCTAGACTGTGGCCAAGCTATTGGCTGGGACTGTGGGCATCCGAGGCTCCAGTGGGGAAGGGTCTGTGCAGGCGCGCTCACGCTGCTGCTGGCGAGGTTGGACTAAATCTCAGTTACACCCTGGCTGTTTCCCAGAAATCACACCCGGTTCTTTCCCACGCGGCCCTCTCCACCAGGCAGCTCACAGCCGGCCGCTGGCCTCATCAGAGGGAGCAGAGGGAGCAAGTGAACACCAACAGGACAGAAGCCTTGCCTGTGCAACCTAACCTCAGAAGTGATGTCCCCTCACTTTTGCATGTTCTATTCATCAGGAACAAGTCACTAAGTCCAGCTCATATTCAAGCGAGCACACCTCTGCGTGAATTCCAAGAAATGGGGAATCACTGGGAGCTGTTGTGGAATCCGTCTGCCACAGTGCTTGATGGCTAAGTACGTCCTCTGAGAGCAAAGTTCCCCAAAAGAGCTGATCAGAAAAGCTTACCTAAGACCCTTGGACATGTCTTTCTTTGTCACCCTTTCTTGGGGGAAGTGGGAGGAGAAGACAGTCCCAAGAGCGCCTCCTCCCCGCTCGAGCACCTTCCATCCCTGTGAGCTTGCAGCACATGGATGCTTCAATGTCATTCTGTATGGGGGAAAGTAGACAAGCAAAAGTTCACTGACAGTTAATATTCCTATATATTTATATTCCCATAATTCACAAAAAGTTTTGAGGTTGTCGTTCCCTAGTGTTAACCCTTGGTAACTTTCTGTGTGGGCTTGGCTGGGCTATGATGTGCCGTTGTGTGGTCCGGCACCGGCCTCGGTCTTGCCTGGAGGAATTTTGTAGATGGGTCAGCACCTGCAGTCTGCCAACTCTAAGGAGACGGCTCAATGCTGTGGGGGAATCAGATGCAGGCCGTGAAAGCAAGGAGCGGAAGTTTCCAGAAGGAAGGCTACACCTTCAAGACTAGTTCATCTGCCTGCCAGTTCCCTTACAGATTGAGGACCGAGGAGCTTTCACCAGCAGTCCACCCGCTGGCCTGCGACAAATCTCAGACTTGGCAGCTCCCCCAGTAACACGCGCCAACTCCTTAGCTACGTCTCCGAACGAACTTGTACCTCTCCTTTCTCCTCTGGGGCCTGCAGCTCTGACAAGGCTGGACAGGGAGACTCAGGGCTGGGGCCATGCCCCTCCCCAGCAGGACTCTGCCATCGAGGGCCCACCCTCGGCCCCCAGCCTCACCCAGTCGTGCCTGCACCCTGCAGCCACCCGCTGCTCCTGGTGCTGCTTGAAGGGTCACCAGCCCGTCTCAGGTCAGCGCCACTGGGCTGGGTGAATGAGGTCCAGACGGCAGAGGTGGTCAAAGGGCAGGGCAGTTCTGGGTTCTTCCCCAGTGGTGGTGGGGGGGGCAATGAGGAGGAAGTCCCCAGGGCCTCCCCACCGCTGTGGCTCCGCGGCCTCTTCTTTCTGCCCCTCGCCTGCCCCCAGCCAGCCTGGAGCTCGGAGCAGGCCGCACCTGGTAGGGCCACTCGTCCTGGGTCCGAGGTGGGGAGCTGGTGGGGGCTCTGCTGTCCCAGGAACAGATGGGCCAGGCCACTGTGGGACGCAGGTCCCTGTGGGTCCCTTCCCCACTTCCTGGGTCTCCTGGGGAGAGGACCCGGCTCCTGCCTGCCACGGGGGAAGGCCTTGTGCACACAGGTGGCAGCCGGGCTCCCACGGCAGATCTGCAGCCTGGAGCAGATTCACCCCCGCGAGAAGGTAAGCTTCACAGCAGCACAGCTGAAAACGCAAGGTCCTGGGAGGGGGCTTCCGACGCCAGCCCCCACCGCTGCACGGGGCCGCACAGCTGAGACCCAGGAGTGGCCGCGCCGTGGGAACGCGCTTGGTGCAGGCCCCCCAGGGCAGCGTGGGACCCAGGGAGCACGGCGCCCACCTCCGCGCTGCGCCTAGGAGCCTGGTGGCCTCGCGGTTCTCGGAGCCCCTCTCACTCCCTGAGGGAGGCTCACCGATGGCACCCCTCTCCATGTCCGTGTGTCCGTCTCGGCCTCTGTCCAGCACGGCCTGCACCTACCACCACAGGCTCAGGGCAGGTCTAGCCTGGTCCAGCTGTTTTGATGGGAGCTGGATGCCACGTGCTCGGTGGGGGCCTCAGCCTGCCCACACAGGTGCCGGGGGGAGAAGGAGGGCTGCCCCCACCCCCCATGCATAGCTGGGCCTCGGTTTTCTCAGCCCAGTGAGTGGGGTGGTTCTGAGCAGTGGCTTTCCAGGGTTTGGAGTCAAGGATGCCCCCATCGGGGGACAGTGTACAGGGAAGTAGGACCTGGAGTAGCAGGTCTGGGGCCCGTTCCCCCATGCTCGGTCCCGAGGCCCCCACTCGCCTGGGCTCCTCGCCCTCACCGTCACCCCCTCTTGGCTCCATGGTCTATTTCTCCTCACCCTGGCTCGTCTCCAACACTGCAGCACGATCCCTTGCAGGCATGCTTGCCAGGCAGCCCAGCTGGTCTTCCAAAAACCAGGCGACTGACCAATAACGCAACTGCTTCAAAGCCTTCAGCAGCTGCCCACTGCCCTCCAGTGACATCTGTGCCCCCTTCGCCCCGTCAGGCCACTGTCCAATTCTCCAGGCCCCTCCCTCGCCACCCTCCCTCTCACTCACTTGGTTACAGCTCCACCCCACAAGGGAGATAGATTCAGGTGTCCTGGGCACTTCCAAAATGACCCCCAGGGCCCCCAAGCCCTGCTGTTACCCCTGTGTGCATGCCCTCCCCTCAACAGAACACCGCACAAGTGTCAAGGTGTCACTTTTCAGATTGGGTCACAAAGCCCATGACTCGTGTGCAGTTCACACGCTCCTCTCTCTCTCACCGGCTTGCTCAAGGGAAGCCAAGGCCACGTCAGGAGCTGCTGCACCAACAAGCCAACACAGCGGGGAGCCGAGAGACCTCAGCTCACCAACTGGTGAGGAGCTGAGGCCCTGGGCCCAGCAGTCTGGGAGAAACTGATTCCACAACCACCTACAAGCGAGCCTGGAAGCCAGTCTTTCCCCAGGGGAGTCCCCAGGGGACTGCAAACGCAGGGACCTGAGCCTGAGCAGCCGGCCAGGACCCGTGCATATTCCCACCCACAGGTAGAATCTCTGTTGTGGTTTTAAGCTGCTAAGTTTTGGAGCAATTGCAGAGGCTCTTGCACAAGGCTGGGCATATATTAGGTGCTCAGTGAACCTGAGATGTGTGACTGAGTAAGTGAGACTCAGGGACCAAGACACTGCTTGAAGTCAACACGAGAGGACTCCTTGCCCCCTGCACCCCTGCGTCCCAGCATTGCTGTCCCCAGGGGCCAGCTTTTTCAACCAAGATTTGCCCTGCCTCTTTGGGTGGAGATACAGCTGCAAACAAGGCAGCCAAATCCCATTCCTTCCTACAGCCCAGGAGCAAGGAGGCAGACAAGAACATAATAAAGATTCACCCACTTAACTACACAGGATTATTCCTGCTCTTTCTTAAACCCCACTGAGAGACTGAATATACACACAATGTCCAGACATATATAAAAATAGAACTCTGGTCCACAATTTGTAGCTATCTGCCCAGAATGATTTTGATGAACCACTATCTGCAGCAACCAGCCCCAGAAGCCAAACCATAATCTCTGCTACAATTGACCCAAACTAACCAGGACTTGATCAATAGCTCACAACTTCTTTAATTTTTGCCCCCATTTCCAACTTAGGCCCAACTAGAAAGAGCCAAATATGCTCCCCTAACCATCATGTAGGATGCCCCACTGCTAACCGGCCTGCCGCCAGCCTCCCCCTGCCACAGTCTCCTATCAGGGCAACCTGAAGTCCCCCCTTTTACCTACTCTGAAGCTTCCGCACTCCTGTTTTCTAGTCTCTGCTAAAGGCAAGTGACGGTGACTGACTCCCTTGTGTAGTAGGCTCTGAGTGAGCAGCCTTTGCTTCTCTTCTCATTTCGGTGAGCTTCACACTTATTTCCATGCCTTTCAAACATCCAGGGCAATGAGGAAGGAGGAGAGGAGATGCCAGAAAAGAGAGGTTAACAAACTTTTGGGGGTGCACAGATAGTTCTGTGGGAGACCTGGGTTCGATTCCCAGGCCATGTACCAAAAAAAAAAAAAAAACCTTGTGAACAAAATTCACTGTGATATACATACGACATATCTGCCTCTGTGTGTAAATACATAGATATAGACGTAGGGAAACACATTTTTTGTTGTTGTTTTACATGGGCAGGCACTGGGAATTGAACCTGGGTCTCTGGCATCGCAGGTGAGAACTCTGCCTGCTGAGCCACCGTGGCCCATAGGGAAACACATTTAAAAAAAAAAGGTTTTGTAAGTTGGAAAGTGGAAGAATAAGTGGGAACAGACTTTGCAGTTTGGAAAAACTGAAACCCAACTGTTCAAGAGTGAAGAACCCAGAAGAAACATGTCAATCTGAGCCACAGAATCCAGGAAAGACCAACAACTGGATGTACCAGATACATCTGAGGGTGGGGGTGACACTGAGGAACCCCTGGGCTTGGGGAGCCAGCAGAGGAGGGAATGGAAGTGCTCGTGAGAACAGTGAGCCCCTGCTCCCCTTCCCCCCACTCAGCTCTCAGAATGCGGGAATCCCGCCTTCTTCACACCCTGTAGGGTTAAAGCTTGGGTGATCTGCCTCTGTAGAAACCAACAGCGTAGAGAACAGACCCACACGGGCGATTTTGGGAACGCACAACTAAACATCTGAGTCCCTCTCCAATAATCGCTTATAAATCCTGCCCACTCGTGAAGATGTCCGGTCAGCTTTACCGTATCTCACCCTAATACACACAGCCGGGGCCAGCAGGTGACTGAGGAAGCCCTAATGTGGAAAGCAGATAACAAGCAGAAGAGGGAGAAGGAGGAAGAGAAGGGGAAAAAGAAGAAAGGGGGGAGAAAAAGGGATGGGAGAAGCTGGGAAGGGAGGAGAGAAGGTGGAGGAGGAGTAGAAAGGAGTTCAGGGGAAACAAATAATGCAGGGAACAAAAGAAAATGTCAAAAATTATTCATTCTTCTTCTGGTAGCCTATGAGAAAGTATTTCATCCACGAATATATGTAGCTATAAAAAGATGAACACAAAATCACCAAATGATATCATGAAATCTCAGAATCTCCAGGATAAAGAGATGCTAAAGAATTTAGAAAGCAAGAAAGTAAGTCATATGCAAACAGTCCGGAATGATATCAAACTTTGCAATCGCAACACATGTTTAGAGGACAACAGAGGAATGACCTCAAAATTCTGAGGAAATATTACTGCCAACCTAGAATTAAATATCCAGCCAAACTATTAATGAGGGTGGAACAGTAAATTTTTCAGGCATCAAACTCTCTTAAACAATGATCTGTCTTGTATCCTCTCTCAAGAAGCTACTGGAGGATGTGCCTCACCAAAATGAGGGTATAAACCAGGGTTTGGCAAACTACAGCTTGAGGGCCAAATTTAGCCTACTACCTGCCTTTGGGGAAGGTGCCTCTTTTAGCAGTGTGATCATCGAAGGCCTTTTGGGGGAGGTGATTTTTCACTCAGCCCCATATGGAAGGGAGTCAGCCATGTGAGGGTGTCCAGACAGACAGAACCTTCCAGGCAGAGGGCTCAGCATGGGCACAGGCTTGCAGGAGAGACCAGCTTGCTATATTTAAGGGACAGAAGGCCAGTGTGAGTGCAGAGTGGAGAGCAAAGAGAGTGGCTGGTTGACCTTGGAGAGGAACCGTATGGGTTGTGGACAAGTGCGCCAGGCCTGGAGAGGCGACCACAGGCATGGAGGCTGGATGAGACAGCTGAGCCAGAGAGGCGCATGTGGGAAACTCGAGCCCAAAGATGGACATGAAATCCGTGGGGCCAGATGCAATCAGCCAGTGAGTGAGCAAACATCAAGGCGGCCTTGCCATTAAGAGTTTCTGTGAAGAGCAAAAGAACAAATTGAGGCATGAGTCCCCTATTTTCAACCTACACTGGCAAATACAAAATAGATGCACTAACAGTCCCTAATAAAGACTTCATAAAGCACTCTCCACGGCAAGTCCACCCCACTTCTGAAAGCAGTCTCTCACTGTGGACATCAGTATCTTGTTTCACTCACTAAACAAACTGCTTGAGATCAGAAGTGTAATCAGAAGCATAACTCCTTTGCTAATCATCTGACCTGGGCAGGGGTCTTTAATAGCTCATTTCCCAGATGCCCACAAGCTTAGCGTCCGCCCACCCTGCCCCCCAACCCCCTCCTCCTGGACCTCGCTCCACCTCTTGACCTCTTGACCCCTCCCTTGGCTTTGCTAATCCTTGCTCTCAACTCCTGTCTTGCCCTCTGCTTCCCTGGTGGACCAGACATTTCCACACCTCTCCTCTCCAACCCCTGCCTTTCCCCTCCAGTCACCAAAACCTCACACCCAGCACTCAAGTCCCCAGCCCTGTCTCAGATTTGGACACAGCTGCCCGAGAGGGAGATCAGCCACTCTGATAGAGAGAAGTGAGTTAAAGCACAGGCTCTGGGAGATGGGGCTGGCACAGATCCTGCTCTAGCTGCCTGGGGGACCCCTCCCTCCTTGTACACCCTTCTCCTTCCTCTTCATTTTAGAGACTGTCTTGACCCCCCCAAGGCCTATTTCAGGGAAGAAACTGATGTTGGCACCTTGCATAGGGTTGCCACACAATAATGGCTCAATATATTATCTTGAATGAATGAAGAAGAAAAGCCTCACTTTTAATTCTACCTTTGGAGATGGAAAACCAAAGGAATTTTATACTACGGTGTAAATGACTGATGGGTTAGGCTGTTCTGTGTATTATCCTTCAAGGCCTAGTTCTAGGTCCACTTCACCTGAGAAACTTCCCTTCACCAACCCATCCTACAGAGACCTCTCTTTTCACTGAATTCAGCCCTTCTGAGTAAGGCAGCATCTACAATACCCTCACAGATCAATTTAGTCACCCACACATGCACAATTCAGACAACAAACGACGAAATGGGATTAGCCTCATTTTCTTAACTGGACTGAGAATTCTTCAAAGATAGAGACCGTGTCTTCTGCTCTTGGCACCAGGAGACCTAAGTTCAAATCCTGGCTCTGCCACATGCCAGCTGTGTGAACTTGGGCACACTACTTACCCTCTCTGGGCCTCAGTTTTCTCATTTGTGCGGTTGAGAGGCACTATTAACCTCACAGGTCTTAGGGAGGAGTGAGATAAACAGTTGTTAATTTACTAACTGTGATTGACAGAGTATTCAGGTTGTTACTTTATGTAAAAAGCTTCCACCTACCTTCAGGTTGAGAGGTCACTGTGGAGCCTGCCCGGCCTCCTGCCCACACCCCCCCCCCCAGGAGGGCAACCTGGGGTGCAGCGAGGTGGGCAAACCACGGCCCCTTAGGGTAGACGGGCCCTGACCGCGGGTGGGGCCGGAGCCGGAGGCAGACGTGCCACCATGGCCTGGGCGGGGCCAGCCGGAAAAGGGCTCCTCTCCTGGGGCCGGGTTATTGTTCAGTCTGGGTTTGGTTTTTTTTTGTTTGTTTGTTTGTTTTGTCACTTCATGTTTTGTATTTCTGTTGCTGTCGTTCTTTTTCTAATCCCAATAACAGAGGCCAGAGGAAGCCTGGGCAGTAGGAAAGTTCCACGTAATGGAACTTTTTTGCCCTCCGAACAGCCCACTGCATGCCTGGCAGGTCACTCTGACCTCTCCCTGCTGGAGCTGGGGACCGAGGTGGGGGCAGGTTTTAAGTGGAAGCCTCCCCCCCGGGAGCCCACCTCCCCACCCTCAGGAGAGGCCCCGGGGGTGCCGCTCACCGGGGCCTAGGCCCTCAGGGTGGAAGGCGCCCTTGCCCACTGCCAGCCCGACAATCCTCCAGATGCGTCCTTCACGAACAAACGTGCTGACCAGTCCTACGTGCTGTACAGAGACCGTGTCCCGGAGGCAAACGCCTCAGAGAAACGCGGGGTGAACCAGCCAAGTGAGTTCTTTTTAACTGCAGGACTTCTGAGAACCTTAAATATGCTAAAATATACTGTGACTGTCCAAGAAAGGACCATGGGATGTCAGCTTTCCCGGATTTATCGGGCCAAACATGCATTTTAATTTTATTATTGGTGTGCATGGATCATCAGTAGGGTTGCTATTCTAGGTGTAGTCGGGTTGCCAAGAATATGAAGTTTCTTTATTTCTCTAAAATTCCCTAAATTCTCTAAACTCCTTGATGAGCCAAAACCCAGTGGTTAGAAGGAAGAAGGAAGAAATGAAAGAGGCAGCAAGGAGGAAGCGAAGCTGAGTTTGGTTCAGTCTGGTTCAAAACTCAAATTTCAATACAGTGCTTTCAAGTCTCTTTAGGATTAACTCACTCTGTACTTTTTAGGGTTCTGAGGAGGCGTCCCCAGCTCTCCCCAGTCCTCTCATGTTAGAGGCGGGTGTCTGGAGAAGGGGCCCACGGCCCCATGGCATTGTGGGGGGCGGGCGGTCAGTGGACCCTGAGCCCGGCCCCGTGGGGTGGGTTGGTGGGTGACCACTGAGCCGGTGGCCCGGTCTCCCCTTGGTGTCCTGTCGTGCTGAGGTTTGCAGTCAGTGACCTGATGGCCAGGTGGCCAGACTCAGCATCCCCCTCACATGAGCTCATTGACATAATTGTCTCTCAGGCCCCCGCACAAGCCAGCAAGCACCGCCGCACCACAGGTTTGAGACAGGACTTAGTTTCACCCAAGACCCACTGAAACGAATACATAACAATTTCCCTAGGTCTTCCCGTTTGCACCCCCACCCCCATCAACCCATGCATCACTAATGACTCGAACCCCCCCACTCTGGTCACTGTCTGGGCCAATCTGGGTACTTTAGGAACTCCAGCCAATGAGAAGTGAGCCTTCCCGGTCTCCCCCGAGGCCCGCCGCCAGCACACAAGGGCACTACGGACCTGACCCCACAGCTCCGGGGCAGACGGTCCATTCTACCTGAAGGTTGCCTGGAGGGGCTCGGTGGAGGGGCCTCTCTCCTCTCCTGTCCCTCCTCCTATTCCCACTTATTGCAGGTGTCAAATCCTTTCCACAATTCCATGTACCCCCAAAAGATTAAGCCTTGGATTTTTAAGTTTAAAGCTTGGAACCTCTCCGCCCGAGGCTGCCTCCAGGAAGCGCTCACCTTCCCGAGGCTGTTCCTTCTCCGCTCTCCTCCCCCTCCCCCACCCCGTGCCAAGCCCTCACCCGCTGGGCAGCCCAGAAAAGTCCCCCGCCCCACTCAGAGGCTGAGGGAAGGGGGCAAAACTCTCCTCCATTCTTCCCAATTCCTTGCATGCAGGAGACCAAGTCAGGGGCTCAACCCAAAGGGCACCAGGAGTTGGGGGTGGAGCTGGGAAACAGCACCCCAAGGCCAGACCCCTTCCTGCCATGGCCTGTTTCCTCCTCAGGCGCCCAGGAGCCCGGTGCAGGCCCCACAGTGGGGAGAACCGGGGCCTTCCCCTCCAGGAAATGAAGTGACCTCCCTTCTCTTCCCCACTGCAGCTCCCTCCTCACCCCCTCTAAGCTCCCCACCATAAGCAACCGGATTTACAAGCCAGCTGCTGTAATCCCTTTAAAATGAGGTTTGGGGACCATGGGGACTCTGGGCGTTTCATTTTTTGAAAACAATATTCCTGGCTCAAGAGCTAAGATTTCACCATTCTCGGAGGGAATTAAGGCTGGCCAGGCGGCCCAAGGTCTCCCTTGAGGGCAAGGAGACACCCCTGAGTTCCTTAGGGGGCTCTGGGGAGCCTTTCCTGCTCCAATGTACTTCCTCTGAGCTGCATCAGTCCCCAAGAACCTATCCTTTCCACTCGTCAGTATGAAATTCCAAATACCCCTGGGAGAGGGGGCTCTGCACCTAAATGAGTTCTAAGGTGTCAAGTTTGATAGCGCCTCCTTTCCTGGGGGAGTGATGGGCTCTGCCTACCGAGGAGGGGGCGAGGGAGAGGAACAGCGCGGAGGGGCATTTAGGGGGTGGGCGGGTCGGCGCCCAGGACAAATGCCCTGACCTTCTGTGTCAGCACAACTTCACAACCTCTGGCTCTAGAGCTGGGGGACACGGGACAGGTCATTTCGTGAGCAACGGGACATGCCTGCCCAGCCATCTCACTGGGTCATTATCTTAAGGAGCCACTTGCATGCACCCAACTGTCACCCTAGTTGCCCAGGACCTTCCTGGTTTGCTGCATCCCAGGAATTCCCTATGTCACCCTAAGCCACGCCCACCCTCCTTCCCACTGGCCCCACCCTCTTTCCCGCTGGTCCCGCCTTCCTTCCCCAGGTGCCTGCACCCACACTGCCAGCTGATTTAGCAGGTTTGTGCAGAGCTCAGGGACCTGTGCTTTCATTAATTGCACCCCCCCCTCAGGTATTCTTCTAATCAGCTCCCTATGGAAACACTTATTTAAAGGAACTCGTAGCAAAACACTTCACCCACCAACATTGGCGAAGTATTTATAATCCTTTGCACCACCTTGAAAATAGATGTGGTTAGTAGCTGTGGTTTTACAGACTGAAAATCTGAGGCTCAGAGAGGTTAACTGACCGGCTCAGGGTCACAGAGCTAGGAATGGTGCTCAACCCCAGGTCATTCTCATTCTGGAGACGGCCTTCCTAACTTTCAGAAAAGCAAGTAAAGAGGGGTCAGAAAACATTTTCTGTAAATGGGGCAGGTAGCAAAAACTTTCAGCTTTGCAGGCCACTCGGTCTGGTTGCAACTGCTCCACTGTGTGGTGGTTGCACAGAAGCAATCACAGATGAGCAGGTGTGGCTGCGTTCCAGTAAAACTTTATTTACAGAAATAGGCAGCAGGTGGCATTTGGACCTTGGGCGGCAGTTTGTGGCCCCTTAAAGTAAAGCAACCTCACAAACTCACAGGAGCACCCCCACCATGCCACCACCAAGAACAAACGCTGTTGCTGCCACCGCTGCAGCCCTCTACTTCTGTCCATGGCCCTGACTGTTTAAACCCGGCTCGTGGGGTGGACGGTGAGTCTGAGTGTCTCACTGCCGGGCCCACTGCACCCTTAGGCCATGCACAGGCCTCTCAGCCTCCTGCAGATACTCCAAGCTCTGCCCCCAGGCAGGTCCCAACCCCAGAGAGGTCAGGGGTGCTGGACTGTAGTAGAACAGTCATCCCTGAGAGGCAACACACAGTGAGCACCCAAAAGCCTAAGGCATTACCTGCAGGAGGGCCCCACAGCTGCTTGCCTGCGCCACCACCTCAGCGGCGGAAAACAGTCACAGACCTGCAGCCTGTCCCCACTGACACCCTGAGCTGCAGCCACAGGGCCTGGAGGGCTGCAAGGCTGACACAGCCCATGTGATGTCCAAGGCAGTGAGGCCCTTGGCCAGCACTGTCCCCTCGCATCATCTGCTGAGTGGCGGATGACAAGCTCTGGGCAGCGTCAAGCAGCACGCTGGGTTTGGTGCCCGGGCGTCCTTCCCGGAAGGCAGAAACGACCAGGGAGAGGCCAGGGAGCCGCTGGGGAGCTTTGCCCTCAGTCCTGGGCCCCAGGCTGGGGCGCATTGTCTCTCCTTCATCTTCCCCCTACAAGGCATCCCGTGGCCTCAGGGGCACAAGCGGCAACGGTGTTCTGCTGCCTCTCAAGGCCCCACGTGTCATCGGCTGGTGGGGAACATTCATCACACCGGCCACCCGTCCCCGTGCCCAAGCCTTTGGAGAGGTCTTGCCAAAAAGGCCCCAGTGGGGGTGAGGCTCAGACACAGATGCAGCGACAGGAATTGCCAGGCCTTGGCGGGCAGCCTGGCATCATGTCCGTGTGTGAAAGGAGTGTGACTGTGTGTCCAGGCATGTGTGAGCATGTGTGCCTGTGCGTGTGGTGTGTCTCCGTGTGCACTGCACAGGTGGGCATCTGTGTGCGTGGGGCTGGGTGCACAGTGTCTGTGCACATGCTGTGTTTATTTGCTGCATGAATGTTTAAAGTGTGTGTGTGTGTGTGTGTGTGTGTGTGTGTGTGTGTGGCACATTCCTGTGTTCACCCACCTGAGGGAAGTTTCGAGGGAGCAGAAGCTTTGGCTTCAAAACAGTCAGACTGGTGGACGGTCAGAGATCCTCCGAGGGCATCACTTTAGCTACAGGAAGAAGAGTGACAGCAGGACCTGACTAGTCCGCTGGGAGGAAAGGAGCCAACAAAATCGAGCACCTCCTACATGACAGACAGGGATGAGCAAGAATCAAAAAAACACACAGCCCTTCCGGGCACTTTACGTGGCAGCTTATGAAGCACCCATCTAGAGGGATGACTGCACCAATGCACCCAGTTTATGGTCCTTTGCAATACGACTTTGCAGCAACCCTCCCTTGGATCTGGCCGGCCTTGTAACTTGCTCTGGTCACTAGAATGTGGTGGACGCCATGAGGGCCAAGCCTCTTGGCTTCCACGTGTTCCAGCAGAGCCCAGGCTCGCCAGGTTTCCTATTCTGCAGGTGGCACCCAGGGCGTGGAGCAAAGAGCCTTGTGTGCGGGGGCCTGCCCAGGATGCCCTGGCTGAGGTCACCCCAGACCAGCTTACAGCTAACTGGCCACCCAGCACGTGGGGGGACCCAGTCTAGATAAGCAGAGCTGCCTGTGCACCCCCCAGCTGAATGCAGACACACGTGGCCGAACCACCAGGCTGACAGGTAGACTCGTGAGCAGTAACAAATGCTTGTTTTAAGCCACTGAGTTTGAGAATAGGTTGTTACATCTGCCACAGCTGACCAGTCCAGGCGCGCATCGTCGTTCTCCCCATTTTTCAGATGCAGGATCTGAGGATGCACAGACCCTTCCCCAAGGCCACACGGTTTATGAGGGAGCAGAGGGAGGCTTCAGATCCCCGCAGTCTGACCGCGGCATTTGGGTGCTGAGCCGCCATATTGGCCCGGCCTCCAAGGAGGAATGGTCACCTCCACTTTCCGAGACACGGCACCGAGGCTCTGAGGGCTGGACTCCGGGCAGTGGAGGGGGGGGCTCAGCTAGGACCCCCGCAGCCCGGGCCCACTCGGCAGCTGCGCCCACCCCCTCGCACCCCAGGCCTTTCTCACCAGCTGCCACACCTGCCTCTCCACGGCCAAAGCGCTACTTGGGGACAGGGGCCGCATGTGGTCACCCTGGATGCCTGGGCCTGGCTGGGCAGGGAGGGAGGGACGGAGGGAGCAGCAGCTGGGACCCGGAGTCGGTCTCTCCCCCAGGGCGGGCTCCACACCGCCTCTCTGAGAATAAGCCCCATCTGCGCACAGGGCAGCTCACTTGCTAAGTCACCCTCAACCACTTCCTCCCTTCCCTTCTTTCTTCTCCTCTCCTGCTCTAACATCTCTCAGGATCGACTCCCAGATAAGCTGCTGTTCTGGCGACTCCCAGATAAGCTGCTGTTCTGGCTGTGGACGCCGACTCTGGGTCTGCTCCTAGGAGCCAAAGGCAGAAGCCTGGCAGCTCTGGAAAAGATTCCTCTTGTCTCTGGGCAGCCTGGTGGCAGCCGGTCCCAACCCCACTCTCCAGGCCAGTCTGGCAGCATCCTGGGAAGGGAGGCCCCAGGCCAGGGTCACAGCCAGGGGCTCCCAAGAGGTTCGCTTCTGCCCCAAGCCTCTCCACCCCCACCCCGGGGCCAAGGTCAGCACCCACAGGCTGGGGACGGCTTCGTCCTGAGCCTGGGTCATTTCTCAGGCCAAGCTGTCCCCCAAGCGGTCACATCCTAGACCAGAGCACGGCTGGGAACAAGGAGGACCAGGCGGTCTGGCCAGAGACCTCACTTCCTGAGACTCGCCTTTGCGTGCTGCGCTGCTCGTTCACAGGACTGTAAACCGGACCACATCCGGCAACAGCCTCTGCTGGCCCGCCAGGTCCTGCCAGACAGCGGGGCCTGGACTTTCTCCCCTTGAGGGAAAAAGGAAAGTTCTAAGGTCCAACTGCTCGTCTCTGCCCTTGGACCCCTCCAGGGCCTCTCTGACCATCGCCCAACAAACGGGGACCTTTCTACCTCATAAAACCCCTCAAAATTGGCAGAAGGCTAAGAATGAGCCGCTCCAGCACCCGCCCCGCTGGGTGAGAAGGCTCGTTGGGACATCTCTCTGTGGTGGCCAGAATGTTCCCAGCCCTGCCAGGGGCGGCCAGTTGGTTTCTTGTAACTTGGTTTCTCAGCCCACATCCCTTTTTAACATCATAAATTTAAAAATGTTCTTTTATTTAAAAAAAAAAAAGGCGTTGGGGGGAGGGGGGAAAACACGAGAAACTATAAACAAAACATAAAAGTTGTTTAATGGACAGAATAATGAGGCCGCAAGGAAACAGGCTGGCATTGATTTTCTCTGACATTTCACCTATTAAATTATGAGCTTCTTAAGGAAGAGCTCAGATTTTTTTCTTCTTCTTCAGTCAATTAAGATTCTTTAATGAAGAACAAAGCTGCTATTGTCTGAGCTCTCCCTAGGCCCTAGTTCCTTGACAGGCAAATGGTGGAGTTTGCAGGGGTTCAGCCTGGAGGGACAGGATGCCTTGATGTGGGGGCCTGGTGGAAGGGTCCAGCACAGGACCCAAGACTATGGACCCGTCCGGTGGGCCGTCTGGTTCTGTCTCTGAGGTCAGGCCCTGGAGGCTGTGGGGCAGGGGAGTGGCATGAGAACATGGAAAAATCTAGAATGGCCCAACTGCTTTTAGAGAAGTCTAGGCCAAAGTATGGGGTCTTGAAATACATCATGAATAAATGTCCCCAACACTAGGGCCTGAGCCAACCCCTTACACACCCAGTGTCCCCCTTCTCTTCCTCTCTCACTTATCCTTATAAATCCCATGCTCAGCTCCTTCATCCACAGAAAGGTATCAAGTGCTGTTAAGTCAGTGTAATTTATACTTTGAAAAGACTGAGAGGCTCAAACTTAACCAATACACGTCGGCGTCACGATGGGGCATTTCAGGCAAGAAGTAGACCTGTGACTAGAGAATTTCAGGGTCTTTTCGGTGACCACCAAGTCCTCCAAGCAGGTTAGTCGGGGGCCATGAGGATCCCCGCAGGGGCAACCTAATGCGTGCGGGCTTCTGGATCCTCATGGGTCAGGTTCCCCTTGGCGTGACCTTGACACTGACAGATCAGGGGGGCAGAGCATGCCAGCCTCAAGGCCTCTGAGGGATCTGCTCACGCCAGCCCTGACCAATAGCGACAACAGCAGGCTGGTGCCCTCCAAACGTCTCACCCACCCAAAGACGGTGCCCGCCTCCACCTCCAGGAACCCAAACGGCGCCACCTCCCCCTCACCTGACCTCACCTGGAGTGCTAGCACGCACAAAGGGAGGAGCTGCCGGTGGTTGAGTGCCTGCTTCGTGCCAGGCTCAAGGCTCGCTTTCTGTTCTCAACTCAGAGATGAGGAAACCGAGGGGCCACCCAGCCAGGGCTCCGTGAGGCTCTGGAGCCGCAGCGCACGCCCGACCCCCGGCTCTCCAGGGACGGCTGGGAGGCCGCATGGGCTTAGCCAAGTCTGCTCCTTGAGACAAGGCATCAGTCAAGAGGAGCGGAATCCCCTTCTGGGGCCCCTGCGGCTTTCAGCCACCCGCTTCCACGTCTGCAGCTGGCAGCAGCACCCCAATTCTGCTCTGGGGAACTCCCCAACTCTTCCCCACGTGAACCACGTGAAGCAAACGCCACACTCGGGCCCCAAGTGTGGGCACATGACCACGCCCGGCCAATCAGGTTACTTCCTCTCCCCAGACCACAGTGATTGGTTCCAGGAAGGGCACGTGACCCACTTCTGGCCAATCAGAGTCAGACCTGAAACCTTTGCTAGAAGGCCTGGAAAGGGGGCGTGCTGTCGCTGCCGGGTTTGCTGAACTGCAAGAAGGTGTTGCTGGAGGGTCCCTTGTACCCCTTGGGAAATGAAACAAAGCAGGGCCAAGACACAGGGACAAATTCCCGATGAGAGCACCCTGGATCCAGTGTGCCGGAAATGAGTTTACCACTTTGTTACTTAAATTCTTGAAATGTAAATCCCCTTTCCTTTCTTTATTTTGTCTGTAACTCATTTAAGTTGCTGTCACTTGCAACCAAAAGATTCCTGAGTAATATACACTTTGGGTTGATCACTTTGGTTGTGCTTCTTGTCTGTGATCAGCCAAGCTGTGAAACAATTCAGGGACTTCTCCCCCACTCCCCCGACCCCACTCCATCACCACTTTTTAAATTGCTTCCAAATAAGACTGCCTGGAATGGCCCAGCTAGCAGCTTTCAGCCAAAGAAGCAATGATGTACAGAATGTGCAGCTACTCAGAAACCACAGAGGGAGATTCTAAGCATTTCAGTAGCTCAGCCCTGAAGTGACTACCAACCCCCACCTCCCAATCTCCCCTTTGCATGACAGGAGGTTGAATACTCCCACTCCACTGCTCAAATGCCCTCCATGGCTCCCCAATGTCTTCAAAGGGATGTCCAACTGCCACATGGCCTTTGGGGCTCACTAACCCCACTTTTCCTTTACAGTCACATGCCTCCTTATACCCTGTCTCCAGCGCCAGCGGACCATGTACCTTTGCCTTACCCTGACATGAGCCGTCAGACCTCCATGCCTTAGCTCATATTTTCCCAGCAGCCAAGAATGCCCTTCCCACTCCAGCCAAAACCCTACTCCCGTTTCAAAGCTCAGCTGAAATGAAACCTCTGCCAAGAAGTCTTTGGTCACTGGCCAGTTGAAACTCACCACTCCCTGTGCCCCCAACAGCATGGCACCAGGGTCTCTGGGATAACCCTTATGTCATTTTGTTGGCCACATTTATGTTTTCATGTTTGTCTCTCCCTATACACCATGGGCAACTGGAGATCAGAGACGAGAACATTTTCCTGCCTCCCCAGACCCTCTCATAGGGCTTGGCACTTAATCCATGCTCAGTAACCATCATACAGCTTAACTGAAGTTCACAATCAGCAAACTACCTGTATCTGTGATGAGGACTGCCAGACGTCCCCCAAATCCATTCTCCCTTTCTTCCATAATATTTGAACCTCGATTTTCAGCTGAGCAAGTAGCCGCACAAAATAAAGACTACATTTCCCAGATTCCCTTGCAGTTGGGTTTGGCCATGAGACTGAAATGTGGCCAATAGGAGGCTATAGTGGTGATATCTGTACAACCTGCAGATTGTGAATTTAATGCCCTCCTTCTCCATTTTCCCTCTTTCCCCTGGCTGGAATGTGGACATAGCAGTGAGCGCCCCCACCACGTGGATAAGCCCAGCACCCCAAGGAAGGTGGAGCAATAAGATAGAGCCCAACAGACCTGGCACTGCAGTCTTAGGTTGCTTACATCTCAACTCTTTTGTTTGAGTCACTCTGCAAAATCTCTGCGGGCGCTAATATATCCCACGGAATGCATATTCTTGGAGGCAAATAGAAAAAGCTCTGGGTGGGTGTTTTAGTTTGCAAGCTAACTGATATATCAGAAATGGAACGGCTTTTAAAAAGGGGAATTTATTAAGTTGCAAGTTTATAGTTCTAATGCCGTGAAAATGTCCAAATTAAGGCAAGGCTATGAAAATGTCCAAATTAAGGCACCAACAAGAGGTTACCTTCACTCAAGAAAGTGTAATGACTTTCAGGGTTTCTCTCTCAGCTGGAAAGGCACATGGCTACATCTGCTAGCTTTCTCTCTGGTTTCTTGTTTCCTGAAGCTACCCAGGGGGCATTTTCCTTCTTCATCTCCAAAGGTCTCTGGCTGCACGGGCTCTCGTGGTTCTGTTGGCTGTAAAGATTTTTCCAAAATGTTTCCCTCTTAAAGGGCTTCAGTAAGCAACATTACCTTGAATGAGTAGCAATACTTCTGCATGGAAACCATCTAATAGAAAGTTATCACCCACAGTTGGTTGGGTCACATCTCCGTGGGAATAATCAAAAAGCTCCCACCCAGACATATTGAGTAAGGATTTAAAGGACAGGGCTTTTCTGGGATCCACAACAGATTCAAACCAGCACAGAGGGATTGCGACATTTCTTCAAGAAGTATCATAACTCCTTATGTCATTTGATTTTTACCATGCATATGGCGCTTTCATCTACATTGTTTCCCCATGAAGTGGAAAAGGTCGAGTTAGATCATTTTTCCATAGGAGGAAACTCAGCCTCAGAGAAGTGGAGTAGCTTAATCCAGGTCCTACGGCCAGGAAAAGGCAGAGCTGGGACTCTCATACCTGCCCTGTGTGCTCTCTGTACCCTGAGTGGAGCTGGGCTTGAAGGAAGAGTTGGCTCTGGACTAAGAGCTACTGAGCTCCTCCACATCCTTCAAAGCCTCAGGTCAGCAGACAAGAAGAGCGTCCTGGCTAGCCATGACCCAGTAGAGTAGGCTGTGGTCACTGGTTCGGACGGTAGATCATCTTTCTTAGAAAAATGCCAAAGGCCCTTAACTCTGGGGACCTCTTCCTCTCTCTGCAGGAGTGAAGGACCTGAGTCCATCTCGCAGATAGAAGAGCCTGAGGCCCGGGCATGAGGACCTGACTATTTTTACATGATAAGAGCTCAGTAAGAGTGGAGGTCAGTCCCTGAGCTGATACCTAGTCCCTCCCAGGACTTTTCCTCTTCCAATGAAGCTATGATTTCTGCTCTGGTTGCCTGGCTTCTCTCAGCCCGGTGGAGCTAGGAAGCACAGGAAAGCCAAGTCCTGTGGTTCCCGGGGCCTGTGGCACTGATGCCATGACTTCTTGACCCTTTGGCACCAACTTCCCTTCCTTCTTGGGGTGTCCTGCTGTGTGACACCTTCAAAGCAGCCTCTGACCAGTTCCCAGGACATCCTTTAGCCTGTAACAGTCCCAGAACTGCCTCTTGGGATACCAGGGACATAGAGGTGGGACATCAAAAGAGCAAGCCAAGCCTCTGGGGAACCTGGGAAGGATTGAGAGGGCCAGCAGAAAGGTAGGCTGTGGCACTCATCAGCCTTTGGTAGACTCCTGGAGCTCTTCTCCCCTCCTCCACACAAGGATTAGCAAGAATTCATTCAGTTGAGGGACATAGGTATTCACTATTCCCCTTTTACAGATGAGAAAACCGAGAGTCAGAGAGGTTAACTGAGTTGCCCCAATTGCGAAGTAAATGGCAGAGCCAGAATTCCCTGATCTGCCCATTGTACCAGGGCTTCCTGAGACCGAGGCCAGGACTTTCACCAGCCTCACAGCATCAGCAGCAGACACTTCAGCCCCAACCAGAGGCTCCCAGAGGTCCAACAGACAAGGAGTGCAGGGAGCTCCCAGTGCCTTCGGTAGGCCAGTAGACTGAGGGAAGGGCCCTGGACCAAGGGTAAGGAGACTGGGCTGCATCAAACTTTGCCTCTTAGCCCTGGGGTGACGCTGGGCCAGTGGTTTGCTGAGGTGGGCAGTTGTTAGTGGTCTGCAAGGCCCCCTGTCTATGAGTGCCGTGGGCCCCACCCCTCTCCACGGCTCCTGGGATCAGACCATTGCAGGGTCTGACCTATCCCTGACCACAAAGATGGGCCCATGATTCACACCTACAAATCATGGAAATGCATTTCCCAATCCACAGTGATTGCTCAGGAAGAGCGAATCAGATTTGCTTTGTAGATGCTCCAAGAAAGAGGACATCTCCTTCTTGGGATCCCAAGCTGTCAGTACCATGCATGCCTCAAGCTTCCATGTGGAAAAAGCCTACGAAGGAATGAAGGTGTTCAGAGGAAATGACGGTTGGAATGTGGAGAGAGGCAAAGGCACAGAGCCACCGGATCCAGCCATGTTTGCAGCCACTGACCCCTGGAATTCTCAATTACAGGAGCCCACAAATTCTCTCTTTTATTAAGACAGTTTTAGATTGTCCCCGAGAGGGTGACAGGAGATGCATCTCCCCTCTCCACTAAACAAGGAGTTTGAGCGCTGGTTTGCCCTCAAACCTTCTCCTTCCTGAGTGCTGCCACGGAAGGGTCTCCACCCTGCAGAGGGGCCCACAGAGCCAGCCGACGGCCCCTGAGGCTCCCGGCTCCCTCCAACTCAGGCCTCTGCTACAGTGTCTTGCCCGAGTCCCAGTCTCTGACTTCTAGAATCCTTCCCTTCTGGTCATGGTGGGGTCTGGGGAGGGCAACCAGGGCAGGGAATACACGGGTTTCTGAATCTCAGACCTTAGGAAATGTAAGCCGGAGGCCAGGATATCAGCACCTGATTGCTTGAGGGAAATTTTCTTTTAAATAGAAATATGAACTCTTAATTTTCAAAATATCAGTTTTGTTTTACTTCTCCAACTGTGAATATTGTCAAAAGATGGCCTCTGGGTTTATTGTTTTAGTTTGGCTGCCTTTTTTGCCTGGCAGGAAATATTGAGGCAGGCCAGGGCCGGTGCGCTGGGGTGAGGAAGAAGAGAGGTGCTCCAGAAATGACTCTCGAGGGCGCAGCCCCCCAGCACCCCCTGTAAGCAAACCCCACAGGGACCGATTGAGACCCACTAGAGGTCACAGATCCTGCCCAACCAACGCCCACTTAAGCTCCCTTCAAGCGGTTCTCTAGGAAGGATCTGACACCAGGCACTTCCACCACGGTACGGGAAATGCGGAGCCTGGGTTCCGCCTTCCCCCCTGCCCTCCAGGGGTAAAGTCTGAGCTCCAGGAAGCAGCTGTCTCCTTGCCCAGGTCTGGACTGCCGTGGCAGAGGTGGATGTGAAGGCTGAAAATGAAACCTGGAGGCACCACAGGAGAACGGCACACCGAGGAGTCTTCCATGGAACGAGGCTGCTCCTCCATCGGGCCTGGCATCGGTCGCATTCTCTCTGCGGCCCATGTGCAGACTCCTGTAGGGCTGCACCCGCAGGATGACCTGGTGCTGCCGCGCCGCTGAGCCAGCTGCTCTGCCGTCTCGGGCAAGTCACTTCCCCTGCTGGACCTCAGTGCCCACTGAGAATCCAGGCACCGTCGCAGTCATTATTCTAATCTGCAAAACGTTTTCTCTAGTAAAGCCCTACAGGCGCCCTGATGTGTAAAGAGGAGCTCGCGGCTCTCGTTGAAGCAGGGCTGGCAGCAGAATCAGCTATAGCGCGTCCGGCCTCTTCGCAAGACTCGGAATTACAGTGGCTAAACAAGATGGAAACCCCAATCCGTATTTCTCTGTCTCTGTCTCTGTTTCTGTCTCTCTCTCTCTGTCTCTCTCCCTCCCTCTCTCTCTCTCTACCTCTCTCTCTCTCTCCACCCAAGTCCAAGCATTCCAAGGCTGATTTGACAGTTCTGAGGCTCCTTCCCTCTTTCTGCTCCACCAGCCCTGGCTCAGGAAAGATCACAGCAGCCAGTCTCCCCACACTCTCTCTCCCCTTGTTTATTTTTCCTTCATATATCTCACCTGGCGTTATGATGCAGCGTGTGTGTGTGTATTTATTATCAGTCTCACACAAGAATTCAGCCTCCAAGAAGGCCGGGCCTTTGTGTTTTCACCACCATAAACCCAGGTCTTGAGAGAGTACCTGGTGCATAGAAAGTGCCAGGGTGTGGCTGAAGGACAGAGGGCCGGCTGGCAGGAGGGAAGGGGGCGGGAAGGGAGGGGGAGAGGAGGGGACCTGTCTTCCTGATGACCCCATGGATCCTCTGAATTAACCAGCCTGCAGGACTTGTGGGTGCAGGTGAGATAAATATCCCTCATTCAGCATGTGTAAGCCAGGTGACTGGGGGTTCAGTCCCCCCAGCTGAAAGCTGGCTGCCTCGCGTTCCTGCACCGCTCCCTGTCCAGGACATCCTTCCCTAAGGAGCCTCCTGCCCGTCCAGAGTCTGCTAGAAAGCTGCTCCCCTCCGGAGCGGTACGAGAGGGAGTTAGAAGCACAGAGTTTGTGATCAGCACAATCGGGGTCAAATCCCAGCCCTGCCACTCGCAAGCTGCTCGTCTCTGACAAGTTACTTTGTTTCTCTGAACTTCAGTCCCCTGGACCCTAAGGTGGGAATCCTGGAGAGAGTGCCCACTCTCGGAGTGATCAGAAGCACTCTGTGAGGTCAGGGACAAGAAGACTTGAGGAAAAGACCCAACTTGACCGCTTCGGCTGTGGGACCTTGAGCAAAGGGCCAACCTCTCCGCGTCCCAAGCGCCTCGTCAGTCAAATGGGGACAAGAACGGTGCTGGCTTGAGTTAGACGAGCTGACCTGTGGGAATTGCTTAGCGCGGTGCCCAGCACATAACAAGTGCTCAGTAAAGCATGTTGATTAGGTGTGCTTCAACATTCCATCCTGAGAGGGGGGATCCGGAAGACCCAGCGCTGGCCTTCAAGAGGCCCCAGGGAATGTGGCTGAAGAGGGGGGCAGAGGGCAGCTCAGGCGGGACAGGGGAAGGCCTTGGGGTGTGCCTAACGTGCTCCCCTGCAGACCGGAAAGGGATCACTCGTGGCCCTCCCCAGGTAGGGTCAGCCCCGGGGAGAGGCCCAGGTGTCTCACTTGGCAGTGGCCTTGCGAACTTGCAGTGCCAGGTCAGTCCCCCGCCACCCTCCACAGGAAGTCTCGGAGAGGCCTCCTCACCCCTCAGTTTTAAACCGAGGGCATCAAGTTCGCTCGTCGCCCATAATCACCTTGCTTGAATTAGCGCGGCAAGTGCTTCCGACTAAACGACTAAACGGTCTGTTATTCCAAATAACCCTCCGTGGTTTTAATTACGTCTCCTGGAATGCGCGGCCGCCCCGCCCGGCGCTGCTAGGGAAAGGCCCTGGAAACCGCAGCGCCCCGCGATTCCCGACCTCCCTCCGCAGACCCCGCAGACCTTCTAAGAAGAAGCAGGAGAGGGCATTTTATCCGTCCGGGCTCCAGCTCAGCCTTAGCTCTATTTTTACACCCAAGGCAGACCGGAGGAGACAAGCCCACCGCCCCCCACCTCTGCTTTGGGGTTCCATCTGCTTCCGCCATCCACAGAGCTAGGGCCTGGGGGCCAGCAGAAAACCCCCATCCCGTCCCTACTTGCTTGGGGATACGCCATCCCATTCCTGCTACCTGGATCGGATCTCCCAATTCTGTTTGGTTTATGCCAAGACTGGACGGTTTTTATGAACTTTAGCCCTACTTTGCACGTGGAGAAACAGGCTCAGAGAAGCAAATTCACGCGCTCAAGGCCAGGGAGGGAGAGCAGCACCCCCTCGCCCGAACCTGCGCGCCTCTCGCCTGGGCGTCAGTGATAAAATGCAGACTTGGGGGCCATGGCTCTGGGGTGGGACCCGGTCTGGAGATCACGCGTGGTGCGGCCAGCTGCTACGGTGATCTTTCCTGGTCTCCTGACCCTACCTCCCACGCTCCATCCACAGCATTTAAATTGCTTGGCAGAGACCCCTGTTTTACCCAGGACTCAGCCTTCAAGAAGAGTATGGGGGTGGAGGGCGAGGGGGGGCATTTATTCATTCAACAGATAGCTCTTGGGCCCCAGACTCAGCACAAAGGAAGCCCTCAGTAAGCACTTGCTGGTTAAAGAAAGGAATGAGGAAGCTCCAGCTTTGTCCAGGAGATGTTCAAGGTGCTGGAAATTCAACGGGGAGCAGAGCAGACTCTGTGCCTGCCCCGGAGGGCTTACAATCTGGGGTAAGTTAGGCAGAGTGTAGGGCTTGAGCTGAGACCCTGCTATGCACAGCCAGGTGCCCCATCCCACCAGGCCTTATCCCATGGACTCCTCCTCACCACCAAGCAAAGTGGCTGCTTGTGTCCGCACAACTGCAGAAGCCGAGTATCAGCTGGGGGGGCCCTGCTGAGGTCGCACGGCTGTCCATCAGATGGCAGAGGCAGAGTGTCAGCCACGGGAGCCCTGCTGAGGTCGCACGGCTGCTCATGAGATGGCAGAGGCAGAGTTTGAATCTGAATCCACAGCTATCAGAGCAGGGTGGAGAGGGAAGCTTTCCAAAGTCTTCAGCGTGGAGCCAGGCACAAAGGAATGGTTTTATTTCATGGCATGGGGTGGGGGCCATTTTCCCTGTCCCCACCCTGACACCAAAGTGAACCCTGAACTGCTAAATTGAGCAAGATGGGGCAGGGCAAAAGGTGACGGGAGTGCTGCCCGTGGCCCACAGGGCTGGGGAAATGAGCTAATTAGGACCTTTCAGCGGTGCCCGCAGCTGGGCAGCCACAGCTGGTTCTAGCTGGACAGAATCCTCCCTGGCCCCAAGGTCAGAGGGTCAAGCCTGCCTGGGGAGCAGGATGAGTCCATCCCTGCCTGTCTGCTCCCCTGGGTGCTCAGGTGCCAAACAGGAGAATGAGCAGGATTCGTGCACCACGTGGCAAGGTGGCTCGTCTTTATCCTGTTGTCCTTGGGTTATTTTTCAAAACACATGGTTCACTTGGGGCCGATGGCTTCCAGGCAGTGTCCAGGGAGGAGAATGGAAGGCATGCACCCTCCAGGTCCCTGTTTTGCCTTGGCTTTGCCCTTGTGGTGCCATGAATCCATTGGCCAGGTCACGGGAGTGAGTCTGCCCAATTCACCACCAGCTTCTCAGCCTCCAGCACGGGGCCAGGCACCACACTGAGTGCTCAGTAAGTATTTGTTGAACAGATTAAGGAAGAAATTCATTGTGTAAATCACAGGGGTGTGTGGGAGAAATTTGGGTTGAGTTGGGTACTAGTTTTGCTTTGATAGTAATTCATTCCGTCTGCACGTCCTGGTCACTCACTTTGTACTGGGCACCGGGACATCGGGTCCATTCAGAAAAGGGATCCAAGAGAGTCAGGGACTACTGTGCACTAAGCATCTACTGTGTCCCAACCCCAGGAATGTCCCCTGAGTAAATAGTGGGAGCAAAAAATACAAAGCTCCTGCTCTACTGGAGCTTCTAGCGGGAGAGAATGATGTCAACCACTCACACAGTACACAGTAGATGGAGCTGGGATGGGAGCTATGAAGAGAAGACATCGGGCATGCTGCAGAGGGAGCTGACCCACTCTAGGGCTGCAGGAGTGACTTCTGGAATAACTGAAGTTTGAGATTTTCACATTTACTCCTGCGTCAACTGCTCCACCCAGTGCCTGACTTAGCAAAGTTTAGCAAGTGATAGCAAGAGCAACATGAGAGTGACCTGACTTCATCTAGACCTGCAAAGAAGACACTACGATGACCTCCACTGCTGGGGGGAAACAGGATCAGGCGTGTGAAGTCACTTGCCCAGTGTCCCATTGCAAGGATGAGGTGGAGCTGGAATTTGAACCTAGGCATACCTGGCCATGAGTCCTCTTCAGCACACGCCCCTCCACCCCATTCCCCTAAACCTAGCTTGGGAAGGGGGAAGAAGCAAGGACACCCTCTGTCTCCCTTATGGAGAACTGAATAGATTTATCAAGAGATCTAGAAATTCTTTAAACAAGGCCGTGCATGCCACATAGGCCAAGCATGTGGTGGCTGCTCCCCAAAGTTGGAGAATTGTGATGCTCAAGACCACAAGGAGACTTAACAAGAAAATGCCTCAATCATAATCCAACTCGACCTGTCTGGATAGATCACTGAACAATCCAAACACAGGAAGCCCATACTAAGAATGAGGGCCTTTAATCCTATACAGCTTAATGTAATACCTGGATGCTTCCCAGAGTATATTAAGCAGATAATCAAAAAATATTGGCAAAGTCTCTCAAGGGACAAGAGAAAAAATATGAAACTATTAAACTTTACCACCAAGGAAACCTCTGATACTGTGTCAAACTTAGGGACACCCAAATCAATAGGCCAAGCCCTTGATCTTGAGGCTTACTCTTGTGAAGCTTATGTAGGTAGCAGAGAAGCTTAGCCTACCTATAGGCATGCCTGAGAGTTACTTCTGGAGGACCTCTGTTGTTGCTCAGATGTGGCCTCAGTCTCTCTAAGCCCAACTCTGCAAGTGAAATCATTGCTCTCCCCCATACATGGGACATGACATCCAGGAGTGAAAGTCTCCCTGGCACCATGGGATCAACAATGCCATCTTGACCAAAGGGGGAAAAGAATTGTAACAAATAAGATATCAGTGGCTGTGTGAGTCCAAACAGAGTCAAGAAGCTACTCTGGGGGTCATGTTATACAAGCTTCAGGTAGACCTTGCTACCTATCATAAGTTGCCAAACACCAACCAAAACCATTCCTGCCAATCCTAAAGCACACCTAGGGCAATATATAAGATTCTACAAAGGTTCTGTGCACTGGGGTAACTGTCCAGAAACCTACAACCTCCAGATGGGTCCCTGGACCAAGTAAGTCCTGAAATGCAGAGGCCCAGCCTCTTCAGAACATCAACTAGTTCCATCCCCTATACCATGTTATCAACAGCCCCTTCCAACATCAAAAAATTAGAACAGGCATAAGCCAAATACCCTAAAGAGTGGGAGAAAGATCAAAGGTGATGATAGAGTTATACAGAGAAGGTGGGCCGTATGATTGCTGAATCATTATATTGATATTTCTTTTAGTCTCCAGTGTCTTGGAGAAGCTGCAAGTGAAAATCTAAAATTGTGAAATTGTAATTCATACCAAACTCTGAAATTTGCTCTACAACTACTTGTCATGGTGTGCCTTGAAATTTACTGGGTTTTTTTGGTTGTTGTTGTTGTTATTTTTCACAAAAAAAGAAAAAAGTCTATTACAATGACAAACGCACAGCTATATAAAAAATAAATAAAAAGAGAGAGAAAGGACTCAGTAAAGAATGGTACTGGCTTCCTCTTGGTTTCCTCTTAGAGGCACTTTTTTATTGTCCTATGAGAGTCATTGTTAAAGGACAGATAGGAACACAAGTTCAAGTGAAAAACAATAATAATGAAAATGAGTGCTGTGGTTTGCAAACTCTGCACTAAGTATGTCTAGTGAAGAGCTAGG